>NC_133147.1:690814-1019971 GCF_048418815.1 Hemitrygon akajei
TCTCTCTAACCTCTCTGCGTAAGACAGTCCAGACATCCTAGGAATTAACCTTGTGAATCTACGCTGCACTTCCTCTACAGCCAGGATGTCCTTCCTTAACCCTGGAGACCAAAACTGTACACAATACTCCAGGTGTGGTCTCACCAGGGCTCTGTACAAATGCAAGAGGATTTCCTTGCTCTTGTACTCAATTCCCTTTGTAATAAAGGCCAACATTCCATTAGCCTTCTTCACTGCCTGCTGCACTTGCTCATTCACCTTCAGTGACTGATGAACAAGGACTCCGAGATCTCTTTGTATTACTCCCTTACCCAACTCTATACCGTTCAGATAATAATCTGCCTTCCTGTTCTTACTCCCAAAGTGGATAACCTCACACTTACAGATATGGCCTGAGCAGTGTTTTATAAAGCTGCAATGTCCCAGGAATGAAAGGGTTAACACATAGGAGCATTTTGTGGCTCTGGGCCTGTACTCACTAGAGATTAGAAGAATGAAAAGGAATCTCATTGAAACCTACCAAATATTGAAAGACCTAGAGGGAATGGATGTGGTGAGGATGTTTCCGGTAGTGAGAGAGTCTGGGACAAGTGGGCACAGCCTCAGGACATCTATTTAGAACAGAGATAAGGAGGAATTTCCCAGAAGGTGGCAAATCTACAGATGTCTGTGGAAGCCAAATCATTGGGTATACTTAAAATGGAGGGTGATAGATTTTTGATTAGTAAGGGTGGCAACGGTTATGGGAAGAAAGCAGGAGAATGGGGTTGAGAAGGATAATAAATCAGCTATGATTTGAATAGCAGAGCAGACTTGAGGGGCTGAATGGCCTGATTCTGTCCCTATGTTGTATGGTCTAATGCAACATGACATCTTCAGTTTTGACCTCATTGCCTTGACTAAAGACAAGCATGCCAAATGCCTTCTTTATTATCCTAACAACCTTTAGACAATGTGCATATTTGTACACAGCCCAACCTATAGACAATGTGCATATTTGTACACAGCCCAACCTTTAGACAATGTGCATATATGTACACAGCCCAACCTATAGACAATGTGCATATTTGTACACAGCCCAACCTTTAGACAATGTGCATATATGTACACAGCCCAACCTATAGACAATGTGCATATATGTACACAGCCCAACCTTTAGACAATGTCTCCCTCTGTTAGTAAACTGGCAGACTGGTGGCTCCCTCTGTTAGTAAACTGGCAGACTGGCAGTTCTCTCTGTCAGTAAACTGGCAGACTGGCAGTTCCCTCTGTCAGTAAACTGGCCTGGGCAGTTTGGGTGCTGCTCCTGACAACATGCTGAACATTATAATGTCACGTGTCATTTTCTTTGCCACTTTTACTACAGAAATGACAACTGAAGTGATAAGGCTATCAGCTTTGCTTGTTATCACAGCAGAATGCGGAGACACTGCTGCAGTTAGCTGCTTTTCCTGTTGGGTAAGGTAAGAGTGCTGGCTCATTTTTGAAGCTCACGTTCCTTGGATAAACATTGGGAAACTTGACTTCAGGTCCAGCTGCTGGCGGCTCAGACACTTTCTGCTATGCAAATCCACTGGTGATGTTTCCTCTGGTGAGGACACACTGCAGGCTACTTTGCAGTGCAGGGGTCACCTGCCATGGCTGGACAGTGAGGGGGAGTGGGAGTTCATGGGGAAGGATGTGCTCTGAAATGGATCTTACTTGACATTTATGACTCTGGGTCCACTTTACTGGAAAATAATCCTGAGAAATCACACTGAGAATTGGAGATTGTTGAAGCATACAATATCAGCACAAGGATAGGCACTCAGTGAGTCTACAGAGATTCCACATCCTACTCGTACATCTCTGTATTTACATCCTCTGGCTGACCCCATCTCTCATTACTGATGCATATGATGTCCTACAGAGAGTCAATCGGTCACACATGTGCCTGGACTTCCCTCTACATCGAGGGGGATATCATGTTGACTCTCACATCGACTCCGCACCACTGAAACCTCATGGATGAGTGATGTCTCCCAGGCTGTTGCTGAAATCTAAATTCAGGTGGTTACTGGGCACCCGCTACCTGGGGATTATTACTGAGTACCTGGGCACCCGTTACCTGGGGACTATTACTGAGCACCTGGGCTCCCGTTACCTGGGGACTATTACTGAGCACCTGGGCTCCCGCTATCTGGGGACTATTACTGAGCACCTGGAACCCGTTATCTGGGGACTATTACTGAGTACCTGGAAACCCGTTATCTGGGGACTATTACTGAGTACCTGGGCACCCGTTACCTGGGGATTATTACTGAGCACCTGGGCACCTGTTACCTGGGGACTATTGCCTGAGCACCTGGGCACTTGCTACCTGGGGATTATTACTGAGCACCTGGGCACCTGTTACCTGGGGATTATTACTGAGCACCTGGGCACCCGTTACCTGGGCAGTATTACCTGAGCACCTGGGCACCCATTACCTGGGGACTATTACTGAGTACCTGGGCACCTGTTAGCTGGGGACTATTACCTGATTACCTGGGCACCTGCTACCTGGGGATCATTACTGAGCACCTGTTACCTGGGGACTATTACCTGATTACCTGGGCACCTGCTACCTGGGGATTATTACTGAGCACCTGTTACCTGGGGACTATTACCTGAGTACCTGGGCACCTGCTACCTGGGGATCATTACTGAGCACCTGTTACCTGGGGACTATTACCTGAGTACCTGGGCACCTGCTACCTGGGGATTATTACTGAGCACCTGTTACCTGGGGACTATTACCTGAGTACCTGGGCACCTGCTACCTGGGGATTATTACTGAGCACCTGTTACCTGGGGACTATTACCTGAGTACCTGGGCACCTGCTACCTGGGGATTATTACTGAGCACCTGTTACCTGGGGACTATTACCTGAGTACCTGGGCACTCGCTACCTGGGGATTATTACTGAGCACCTGGGCACTCGCTACCTGGGGACTATTACTGAACACCTGGGCACTCGCTACCTGGGGACTATTACTGAGCACCTGGGCACTGGGGCACTGTTACTCAGGCATCTGGGCACTGTTACCTGCGCACCTAGGCACTGATTCATACAGACACCATTTAATCTATGAAGATTTCATTGGGGTGCAGGTCAATCTTGCCTCAGCCATTTGCCAGTGTTGCTAGTTTCCCATGGTTAACACAGCCATTGCTAACACACACATGTGCCCATAAGGGTTCCCATAAATAACTCGGAAATTTTCGACAGGATCCTTCAATGTGGTTGTGGATCATCAGAATGTGGTCAATACTCCATTTGCCAGAGACACACATGATATCCTCAGGAACACCATAACTGGACATCTTCAGTGGCCTGTCTTGACCAGAGGGGTAAGAACCTCCTACAGCTTTGACTCCTCACACCAATGGAGTAGCAGAATCATCATGGAGACAACCTGCAAGTTGTTTTTTTGTTTTGCTAGTCTCCCCTCTCACTGTGTGACACCTCTCTGCCCCTTTATTAGGGAGAGATAGAGCCTGTGGCATGTTGAATTTGCTGGGTGGGTGAACAATTAGTTTTTGTTATTCTGCAGATCATGGTCTCTCTTGGGGGCTTTGCTATTGCTTGTCTGGTGGGTGGTGGGTGCTGATACTTTTTGCTGAAGCAAGTGGGGGAGAGGGGAGTGGGGAGGTTGATGCTTTGCTGTTGCTTGTGTGTGGGAGGGGGAGAAGGGGGCTTTAGGGTTCCAATGTTTTTACTGTCACTCATTCTGAGGGATACTCTTCTGTTTTTCGTGGATGCCTGTGCAGATTAAGAATTTCAGGTTGTATAATGTATACATTCTCTGATATTAAATAGAACCTTTTGAACATAGTTGGCCTTCTGAGAACAAAATTCCATTGCCTATGCCGGTTCAAGAGTACTCTGAATCAGAATCAGGTTTATTGTCACTGGCAAATTTGTTTTATATCAGCAGTACGGTGCAGGGCATAAAAATTACTAAGTTGCAAAAATGCATAAATTGTGGAGAATTTCTTGTGAGAGTTCATCACAACGTGCTTCATATTGTACAGCTGAGCAAACAAAGCCTACAGCAGTTTAGGGATCACAGAGTCACAGGGCTGAGGTCCTCCCACTGATCTTCTCTCCAAGTGGAATTGTTGACAGATGATTGGACAAAGTTCAATTTCAACGCCGTTTCCTCATCATCTGGTCAATATTTCATCCTGGCCCGATAAGGAGCAAGTAAAATTAATTTCACAGAAGTTCCAAGCAAAGACCACCTCTAACATTAATCTTCTGAGACTCAGTGAAGAAGCCGGCCATTCGGCCCATCATATTCATTCTAGCTATTACGTATCCATCCTTACTAATTCAGACAAAATGCTTTAAGAACTCAGTGGGTCAGGTAGCATCTATGGAGGGAAATAAACAGTCAATATTTTAGGCTGAGACCCTTCATCAGGACTGGAAAGGAAGAGGACACAAACCAGAATAAAAAGGTGGGGGGACATGATCTGTTTGGTGCTAGCTGAATCCTGGTGAAGGGGGAAGATAGGTAGGTGGGAATGATGTGAGGACTGGGGAGGAGATATCCAGCTGAGAGGGAGACCTCACTACCTACCTTCCCCTCATGTGGATTCACCTGGCATCCATTTTCTCCTCACCTGGATTCACCTATCTCTCACTTTCCCCTCACTTGGATTCACCCATTACCCCACTTCCTGTCACCTGGATTCACACATCACCTTGATTCACATATCACCCACCTTCCTCTCACCTGGATTCACACATCACCCATCTTGCCCTCACCTGGATTCACCCAGCTCCCACCTTCACCTCACCTGGATTCACCCAGCTCCCACCTTCACCTCACCTGGATTCACCCAGCTCCCACCTTCCCCTCATCTGGATTTAGAAACATAGAAACATAGAAAATAGGTGCAGGAGTAGGCCATTCGGCCCTCTGAGCCTGCACCGCCCTTCAGTATGATCATGGCTGATTTACCCATCTCCTGCCTTCCTCTCACCTAGATTCACCTGTCACTGACTTTCCCCTTACCTGATTCACCTATCTCCCAACAGATCATGTTCCTTCCATTCCCCTCTCCTCCCCAACCCTCTGAATTCTTCCTGATTTTTGTGTGTTGCTCAGTAGAATCTCTAGTAACTCCATCTCTGCTATTCCACTTTCAGTGCTTAGACCATAGCCTGTACGTGCCCTCCCACCCTGGATATACACCCCTCCATACCTTCAGCTTAGGGCATGAAACACCCTTCTTCCTCCTTACACAGGAGCCAGATCAGTTCCACTCAAACAACTACACAAACCAGTGAGGGATCTGCAAAATCAGCTGAGAACATTCAGAGAAGGGGTTCCCAACCTTTTTTATGCCATGGATCATCGCCATTAACCGAGAAGGTCCTTGGACCCCTGTTTTAGAGTACAGTATAGTCCAATTATACTTCTTTCGAATAGGGAACACAGAAGACTACAGGCCTGGAACAGGTCATTTGGCCTGTCATGATGATGCTAATCCCATCTGCCTGCACATGGTCATTCTCGTCGTACCTCTTCAGTCCTTGCCTGTTCAAGTGTCTGTTTAAATGACTTGTAAATATCATTTACCTCCTCCCCATGCAACCACCACTTCCTGCATAGAAATTCCTTTACATTCCCCCCCCCCCCCCCCACTAAACCTTTTCCCTTTAGTGCCTGCCATTTCCACCCCGGGGTAAAGGTCTTTGTGTACCCTCTGGTCATCATTTTATAAACTTTCTGTTGGGTTGCCTTTCAGACTCCAATGCTGCAGAGGAAACAATCCACATTTGTGCAACCTCTCCTTGTAACTAATACATTCTGATCCAGGCAACATCTTGGTAAACCTGTTTTGTACCACACCTTTCCCCCCCCCCCCCCTCACTTCCCAAGGCCTTTACATCCTTTCCATAGTGTGTGACCAAAAATGCAAACGTCCACACGTGGCCTAATTAAACCTTTATTAAGTTCTAGGTTTTCTTAAAGTTTTATGCAGTTGCAACATGACTTCCCAGATTTTATATTCAATGCTCTAACTGAACAAGGCCAGCAGGCATATGACTTCTTTACTTTCCTATCCACTTATGTGGCCACTTTTATGGAATTACGGATTTGTACACCAAGATGCCTCTGTAACTCAATTACAGTAAGTAGAAAGTAAATAGTTACTTTCTTAGTTTTCATCAAACCCTAGCATTCAAACCAAGTCTGATGATCTTTCCCCAGCTATACCACAGGGCTTTCACTTAACTTAAGTTCAAAGTTCAAATTAAATTTATTATCAAAGTACACAAAGTACACATACAACTCCAAGATTCATTTGCTTCAGGGCATATTCAATAACTCCATAGTAGAATAATAACCGTAATAGAATTAATTAAAATATTGTCTGTATATTAATAATTGTCTATATAATTAATTATTCTTGATATCAAAACAGAAAATCTGTGATATACTCAGTAGGCTAGACAGTGTCTGTAGAAAGAGAAGCAGTTAATGGTTCAGCCTGGATAACTGGTCTTTTAATATTTTCCTTTCGGAGTTATTTCAACAGCTTTTATTGATATTTATATGTGTGAAATATCAGGCTCTGAGCTCTGACAAGCTGGCAAAAGGTGGCATGGTCACGTTGTGATCTCTCACACATGCTCTCTGTTTGTCTATTGTCTTATTTTCCATTTGAAAGTGCTTCCCCATGGTGAGACCATCAGTAACAGCTTGTTACTCCTCTCTTTTGCTAGAAGGTTGAAATGATTGTGGTCTTAAGGAAGGAGCAGACAAACCAAACCCCTCTGCAGATACATGGCTCCTCCATAGAAAGAGTTAAGTCACCATTCACCTCAATATCACCTCCCCAAATAAGAAGGTACAGCAGCACCTCCATTTCCTGAGCAGACTGAGGCAAATGAGGATCTTCCCCCCCCCCAATGTCTTACAGGAGCAGCATTGAGATTATTTTGACAAGTTGCACTTCCATCTGGTAAGGGAGCAGCAGAGCATTGAACTGGAAGTCCCTACAAAGGACTGTGAAAATGGCTGACAGGCTCATTGATTCTATTCTGGTTATTATTCTACTGTGGAGTTATTGAGTTATGCTCACAGGAAAATGAATTTCAGGGTTGTACATAGTGACATATATGTACTTTCATAATAAATTACCATCCATCGGGGACATTTATCAGGAACACTGCGTACCCAGGGCCCTTAGTATTATCAAGGATCCCACCCATCCATCCAGCATCCTCTTTGACTTTCTACCATCAGGCAGGAGACTCCGATGCATAAAGATAAGAATGGTTGGGATGGGAAACAGTTTCTTCCCTCAGGCCATTAGGCTTCTGAACTCCCTGCTGCATTGCATTCGAAGTGTCAACTAATAATTTGTACTGTATGCTACAATATTTAATTGATGCACATTACTTTGTTTATCTATGCATAATTCATTTGTAGATCTAATTCTTACTTCCCTAAGTTATTGTGTGTTATGTGTACTATTGTGCTTTACACCCTAGTCTGGAAAAATGTTGTCTTGTTTGATGGAATACATACGCGTAGTTAAATGACAATAAACTTGACTTGACTTGACTTGATATTGATTGGACTGTAATCTTAAGACAAAACAATACGCAAAAAAATCAATCTAATGAGATTTCCAGAAGAATCTATTCACTGGTTTAGATTATACAGTTAGTGTACAGTCAGTAAAACTGGGTTCATAATAGTGACTGAGTACTGCTGATTCCCTCTCATTTGACAAAATAGTTCCAACAGAACAAAAGCAAAATCAATAATGGCAAATGTAGATTAAAAAAAACACACTGCTCTTAACTTTAGAAAGTCTGTGTAATAATAAGCAGCATTGTCAGCTGTTCTGCAGACGGTTGTGACTGTCTTTTAGATCCGATGTGCTTCCTGGGGATATTTTGCTCTCACACACACCTTCAGTGTTTTCCCATGTGACATTGCTGGGAGGTGCTTGTCTCTGGCTTGTACTGAACAACGCAACAACACTGAAGTTGTTTCAGTTTAATAATTTCCTGTAATCTGAATCAAATGCAAAAATGTGTGATGTTTATTCTGTTGAAGAGCATAGATGATCACCTTTCACAGATTTTCCATTCGTGGCATTCACATATAGTGGAGCATTAACCCTACATGACTTTAGTTCAAATTACCTGGTGTTACACATGAAAGGCATTCAAACACAACCAACATGGAAGGAGGCCATTTGGGCCATTGAGACTGTACTAGTAGAGAAAGCTCTGGCCAGCTCAGTTACTCCAGTCTCTGTCCATGTAGCTCATGTACACATTAATGGAGGTATGTGTTGGGGAGCACTTCGGGTCCAGTGATCACAATGCCATTAGTTTCAATATAATTATGGAGAAGGATAGGACTGGACCCAGGGTTGAGATTTTTTGATCGGAGAAAGGCTAACTTTGAGGTGATGTGAAAGGATTTAGAAGGAGTGGATTGGGACCATTTGTTTTATGGGAAGGATGTAATAGAGAAATGGCGGTCATTTAAAGGTGAAATGTTGAGGGTACAGAATCTTTATGTTCCTGTTAGGTTGAAAGGAAAGGTTAAAAGTTTGAGAGAGCCATGGTTTTCAAGGGATAATGGAAACTTGGTTAGGAAAAATAAAGATATCTACAATAAATATAGGCAGCATGGATTAAATGAGGTGCTCGAGGAATATAAAGAATGTAAGAAGAATCTTAAGAAAGAAATTAGAAAAGCTAAAAGAAGATACGAGGTTGCTTTGGCAAGTAAGGTGAAAATAAATCCAAAGGGTTTCTACAGTTATACTAATAGCAAAAGGACAGTGAGCGATAAAATTGGTCCCTTAGAGAATCAGAGTGGACAGCTATGTGAGGAGCCGAAAGAGATGGGGGAGATTTTGAACAATTTCTTTTCTTTGGTATTCACTAAGAAGGATATTGAATTGTGTAAGGTAAGGGAAACAAGTAGAGTAGTTATGGAAAATATGATGATTAAAGAAGAGGAAGTACTGGCACTTTTAAAGAATATAAAAGTGGATAAGTCTCCGGATCCTGACAGGATATTCCCTAGGACCTTGAGGGGTCTGACAGAAATATTTCAAATGTCATTAGAAATGGGGATGGTGCCAGAGGATTGGCGTATTGCTCATGTGGTTCCATTGTTTAAAAAGGGTTCTAAGAGTAAACCTAGCAATTATAGGCCTGTCAGTTTGACATCAGTGGTGGGTAAATTAATGGAAAGTATTCTTAGAGATGGTATATATAATTATCTGGATAGACAGGGTCTGATTAGGAACAGTCAACATGGATTTGTGCGTGGAAGGTCATGTTTGACAAATCTTATTGAATTTTTTGAAGAGGTTACAAGCAAAGTTGACGAGGGTAAAGCAGTGGATGTTATCTATATGGACTTCAGTAAGGCCTTTGACAAGGTTCCGCATGGAAGGTTAGTTAGGAAGGTTCAATTGTTAGGTATTAATATTGAAGTAGTAAAATGGATTCAACAGTGGCTGGATGGGAGATGGCAGAGAGTAGTGGTGGATAATTGTTTGTCAGGTTGGAGGCCAATGACTAGTGGTGTGCCTCAGGGATCTGTACTGGGTTCAATGTTGTTTGTCATATACATTAATGAACTGGATGATGGGGTGGTAAATTGGATTAGTAAGTATGCAGATAATACTAAGATAGGTGGCGTTACGGATAATGAAGTAGGTTTTCAAAGTTTGCAGAGAGATTTAGGCCAGTTAGAAGAGTGGGCTGAACGATGGCAGATGGAGTTTAATGCTGATAAGTGTGAGGTGCTACATTTTGGTAGGAATAATCCAAATAGGACATACATGCTAAATGGTAGGGCATTGAAGAATGCAGTAGAACAGAGTGATCTAGGAATAATGGTGCATAGTTCCATGAAGGTGGAATCTCATGTGGATAGGGTGGTGAAGAAAGCTTTTGGTATGCTAGCCTTTATAAATCAGAGCATTGAGTATAGGAGTTGGGATGTAATGTTAAAATTGTACAAGGCATTGGTAAGGCCGAATTTGGAGTGTTGTGTACAGTTCTGGTCACCGAATTATAGGAAAGATGTCAACAAAATAGAGAGAGTACAGAGAAGATTTACTAGAATGTTACCTGGGTTTCAGCACCTAAGTTACAGGGAAAGATTGAACAAGTTAGGTCTTTATTCTTTGGAGCATTGAAGGTTGAGGGGGGACTTGATAGAGGTATTTAAAATTATGAAGGGGATAGATAGAGTTGACGTGGATAGGCTTTTTCCATTGAGAGTAGGGGAGATTCAAACAAGAGGACATGAGTTGAGAGTTAGGGGGCAAAACTTTAAGGGTAGCACGAGGGGAAATTTCTTTACTCAGAGAGTGGTAGCTGTGTGGAATAAGCTTCCAGTAGAAGTGGTAGAGGCAGATTCGGTATTGTGATTTAAAGCAAAATTGGATAGGTATACGGACGGAAAAGGAATGGAGGGTTATGGGCTGAGTGCGCGTCAGTGGGATTAGGTGAGAGTAAGCGTTCAGCATGGACTAGAAGGGCCGAGGTGGCCTGTTTCTGTGCTGTAATTGTTATATGTTTATATGGTTATTAATGACAGTTTCAGTGTGATGAAGATTTCTTAGCCCACCCTTTGCAAGTTTCACCACCACTGGTGAGATTTTGCAACCCACTGCAATTTCCCCTGTCCTTCTCTTTCAACATTGCAAAAGTATGGTCCTCCTTCAACTTTCACCTCCATAAACCACTCCCCTTCCCCAAACACTTTCCCATGTACCAAAGGAGACACAACACCTGGCCCATCGACCATTTCCATAAACCACTCCTCTTCCCCAGACACTTTCTCGTGTACCACAGGAAGTCAATACTGCCCCTTTTACCTCTTTCCTTCCCCAGCACCAGGAACCAAGCAGTCACTCCCTTCAACTGTCTCCAATGTACTGTCGAGTGTTCCGTGTTCACAACCTGGCTTGCTCCACACAGGAGGAACAAAATGCTGATGGTGACCAGTTTGTGGAGTCAATGGTGTTCAGTCTGCTGTTATAACTCTTCAGTTCACTCCCACACTGACCAATATGTCCATGGACCCATCAACACTACCTCACTACCTATGGCCCATTTTTGCACTGTTTATTTAATTTATGCACACATATAAGGTTAAGACTTTATTTGTTGTAATGCAGAAGACTGAATGGAGATCAGATAGAGGTATACAAAATTATGAAAGGTATAGATAGGATAAATGGGTGAAAGGTGAAAGTTTAAGGGAACATGAGGGGAAACTTCTTCACTCAGAGTGTCTTGAGAGTGGTGCATGGGAGCTTGATTTCAATATTTAAGAGAGGTTTGGATAGGCACATGGATGGTAGGGGTATGGAGGGCTATGGTCCCGGTGCAGGTCAATGGGAGTAGGCAGTTTAAATGGTTCGGCATGGACTAGATGGGTAGAAGGGCCTGTTTCTGTGCTGTACCATTCTATAACATTACAACTTTATGACTATACATAGTGCTGTGCAAAAGTCTTAGGCACACACACATTTTTAGCTAGGGTACCTAAGACATTTGCACAGTACTGTACTAACTTTATGTATTGCACTGTACAGCTGCCATAAAAAACAAATTTCATGACGTATGTGAGTGATGATAAACCTGATCTGGGTCTCTATTGTGGACTGAGAGTGGGAAGCGAGCAGGGAGAAGGGAATCATGGCTGGGAAATGGGAAGGGAGAGGGGAGGGAGTGGGGAGCACCAGATAGACGTTCTGTAATGAGCAATAAACCATTTGTTTGGAATCAAATGACCTTGCCTGGGTGGGTCTCATGGTTGGGTGTGTCTGCGCTCACGCCACCCACCCCCCCCAACACCGGGCACTCCTTCTTTGTCACCTGTCCCACACACCTCCCGCAGCACTCCAACCTCACTATTCCCAGCTAGATTTACAAACTCACTCTCTGCTCCATGCTGATAAATACAGTACTGTGCAAACGTTTTAGGCACCCTACCTATATACTGCATATGTGCCTAAGACTTTTACACATGCAGGGTACTATATTTATATAATATAGCATATATATATATTTCTTATTGTAATGTACTGTATTTATAGTATTTTTAATGTATTATAATGTACTGTTGATGCAAAACAATAAATTTCAGGACATATGTCCGTGACATCAAACCTGATTCTAGTTCTGCGTGTGCTCCTGCAATGCCCAATATAATGTATATCTTTGTTAGTTTCCTGTCTCTCAAGTGAATCTGTTGCAGAGAGTTTCACCATCAGCTCATCTGCAGAACAATCTGGGCCTCACCATATCAGAGACATTTCCTTTCTTCTGTTCATCCACCCCCCCCCCCCCCCCCCGCTCTTCTTGCAGCTTAAACCTCATTGGAACTGTACTGTGTGGCCTGGAGTTGTCAGCTGTAATTTTAAGGGGAGGTGGAGTGGCTGGAGTGTGGGGCACTGAAGGGTGACTGTATAAAATTGTGATGGTCACAGAAAGGGCCATAGTCTGCATCCTTTTCCCTGGGCAGGGAAGTCCAGAATTGAAGGGCACAGTTTTAAGGGGAGGGGGCTGATTTGCTGGTCACTATTCTGCAATATACATTTGTATTAAAGCCAAAGACTGAGTTGCTACCCATTGGTGTCCCTCATCACCCCAATTCCCATGTTTAATGAGTAGTGAGATCAAGGTTCATTTAACTATTGAACTTCATGGTTTGATCTCACATTCTTTTGTTGCTGGTAGAACTGGCCATGGAAATGATTGTATAATGAATTGGCTGTAGTCAGTAAGTGATAAACCTTTCTATGCTGATTGATGAGCTATCAACATCAGTTGCAATAATTATTGCTTTCATTGTGAAGGATGTCTTCTCTTGGGTGTGCATTGTTGCTGAGTGGGTAACATTCTTGCCTCTCAGTTGAGGACACCCTGCCTGTCACTTTAGTGTCTGATCAAATACAAAGGGGTTACTGAATTGCTAATGTATGGCCTTGCTCATCATAGCAAAATCCTTCCTGTTACATGCATTGCAAAGATCCAGGAGTCTGTGAAAAATATTCTCCATGGTGTCTTCAGTAATATTTCTCCTTCAGCCATTGTCACTCAGTCAGTTATTTGGTCATTACGCATAGCATGCTGCTTAGATTACAGCAGTAACCCTACTTCAAAGGGATATAATTGTTTGTAAAGCTCTTTGGGACATCCTGGGCTGTGAAAGAGACTAAAGGGATGCAATATTTTCCTTCCTCCTGTTACCAGAGTGCAAAACAAATCATACTTGGATGTTAATGATCAGGTCGAATATCTTGATATGCTTTAAACAATAAGCTGTTTTTTTTAAAGGGAATCACTGTAGTCATTGTCTCTTTTTCAAGAACTCGCACAGGTCAATGAAGTCATTGTTCTGCTTAGCAGCACTGCTCGAGAGAGGGATCTGATGTCACGTTTTTGGATTTTGGGTTTTATAACCATAATAGGACCTTAAAGTAATGAATGGTAAAGACTGAGTAATTCTCAAGGGGTTACATTTACCTGTCCTGTTAAAATCAGCTTGCATGTTTCAGACAGTTATAGTTTGTTTGGAATCTAGAGATGTTCATGAGGGGCTATGACAATGAGTACATTCCTGCACCCATTGGAACTGTTAGATACTGGGCAAGGTGGGTGACTGTGCAATGAAAACAATTTAATTTTGGGGTAATTGATACCACTAAGCCTGGGCAGAGTCCTCACTCAATTGGGCCCCACAAAAGAGTTTTGTTGTCTGATTAATGCAACAGGGTTTTCAAAGACAACCTGAAATCCATTCACATGTCCTCAGACACTCACTGGTTCCTTCACCTCTCTAACCCTGGGGACATGAGAGACTGGGGATGCTGGGATCTGGAGGAACTCAGCAGGTCAGGCAGCATCTGTGGGGGGAAATGGACAGACAACATTTCACCTGGACAGTTCACAGCTTGCTGTGTTCTCCTTGTATCTCTGAATGCCAGACATTTGAGGGAGTTTGAGATTCTGCTTCCTCATGGTGGTCTCCCAGTCAGTTTACTGTTCACAAGTGTAAATATTCTTTCTGATACAAGCTGAAAGAGTGACAATATAAATAGAAACATTCAGAATTAAAACATTTTGGTTTGAATATATTTGTCGCAGCTTCATGGTTCCTGTTCATGGTTTTGGATTTCTGGCTGGTTTTGTGGACTTTTCTATCTGATTTTGTGGGCCTTTCTATCTGATTTCTTTTTCCTTTTTCCCTCTGGTGCCTTAAGTCTGCAGATCAGTGGGTGTTGGTTGTCTTCCAAGACCTTATCCACATGTGAATTTGTGACAAAGAGTATTGACACATGGACTACATTGGAACATGTCAGTTAGAACCTAGACCATAGAACATAGAAGACAGAACAGGAACAGGCTCTCTGGCCCACAATGTCTGTGCTACTGCCAAAATAAACAACATCCCTTCTTCCTGTACACGATCCATATTCCACCATTTCCTGCCTATGTACACAATCTATGTCCCATCATTCCCTGCGTATCTACATAATCCATATCCCATCATTCCCTGCACATGTACATGATCTATATCCCATCATTCCCTGCATATGTACGTGATCTATATCTGCCATTCCCTGCATTTCTACACAATCCATATCCCATCATTCCCTGCATATCTACATGATCCATATCCCGTGATCCCCTGCGTACTTACACAATCCATATCTGCTGTTCCTTGCATATCTACCTGATATATATCCCATCATTCCCTGCATTTTTACATGATCCAGATCCACAATTTCCTGCATATCTATATGATCCATATCCCATGATTCCCTGCTTATCTACATGATCCATATCTGCTATTCCTTGCATATCTACCTGATATATATCCCACCATTCCCTGCATATTCACATGATCCATATCCTCAATTCCCTGCATATCTATATGATCCATATCCGTCATTCCCTGTGTACATACACAATTCATACCCCAGCGTTCCCTGCGATCTACCCTGGTTTGTTCTCCCAAAGAGCAAAACCTCATGCTTGTCTGCATTAAATTCCAGCTGGTATTTTCAGCCCAGTTTTACAAATGGTGCAGATCCTACTGCAAGCTTTGATAACTTTTCTCACTACACTAATCTTGGTGTCATCTGTAACTTACCTGCTCTTATTTCACTTCTCTAGTATCTGCATTTTTTTGGACCATGGACTGCTCTCTGGTTTCTCCAGCTTTATTTGACCAGACAGAATCATGAGATGGTGAGGCTGTTGTCTGAGGAAAGTTTGAGCAGAGTGGACCTGCACTCTGTATCAGGAGCAGAAAATATTAGAAATACTTTTATAGAGAGAATGAGTTAACATTTCATGTCTACAACCTTCCATTAGACAGCAGAGAATTTCCAAATGTATTTTTTAATTTCAGTGTTCTGGCTTTGTCATTTTTTTTGATTTTTGATTAGGACACAGGTTTAGAAGAATGAAAATTGATCCCATGGAAACTTGCACCTTCTGAAGGGACCTAACAAGATTCATAGGAATTGTGTTTTTCCTGAGTGGGGTGTTCACAACCAATATTCAAATTCTCAAACTAAGGATTTGGTCATTCAAGGCAGGAGAGATGAAAACCTCTCCCAAACATGGAAGCTCAGCTTTAAGAGATATGAAAGAAGGATTATGACTATGAAGGGGATTGTGGAATGATGAGTTAGTGTAAGACAAAAACATAGAGGCAGAAGATTAATAATGATTTTTCTAAATGGCAGAACACATGTTGAGAGTGGAGTGGTCCATCCCTGCTTCTGTTCTTGTGTTCTTAATGTCATTCTAGAGTCAGGCAGCATGTAAACAGACCATTCATCCCTCCCCTTCCAGTGGGCACCCACCTGTATTAATCACACTTTCTAATAACTGGCTTGTGGCTGTGACGAGATGTGAGGACCCAAGTGCATCAGTGCCTGAGACTAGAATTGAGACACAATT
The DNA here is from genome assembly GCF_048418815.1 of Hemitrygon akajei. Taxonomy (NCBI): domain Eukaryota; kingdom Metazoa; phylum Chordata; class Chondrichthyes; order Myliobatiformes; family Dasyatidae; genus Hemitrygon; species Hemitrygon akajei. The sequence goes on from NC_133147.1 coordinate 706,828, forward strand.
TCGAGACTGAGACGAGAACAGGGTTTGCATTGAGCACCAAGTGCTCTTTAGGTGCTCTTTAAATGCCCAAATCTTGGTACCAAAACATGACCTCCAATTAGCAGAGCGGGACAGAATCTTTAAAGGGACTGTGCCAGCTATCCATGCTCCAGAGAATCAGAGTGCCTAAACTATAGAGGCTGGCATGGTTGGGTAAGTACTGTAACATTTCTATCTACCTCTGATATGAGGAAAGTATCCTTCAGTCTACCCTAACTACACCCTCATAAATATTATACAGTACTGTGCAAAAGTCTTAGACTCATATATAGCTAGTGCACAGTACTGTAGTAATTTTATGTATTGTACTGTACTGTAGCCGTTAGAAAAAAACAAATTTCATGACTTACGTGAGTGATGATAAACCTGATTCTGATATGGGTCTCTATTATGGACTGAGAATGGAAAGAGGTTAGGGAGAGGGAAATCATGGTTGGGAAAAGCGGAAAGGAGAGGGGAGGGAGAGAGAAGCACCAGAGAGACATTCTGTAATGATCAATTAACCAATTGTTTGGAATCAAATAACCTTGTCAGTTATCTTGGTTTTGGGTGTGTCTGCACCCATCCCTGACACTCCTTCTCTGCCACCTGTCCCACACCCCTCCCGAGGCACTCTACCCTTAACATTCCCAACATCCTTTGCTCCTGCCAGATTTGCAAACTCACTTTCTCCTCCACAAATAATGTACTGTGCAAAAATCTTAGGCACCCTAATATATAGGTGTGTGCATAAGACTTTTGCAGAGCACAGCATCTATCTCAATCAGGTTCTGTCTCAACCTCCTCTGCTCCCGGAGAACAGTCTTGTCTTGTCCTCTGCATTCTCACCACATACCTGAAACACTCCAGTCCAGGTGAATCTCTCTACACCCATTGCAGCATTCACACACCTTCCTACAGGGTGTAACCATGTAATGTCTTATGTAAAGGATTCTCCCATTCTTGCCCTTTCTAGCCCAAATATATCTCTTGGTCCTCGCTTCAGGGGACTAGGGACAGGTAATAAATGCTGGTTTGATGAGTGGTGACAGAGACCTGGAGGATAAGTCTTCCTTCACACATTTGCTGAGATATTCATGTGAGCAAGTTTAAAAAATCATGTTAACGAAAGGGTAAATAACTCTGTTTGCAAGTATAATTAAAGGGTTGGGCTGACATTTACTGGTGTGTTGAAGAATCACACACAGCTGGAGGCTATTTCAGTGTTTTACACTGAGCAATATTTGGGTGAAGCTGCAATCTAATGTCCTACTAATGAATCCACTTCCCCACTTGTACAATAACTGATTAAAGGAGGAACACCTCCTGAACCTGAGCCCCACGCAGGAACTTCAATACTCTACAGAACCATTACATTGATCTATTTTGTCAGTCTTATTGTATATATAGTTTTTCATAAATCCAATTGTATTTATTTTGCTGTAAATGCCTACAAGAAAATTAATCTCAAGGTAGTATATGATGACTTTGATAATAATTTTACTTTGACTTAGAATTAAATAATTTACAAAGCTCTTCACAGAATTCAATAATTTCCATAGTTCCATTTAATATCAAAGAATGTATACCTGTACATATAACCTGAAATTCTTGCCCTTTGCAGACATCCATGAAAACAGAACAGTACCCCAAAGAACAAACATCAGTAAAAATGTTAGAACTCAAAGCCCCCTTCTGCCCCTCCCACACACAAGCAGCAGCAAAGTATCAACCCTCCCCCTCCCCTACTTAAATCAGCAAAAATCATCAGTGCCCTCCACTCACCAAACAAGCAATAAGCAAAGCCCCAAGAAAGACCATGATCTGCAGTACAACAAAAACTAATCATTCACCCAACAATTGGACATGCCACAAGCACTCTCCCTCTCCCCCTAATAAAGAGAAAAAAGAGGTATCACACAGTGAGGAGGGGAGAGGGAGGGGGAAGAGAATTTTATATATATACACACATATAGTTGGAGTTCAAACCAGATAAGTGTGAGGTGGTTCATTTTGGTAGATCAAATATGATGGCAGAATATAGTATTAATGGTCAGACTCTTGGCAGTGTGGAGGATCAGAGAGATCTTGTGGTCCAAGTCCATAGGACACTCAAAGCTGCTATGCAGGTTGACTCTGTGGTTAAGAAGGCATACGGTGCATTGGCCTTCATGAACTGTGGGATCAAACTTAGTAGCCGAGAGGTAATGTTGCAGCTATATAGGACCCTGGTCAGACCCCACTTGGAATACTGTGCTCAATTCTGGTCGCCTCACTACAGGAAGGATGAGGAAACTATAGAAAGGGTGCAGAGGAGACTTACAAGGATGTTGCCTGAATTGGGGAGCATGCCTTATGAGAATAGGTTGAGTGCACTCGGCCTTTTCTCCTTGGAGCAACGAAGGATGAGAGGTGACTTGATGGAGGTGTACAAGATAATGAGAGGCATTGATCATTTGGATAATCAGAGGCTTTTACCCGGGGCTGAATTGGCTAGCACAAGAGGGCATAGATTTAAGGTGCTTGGAAGTAGGTACAGAGGAGATGTCAGGGGTAAATTTTTTACGCAGAGAGTGGTGAGTGCGTGGAATGGGCTGCCAGTGGAAACAATAGGGTCTTTTAAGCGACTCCTGGATGGCTACGTGGAACTTAGAAAAATAGAGGGCTATGGGTAAAGCCTAGGTAGTCCTAAGGTAGGGACATGTTTGGCACAGCTTTCTGGGCCGAAGGGCCTGTGTTGTGCTGTAGGTTTTCTATGTTTCTATGTTAAGTACCAAGACCTCTGACAGATGATCTGCTGTTCCAGATATTCTGTTTTCTCACACAATGCTTCACTTTGCAACACTGACATAGAATTGGTTCATCCACAGGGCCACAAAGCCTCAGAATTCTGAACTGCATCCTTGATGATATTTGCCTAGTGTGGGTTAGAGCCGTGGCCTCCTGTAAAGTAATGCCTCGGTTCCTGAAATGGATCCTGACTTAAACACAGAACATTCACTTGTCATTGGACATCTGGAATATCTAGAGAAAGTCTGGATAAAATGCAGCAAAGAAGCAGGAGGAGGCCATTTGGCCCCATATCTGCTGTATCATTCAATAAGATCATGGTTGGTCTGTTAGCTCAGCACCAGTTTGCCACATTAGATTCTCAAGTGTCGACACTTGCTGGAGTTTAGAAGACTGGGGCGTGTGAGCTGCTGAGAGGAATGGCTGGTCAGGGATGCTAGGGTCTTGTCACAGAACAAGGGGTTAGACATGGGCAACTAACGTCTCCTTTCAGTGAACTGAAAAGATTAGAAATTCTCTTTGAGAGCTGTGGGTTTTGGGAATTCAAAAGAAGTGTGGTTAAGACCAGAGTTTAGTAGTCATCCACAAATTTGCCTATGGCACCACTATTATAGCAGAATCTTGGATGGCAATGAGAAGGTGCACAGGAATGAGATAGATCAGCTGGTTGAGTGATGTTGCACTCAACATCAGTAAGACTAAAGAACTGATTGAGGACTTCAGGAAGGGGATGTCAAAACTTCACAGGAGTTTGAGGAGATTTAGTAAGACACAGGAAAACTTCCATAGATGTACAGAGGAGAGCATTGTGACCATCTCGTATGGAGGGAGCCAATACAGAAGACTGGAAAAAGCTGTAGAGGTTTGTAAATTTATTCAGCCTCATCACGATCACAACCCTCCCCACCATTGAGCAAATCTTTAAAAGGCAGTAGCTTAAGAGAACATCCATCATTAACGTCCCTCACTATCCAGGACACAGCCTCTTCTCATTACCACCATCAGGGAGGAGGTACAGGAGCCTGAAGACGCTGTTGAATACCCATACTCAGCAGGACATCAGAGATGTCATCTTTCTTTAACGAATGGGGTTTCCCTCCCTCTACTATTGATGCTGCTCTCACCTGCATCTCCTCCATTTCCCATGCATCTGTGCTCACCCCATTTTTGCCGCTGTAATAGTGATAGAGTTCCTCATCCTTACCTACCACCCCATCAGCTTCCAGATCCAACACATCATCCTCTGTCTCCAAGGGATCCTACCACTAAACATGTCTTTATCTCTCTACCCCCTCCTCTTTCCACAGGGATCGCTCTCTCTGTGATTTCCTTGTCCATTTGTCTCTCCCACTAATCTCCCTCCTTGCCCTTATCTCTGTAAGCGGCCCAAGTGCTTCACCTGCCCATACACCTCCTCCCTCACCTCCATTCAGGTCCCCTAACAGTCCTTCCAGGTGAGGCAGCACTTCACCTGTGAATCTGCTGTGGCCGTCTATTGTGTCTGGTTCTCCCAATGCATTATCCTCTACCTAGGTAAGACCTATCGCAAATCGGGGGACTCCTTTTTGAGCATCTCTGCACCGCCTGCCACTAGTGGGACTTCCCAGTGGCCAAACATTTTAATTCCCAATCCCATCCCCCATTCCGAAGTGTGGTCCTTTGCTTCCTCTTGTGCCAAGATGAGGCCACTCTCAGGGCGCAGGAGCAACACCTTATATTCTGTCTTGGTACCTCTAACCTGATGGTTTTTCCTATTGAATTTTCCTTCCAGTAGCCAAATTTCACTGCCCCTTCCTCTATTCCCCACTCTGACCTTTTCTTCTTCTCACCTGCCTATTACTTCCCCCGAGCCCCCTTCTTCCCTTTCTCCTGTGGTTCCCTCCCTACTCCTATCAGACTCCTTCCTTTCCAGTCTTTGACCTTTCCCACCCACCTGACTTCACTATTACCTTCCAGCTATCCTCCTTCCCAGCCTTCCACCTTTTTATTCTGGCATCTTCCCCCCTTCCTTCCCAGTCCTGAAGAAGGGTCTCAGCCTAAAATGTCAATAGTTTAATCATTTCCATAGATGCTGCCTGACTTGCTGAGTTCCTCCAGCATTTTGTGTGTGTTACTCAAAATTTTAAGAATAGCTTCTTTCCTCCACCATCAGATTTCTGAACAGTCCATGAATTCACGAACCCTATTCGCTATTTTTTTTATCAGAATCATAACCAGGTTTAATTTCACTAGCATATGTCATGAATTATTTTCCACTATTTATATAGTAATTTTTATAACTTTGCACTATACTACTGGTGTGAAATAACACATTTCATGTCATATAATTCAGTGATAATGGAGGTGATTCTGATTCCTGAATTAAATAAGTGTTGGATCAGACCATACCACCCACTCCTGCTCATTCTCAGTAAGCTGCAGTAGAGGGCTTGACTTCTCAGCATCAGACCAAGATCTGGACTTTGCTCTGTTCGGCGTCAGACTGATAGACTGAGATCTGGCTTCTGAGTCATGCTGCCATTTCACCAATGGCATCCTTCTTATCATGATTGGTGCTTGATGAGCCAGTGAAAGGCTGGATCCAGCCCACAAGATTGATGTCCAAGCTGGGGAGCAGGGAATAGGGTTAGGTTAACATCTGTGCAAGGCAAGGAAATTGCCTTTTATGTTTTGACTCATGCTTCCAGATTTTTTTTGATTTTTTTGGTAGTTGTTGATTTTATTTGGCCCAAACTTTTCAATTAATTGTCTAATTTATTACCATTTCTATACTGAAACCAAGGATTGTGTTGGTGTCTGGTTCCTAAAAGTGGGCTGTTTATCACTGAAAGAACAGACACTCAGGATGTAAATGCCAAGGTTCCTTTAGTCAGATTCTGAGCTCAGGGATGGTATCGCAGTTGATGTTAGGTTGCATGGTTTTTGGCTCGGGTCTGGTCACCGATTCACTGGGATCATGGCTGGTATTACACAGCCATGGAGTCCCAACTAATGCCACTCATTTGTACTAACTTCTCATTCCAGCTCCTCATTCAGACCCTTCTCTGCCAAGGAAAATCTAAGTGATCTTTCAGGCATTTAAATGTTGTCCGTAAGACATGAGCAGAATTAGGCCATTTGGCCCTTTGAGTCTGCTCCACCATTCAATCATGGCTAATTTATCTTCCCTCTTAACCCCAATCCCTTACCTTCTTCCTGTAATCTGACCCCATAACCAGGAGACTGTCAGTAATTCTGCTTCCAGTACTCCCTCCGGCAGTGTGTTCTGGGTACTCGCCACTCTCTGGGTGGAACCTACCCCTCAGATTCTCTAAATCATTTTCTCTTTACCCTAAGTCTATCTCCTCCAGTTTTTTTCTACTGGTGTGGGTTGAAGTTTTCTGTTGTCAACATACTCAGGTTTTAGTTACATCCGTTCCTAACCTCCTCTGCCTCAGGAATAACAGAACCAGCCTCCCGGAACTGAAACACTGAATCCTGAGGAGCCTCCTTTGCACATCTCCAGCACAGTCCTGTGGGTTGGTTGTATCCGGGTTAGGGTGGTCCTACCCAGGTTAGAGGTGGACCTATCCAGGGTTGGAGTTTAGTGTTTGGTATTGGATTAGAATTTGTCTTTAAGGGTTAGGGCTCAGAGGTTATGGTTGAGGGTCATAGGTTGGGTGCTGATTTTGGGAGTACATCTGCTTTCTGTCAGTGAAGTGATGGTTATGGGGTTTGTTCTGGCTGGTGTAAGGATATGTTGGGTTACCAGGTTAAGCAGATGGGTGATTGTGGGGTTTGTTTTGACTGGTGTAAGGTTACTTTGGGTTAACTGGTTAAGTTCTGTGAGCAGCTTTCCGATGTTTCCCCTTTCACTGGTGCCAGCCACTCTGGTTTCCATTTGTCATTGCTTTTTACTGTCAACCCTCGGTGGGTCACCCTGATAAGAGTTAAGAATGAGACAAGGAAGAGGTGCAATAGATAAGATCTGAAAGTCTTGTAGAGTCCTGATGAAGGTAAACATTGAGTGGGGGTGGGGGTGGGGAATGCTGCTGGATACCTCTCACCTGCAGGATTACAGCTACTCTGGAGGTGACTGAACCCAACCAGGTCATTTACTGAGATGGTATTTCACAGAGACTTTTGGAGTTGGAATGGTCAGTGGTTACTACAAGCGATTTGAGATGACAGTCTGCTCCTTAGTCTGTTTCAATGTGAGCACAGCCGTGCTGCGTAACGGGGCAAAGGTTACTCGCTGCTCTGGGGGAGTGTATAGGTAGGCGGCGAGACCCTCGTACACGCTTTAACTACAGATCACATCATCTCCAGCCCAGAGGCTTACTGCATTTCACTACCACCGTTTTGTGTGGCTTGGTAATTCCTGCTTTATTGTCCTTTCTGCTGAATAGAGCTGGGGTGGGGAGACATCTATACGTTTGCGGTGAAGTGTCGTATTTCATGGGAGTGCTTCCTAGTACCTCCCAGTGCGAGGAGTGCCAGACAGTCTAGGTTTTGCTTCGCTGCCTGCAAACGGTTAGGTGTAAAGCAGCGAAACAGGCTGGACTTCTCACGCTCATGCGCCTCCGACCTTGCAGAGGATCAGGAAATAATTCTGCCCGATACTGCGGAGGGTGCTGGAGCTTGTAACACGCAGCGGGAGTGATTGTTGGCTGTAGGGTGGAGTTCGTCCACCACTAGATGATGTGGGATTAATGTGAGTCAGCAAACTACACTGACATCCCTGGTTGTTTAAAGTAAAGAAGAGCCGAGTTAGATGGAGGCGGAGTGGGATTTTCCGGGTATTTTACCATGTTCTGCACCAGCACGGTACTGTTGACGCGTTGGCCGGTGGACTTCACTTTTCAAGCACCATGAGCTGTCAGACAAGCTATAAATTGTTCAGTGACTGTTAAAATAACTCTTGGTTAGAAAATAATTAGAGGGTTTACTGTTTTCTGAAGTTGATCCATCCAGGCAACCATCCGATGTGGAAAGTGTTTCGAAGTCCGTTTGGATTTGACTTGTACATGTTTGCTGTTGGTTCTGCGTGGGGCTGAGCACACCCAGGGAGTCTTTTGTTACTGAAGTCAGCCGAGCTCCTGGGAGTCACCGGACAGTCGTGATGGATGATTTCTCCGGCTTGGAGGTAACATTGAAAAATAAAAAAAAGGCAAAATCGAACTCTTTACGGCGAGCACTAAGCTGGCTAAGGCTGTCAGGACGCAAGAAAAAGAGGTCGCAGAGTGAAGGGGACAAATTAGCATCCAGGCTGAGAAAAGGTTCTCAAAGTTCAGGTGAGCCGACTTTTAAGTTTTGACTTTCCCCTGTTATCATCCAGGTTCAAAGACCCAGCAACCGGAGATTCAGTAATGGCTGATCTTTTCCGTGTCAAACATGCGCCAGAATTGCCAAGCCAATAAATTTCCTTTGAACAGTTCAAGGTCCTGACGACCTTGTTTGCGCTGCTCATGAAACGGTAATGAGCTGAAAACTAGCGAACTGCACAAAGGTCTTTTTTCTTTACGCTGCCTGCAAAGAACCCTTTCCAGAATTGGGGAATGGGAAACTGTCCTGCACAGGAACCTGTTCCAGAGTTAGGGGATAGGAATTTGTCCTGCAGAGAACCCTTTCCAGAGTTGGGAAATGGGAAACTGTCCTGTACAGGAACCCGTTCCAGAGTTGGGGAATGGGAAACTGTCCTGTTCAGGAACCCATGCCAGAGTTGGGGAATGGGGACCTGTCCTGTTCAGGAACCCGTTCCAGAGCTGGGGAATGGGGACCTTGTCCTCGGACTCTCTGGCGGACCTTTCGAATCATGGGATACCACCTTCAATTTCTATATTACTGTCATTGCAAGGATCCCTTTTCTCGATTTCTCATTCTCAGTGTTCCTCCGGTGTGTGTGGGTCTGGTTAATGAAAGCGTGAGCTGCACTGGACAGCCCCGGATCAGTGTGGCCTGTGAGTGCAGTCTCCCCGCCGCTGGTTACCCAAGACTGGATCGATCTGAGGGGTGCAGTTGGGGAAAAGAGATCTTGAATGTACTATTTCCACTGGAATGAGTTTGATATGAGAAGGAGTCTGATCTGAGCCGTTTGCACATGGGTGTTCTGTTGATATTCACTGGAGTTGAACTGAGCTGTAAGCAAAACTGTGGGTGAGGTAGCACACTGAAATTGTACTGTTGTTAGCACTGGCTTCATAGTAAAGTCCTTTCACCTGATTGATGTAGGACTAACTTTAGATTGTTTGATTGGAAACCATGAACCAGTACCTGAGGATGAGAATCGCATGAATAACCAGTTAAAACGAGCTAATTTTGAATTGTCAATAATTTACAATACCCCCCCCCCCCAACCCCCATGGTCCATGCAAACAGTTTCAGGTTGACTTCATTTGGCTTATACTTGATGTACTGTTGTTTGGTCACTTACAGCAAATAATTTGGTTTCAAAAGCATTTTGGAAGGATTTTCACAGTCTGACAAATCATTGTATTGAATTTAAAATAAAATCAAATTTCCAGAAATTGCTGGAGATACTGAACAGGCCAAGCAGCCTCTGGGGAGAGGAGAGGGCTGATGTTTGTGGATAACAGGCCGGGCAGCCTCTGGGGAGAGGAAAGGGCTGATGTTTGTGGACAACAGGCCGGGCAGCCTCTGGAGGGGAACAGCTGATGTTTCAGGTCAGAACATTAATGAGAGCTGGAAAACTAGAACTGGAACAGCTTAACACTATTCCAGTTCTGATGAATGCTCATCTAACTGAAATCTCCACAGATGCTGCCTGACCTGCTGAGTATTTCCAGTTAATATTTAGATTTCCAACTGTATTTTAGGTGCTTTGGGTTACTTCTAAAGGTTAGGCTGTGTGCGTACATGCACATTGTCTATAGGTTGGACTGTGTACAGATATGCACATTGACTGTAGGTTGGTAAACACAAAGTACACTGCAGATGCTGTGGTCAAAGCAACACACACAACATGCTGGAGGAACTCAGCAGGTTGGGCAGCATCCATGGAAATGAACAGTCAACGTTTCGGGCCGAGACCCTTCATCAAGACTAAAGGTTGGACTGTGTACAGATATGCACATTGTCTATAGGTTGGACTGTGTACAGATATGTACATTGTCTAAAGGTTGGACTGTGTACAGATGTGCACATTTTCTAAAGGATAGATTGTGTACGAGTATGCACATTGTCTATAGGTTGGGCTGAGTACAGATATGCATGTTGTCTATAGGTTGGACAGTGTACAGATATGCACATTGTAGGTTGAGCTGTGTACGTACATGCACATTGTCTGTAGGTTGGGCTGTGTACAGATATGCACGTTGTCTATAGGTTGGACTGTGTACAGATATGCACATTTGCTGTAGTTTGGTAAACACAAAGTACATTGCAGATGCTGTGGTCAAAGCAACACACACAACATGCTGGAGGAACTCAGCAGGTTGGGCAGCATCCATGGAAATGAACAGTCAATGTTTCGGACCGAGACCCTTCATCAATACTAAAGGTTGGGCTGTGTACAGATATGCACGTTGTCTATAGGTTGGACTGTGTACAGATATGCACATTATCTTTAGGTTGGATTGTGTACAGATATGCATGGTGTCATGCCAAAGTGGGCATTGAGAAACTCCATTTACAATGTAGCTTGTAGGTTGATGACGGTGATGGTTGTCACCTTGCTCGGGTCCAATATCTCCTGATTGCAGTTTTTGCATAATTCATTGTATCTGTATACCCTGGCAGTGTGGCGAGTTCAACTCGGTATGTCAGAGCTAACTTTCTGATGCCTTTCAGCTGCTTGTGCGGTATCAGTGAAAACTACTTTGAATTGAATCTGATTTAAGTTTTTGTGTAAAAGAGCCATTTGCATTTGTAACCACCAGCCTTTCCGAGATGAGGGCAGCTGAGAGTTCTGTACAAGTGTAACTGTGGTTTTGCAAGGAAGAAAAGGCAAATCTTTTTTGTTAACTTGCATGTACCTAGAATGGCCAAACACCCATTTCAGCCATCGATTGGTTTAACCCCACCAGTGCTATATCGTTTATAATTTGTAACTACAGAGGATAAGTTCAATATCAGTAGAACAAGCAAATCTGCTGATTCCATCTCTGGCTGGTGGAGGCAGGAATAATGAGAATAGAACTGTTGTCTTTTGAAATAAATGTAAATAGAAAATCATTCTTCTTGTTCTTAAGCCCATCACCCCTACTTGGGTATAGGCCAGCATAAGTAGCTCCTCTGCCTAAGTAGAGCTCCTCCATCGTCCTCTATATCCGCTATATGTCCTGTATAGCTCCTCCATCGTCCTCTGTCCTGGGTCGATAGAAGGACTTTCAGCACACAACTTCAAACTCCTTCTAGGTGAAGATCCTTCCTCTCGGGCTGAGGTCTCTGGAGCATCTGTTGGCGTTTCTGTAGCTCTGGGATTTTCCAGGATGGGGTTGCTAGTCCTATGCCCAACCCTCCTCCTTTCGCAGCTGGGCTTGGGACCATCCATGGTGGAGTTAAATGGGAAATATGTTTTAAGTCATAGACACAAGAGAGAGTGCAGATGCTGGAAATCTAAAGCAATACACACATTGTGCTGGAGGAGCTCAGCAGCTCAGGCAGCATCTGTGGATGGGAATAAACAGTCAATGTTTCAGGCCGAGACTCTTCATCAGGAGTGGAAAGGAAGGGGGTAAGGGAGGAAGAAGTTCAAGGTGATAGGTGAAACCAGGAGAGGGGGTGAAGTAAAGAGCTGGAACGTTGATTGGTGGAAGAGATAAAGGGCTGGAGGAGGGGGAATCTGATAGGAGAGGGCAGAAGACCATGGGAGAAATGGAAGGGAGAGGAACACCAGAGGGAGGTGATGAGCAGGTAAGAAGAGAAGGAGAGAGGGGAAAACAAGAATGGGGAATGGTGAAGGAGAGGGGGTGAGGTTCAGTTATCAGAAGTTTGAGAAATTGATGTTAATGCCATCGGGTTGGAGGCTACCCAGATGAAATATAAGGTATTCCTCCTCTAACCTGTGTGGTCCCATCATGGCTGTAGTGGAGGCCATGGACTACATGTCAGAATGGGACAGGGAAGTAGAAATGAAACTCCCGGTGGCCACCATTTCAATTCTTCTTCCCATCCCCACGATAGAGGATTGGAAAGCTTTTAAAACCTCCAGAAAGAAACTAAAAGAATCATTAGGAGGGAAAAGATGAAATTTGAAAGCAAGCTAGTGAACAATCTCAAGATGGATAGAGAGAACTTTTTCAAGTATATAAAAAGTAAAAGAGGTGAGTGTGAATATAGGACCACTAGAAAATGAGGCTGGAGAAATAATAACGGGGACAAGGAGATGGCAGATGAACTAAATGAGTATTTTGCATCAGTCCTCACTGTGGAAGACACTAGCAGTATTCCAGGTATTGAAGGGTGTGAGGGAAGAGAAGTGAGTGCAGTTATTATTATAAGGGAGAAGATGCTCTAAAAGCTGAAAGACCTAAAGGAGAATGGGGAAGAAAGTGGCAAAGGAAATATAATGTTGGAAAATCCATGGCCATGCACTTGGGTAGTAGAAATAAATGTGCAATCTGAGATGCAGAGGGACTTGGGAGTCCTTGTGTAGAACACCCCATAGGTTAACTTGCAGGTTGAGTTGGTGGTGAGGAAGGCAAATGCAATGTCAGCATGTACAAGAGCAGGGATGTGAGGCTTTATTAGGCACTGGTGAGGCCTCACCTAGAGTATTGTGAACAGTTTTGGGCCCCTTATCTTAGAAAAGATGTGCTGGCATTGGAGAGGGTCCAGAGGAGGTTCAGAAGGATGATTCCAGGAATGAAAGGACTATCATACGAGGAATATTTGATGGCTTTGGGTCTGTACTCGCTGGAATTCAGAAGGATGAGGCGGCATGTCATTGAAACCTTTTGAATGTTGAAAGGCCTGGACAGAGTAGATGTGGAAAAGATGTTTCCCATGGTGGGAGAGTGTAGGACAAGAGGGCACAGCCTCAGGATACAGGGGTGCCCTTTCAAAACAGAGATGTAGGGAAATTTCTTTAGCCAAAGGGCAGTGAATTTGTGGAATTTGTTGCTATGTGCAGCTGTGGAGGCCAGGTCATTGGATGTATTTAAGGCAGAGATTGATAGGTTCTTGATTGGGCATGACATCAAAAGTTACAGGGTGAAGGCTGGGGAGTGGGGCTAAGGAGGGGGAGAAAAGGATCAGCCATGATTGAAAGGCAGGTCAGACTTGATGGGCCAAAATGGCCTAATTCTGCTGCTATTTATTATTGTTTTATTTGTTATTATTATTATTTTTAATCTTTGTATTTGCACAGTTTGTTGGTTTTTTTGCACATTGGTTGTAGTCTGTTCTGTTAGGTGCGGTCCTCCATTAATTCTATTGTGTTACTTGTACTTACTATGATTGCCCACAAGAAAATGAATCACAGGGTTGTAGATGGTGATATATATGAACTTGGATTACAAACTTACTTTGAACTTGTTGAAATAGTGAAATAGTTTCATTTTCACTCTCAGCCATTTCTGGTATCTCTAAGCCTGAATGCTTGAAAATGCGGTGAGCAAAACAGTTTCAAATTGTCTTACTGCTTCTTTCCCGTCAACTGTCAGTGGCAAAAAGCACCTCTGTTAGAACACAATCACACACAAATGACGCTATTTAAAATCTGTTCACTCTAAGCACTGTGCAATGTCTAATTGCTACACAAATGCATATGTCTGACACTAGTTTAAAAACTATTCGGTAAGTCTCCTGTTCCAATTAAGAGGCATAGTCTTCCAAATAAATGAAGGGAATCCTGGCTGTTTTCTCAATTAGATTTTGTTCTTTAAGAGTTGTTCCAAATAAGTGGCTGACTTGATTAATCTTTGGCCCAATTAACTGGCATCTACTGTATGAAAATAGAAACCAAAAGCAGCAAATGTTGGCTGTCATGGCAGCATCTGTGAGGAGATGAACTGAGTTGATGCTTGACACTCTGGGTTTCACCTTAGAAGCAAAATCCTTCCTTCCCCTGCAACTTCAAGCAGGCTTACATTCTCTAAAGCAACACACACAAAATGCTGGAGGAAACAGTCGGTGTTTCAGGCCGAGGCCCTTCTTTGGGTCTCTTTACTTTCTCCATTCTGATGCAAAGTCTTCCTCTGAAATTTTCCCTCTGTTTCTCTTTTCATTGGTACTGACTGACCTATTGAACATTGTTCTCTCCTCAGGGATTGATCAGAGCCAGATTGACCTCAATCCACTACCTTTCCATTCAAAGGCATTGGTGTTTCCATAGCAGGCTGCGATGCAGCCAGTCCATATACTCTCCTGTGTTTGGCCCATATCTCTACAAACTTTTCCTATCTGTGTACCTGTCCAAATACCTTTTAGAAGTTGCAATTGTACCTGCCTCAACCACTCCCTCTGGCAGCTTGTTCCAGATTTCCTCCGAGTTCTGTGTGGAATAACATTTCCCTCTGGCCCCCTTTCAATCTTTTCCCTCTCACCTTACTGTTTCCTCTAGTTTTAGTCTCCTCCACCCTGGGGATAAATCTCTGACTCTACACAACATTGCCCAATGTAAGGTCATTTTTGTTCTGGCCAGTTCTGATGTTAATGAGCTGAGTTTGCCTCTCCAGGGGCTGCCAGTTATCGGCATGTATTTTAATTTCTGATTTCCAATGACTGCCATGTTTGGTACCTCACAGTTTCAGTACTGATTTTTTTTCTCATCTGCCCTTGATCATCTTCCTCGATTTATATGGTCCCCAGAGAGCTGTTATTAAGCAGCCTTCACCACTTCAATCTGAAGGCTCTGAAAGTATTTGTGACATCTGGATTCTCTTTGGCTCCAGCCTCCCACAGACATTGCCTTTGTTTTCCCTGCCTCCCATTCTCCTTTGTAATTTAAAGCATACTTACTTTCTCTTTTCTCATACTTCAGGTAAAATGTCATCAACCTGAAGTATTAACTGTGCTTCTCCCTCTGCAGATGCTGCTGGACCTGCTGAGTGTTTCCACAGCTCCAGCTCAGCAGATTTTTGCTTTTTGAAGGTCATCATGATTTTCTTTCACCATCCTTATGGACAGAGAGTTCCAGTGCACAGTTATTGTCTGTGTAAAATAGAAAACACTCACACTCACTGTATCTTCGGTCCAGAATTTTAAATATGTTCCCCCAGTCCCAGTGTCACCCACAGGTAGAACCTGCGTCCCTCTGCCTTATCCAAGATGGTCAGTCTGCTTCACCAAGTGACCGTACGTGAGCAGGCATTGTCGTTAGCCTGGTCTCCATCTGACATGACTACACTTCAGGGAATCAAATTATATGGAAAGGAATGGTATTGAAATAAATAAGTGGATGTCAGAGAAGGCATGAGGGCTGTTTTTGATGTTCATTTCCAGCTGTACCTCTGTCTTAAACTAAGAACAGAACTCAACTGACTTGGCCCCCAGTCAGTCCCTGGGAGGGAGAAGCCAGCTGTTAACCAACTAACCATCATGCTGCATTTGAAACTGGGTGCTTACAGCTTTACACTGCCTGTTCACTTCAGCTGCTGGACATCTTGAGGGTGACATGGCAGTGCAGTGGTCAGTCAACAGCTTGAGGTGATGTCGCAGCTCTAGTTAGACCACACTCGGAATATTGAGTTCAGCTCTGGTCACCTCATCTTGGGAAGGACTATGAAAGATGCGGAGGACATTTATCAGGATGCTGCCTGGATTAGACAGCAGGTCTTCTGAGGAAAGGTTGGGTGAGCAAGGGCTATTCTCTTTGAAGAGGTGACTTGATAGACGTGTATAAAATGATAGGAGACATTGACTGAGTGGACAGCTAGTGCCATTTTTCCCAAGACAGAAATGGCTAACACAAGAGGACATCCTTTTAAGGTGATTGGGTGTGTCAGGGGTAGGTTTAATACATACAGCGTTATTGCTTGGTGGTGGTGAGAGAAGCAGATACATTAGGGACATTTAAGGGCCTATTAAGAGGGCTAATTTCCAATCCTATCAGGTTCCATCTTGCTCAGTTCCTTGCCTTCCCGACCAATCAACTTCACCTTCTCACATCAATCCCATTTCCACCCCATCCCCCTACCTACCTCTCCCCTCTCACTCGGATTCATCTATCACCCACCAAGCTTGTGCTCCTCCCATCCTTTTATTCTGGCTTCTGCCCTCACTTTTTGAAGTCTTGATGAAACTTTGTCCATTTCCCTCCATAGATGCTGCCTGACCTGCTGAGTACCTCCAGCAGTCTGTGTGTGTTGCTCCAGATTTCCAGCATCTGCAGCATCTTTAGTGTCACATCAAATACCAGCAACTGTTTCTATTTCAAACTATTGGCATCTACTCTGAACTTCACAAGAACAAAGGATACCATTTCAGACTCAGTGGCAGCACTTCGCCTTCTGAAATGCCCCTCTGAGATTCAGTCACTGCAGCCTTCAAATGTTTCCATTAAGGGTCAGATTGAGTCAGCACAAACTGGTTGGGCTGACTAGCCTGTCTCTGTGCTCCAGTAGTCTACAATGCGTCTTGAGTGCAGTAAATTGGCTAGATACACACCATGAATGGTTGGACTCTTATGAAGCACTGAAAAACAGGGGGACAAGGATTCCTGAGGATGGCAGCCCAGCTAGATAAGGTGGTGATGTTGGCTGATGGGAAACTTGCCTTCATTAGTTGAGGCACAGAACATAACAGTAGGGAGGTTCTGCTACAACTTTATAAAGTGTTGTTTAAGCCACAGCTCGAGTTCTGTGTACAGTTCTGGTCCCATACGATAGGAAGTACACAATTGAACTGGAGAGGGTGCAAAGGAGATTCACCAGGAGATGGAGAGAGTGGAGATGCTGGGTTTGGAGTGGAAAAGGCTAAAGGAGATCTGAATGAAATGTTCCTCTCTACAGAGGTGCCTGTAAATAGGGGATGTGGAGAGGAAATTTCACTCAGAAGGTGAGTGGAATCTGGAACATACTATCCAGGACACAGAGGCTGTGTGAGTCTCCACTCTTTTCACACGAGAACCTGAAATACCATTGGTAAGAAAGCTGCAGGCCGGGTATGGGATTTGTTCTCGAGGTCTGGCATGGATGCAGTGGGCACAGTGATCATTATCATAATGTTCAACATCTAAAGTTAACACCTCAATAAAAAATTAACATTACTTCTGACAACATATTTGTACATGGCAAGGTTTATTTATGAGAGCACAACACTACTGTCATTGTGCAATAACCAGTAATCACTTTCTGAGCATTAATGTTCTTAAGACCATAGGAGCAGAATATAGGCCATTCGGCCCATTGAGTCTGTTCCACCATTTCATCATGGCTGATCCATTTGTCATCTCAGCCCTATTCTCCTGACTTCTACCCATAACCGTTCATGCCCTGACTAGTCAAGAATTTATCAACCTCTGCCTTAAATATACCTAATAATTTGGCCTCCACAGCTGCCTGCGGCAACAAATTCCACAGGTTCACCACTCTCCAACTAAGAAATTCCTCCTCATCTCCGTCCTAAATGGACGCCCCTCCATTCTGAGGCTGTGTCCTCATGTCCTTGACTTCCCCACCATAGGAAACATCCTCTCCACATCCACTCTATCTAGGCCTTTCAAGATTTGATAGGTGTCAATGAGATCCCCCCTCATTCTTCTAAATTCCAGCGAGTACAGACCCAGAGCCATCAAATGTTCCTCGTACGATAGCCTTTCAATCCTGAAATATTTCTTGTGAATCTGCTGTGAACACTTTCCAAAGTCAGCACATCCTCTCTGAGATAAGGGGCACAGAAATGTGACTGTGACTTTAATCCTTAGTCATCCCCACTTATCACCTCCCAGCTTCTCGCATCAATCCACTTTCTCCACCCCCTCCCCATCTAGTACCTTCTCCCTCACCTGGATTCACCTATTACCCATCAGATCATACTGCACCTTCCCCCCACCATTTTTATTCTGGCCTCTGACCTCTTCCTTTCCAGTCTTGATGAAGGGTCTTGGCATAACATTTTGACTGTTCCGTAGATGTTGCCTGACCTGCTGAGACCCCCCAGCATTCTGAATGTGTTGCTCTGGAGTCAGATGCTTTACTTACCTGAACTGTTCAAGCCCTTTCTCCAATTTGGTTAAACTTGAAAGAGGAAATGAGTCAGCAAGGGATGTTGTCGAACCAGTACTGTGTGGAAGTGCTGAACAATCCCAGACCACAGTTCACAGGTCACCCCGGTGCATTGTTGCACGGGGTGATGCAAAACTTCATTCTACAGTTTACAAAGCAAATGGTGAACTTTGTGAATCCTTTCAGATTCTGGGTGTGTCAGCCTGGTTCGGTCTCCACTAACCTTTACAAGTAATCACCTTTATTGCTAAAACCGGCATGATCCCACTATGAAACTCTGCCAAACAGAGATTATACTTTGCATAGTTTAACTCTGGAATCTAGAAGAAAGTTTACAAAACCAGATGCATTGACTTGGACCCACTATTTCAATATGCAAAGACAGAGTGAATTCAGTAACACATACAGATCAGGGAGACCTACCCTTCATTCTACATCACCCATCTCTCAAATTCCAAATACACTGACCAGGGAGATCTTCCCCTCACTCTACAGCACCTATCTCTCCCATTGCAAATAATGAGTTAAAATGAAATTTCTATTTCTTCTCTCTTAAAGCCTATTAAATCTTTGTCCCCTCCCTCTCTGTTAATCATGGGGAGAGTCCTGTTAACTGGTTGAAAGTTCAGCTCGATAAGTCCTGGTTTTTGGAGCTCACTGCCTGAAACTCTCTGTTATTGTTACAAACATATTTCTGGTCACTCCGTCCAGACTGTTCATTATTTCATTTAGTTTAATTAACTCTCCATCTCCTTTGTGCTAAGAACCCAGTCCCTGTCAGTTCACTTCCACTCACTGCACAAATTAAAGCAGAAAAATGTAGAGTCAGATAGCAGCTCAGTCAAGAGAAACAATTTCTGTTCCAGGTCGATGATTGTTCATCAGAACTGGGTAGTGAGAAAAGAAGTTAGTTGTAAATTACAGCGAGGTTAGGGGAAGGAAAGACAGGACTAAAGGAATATCTGCAATAGCAAGAGGCACAGGGTTGACATTGAGATATGATGTAAGAGGCACATGATGTGATGCTTATGAAACCATCCAGATGATAGATTAATGAGGGCTGTGAGAGAGTGCGTGAGAGGGGGAGAACAAAGGCATTCGTCAAGGTAGTGCAGTCCATAAGGCATAGGAGTAGAAAAATAACACTGGACTGCAAATTTTTTTCGAAGGTGTTGCTTCCTCAGAATTTATATGTGATTGTGATAGACCACTTGAGGCTGAACACAAATATAATTTCAGACTGCCTGTATCATGTAGGAATTTGGAGAAACAAGAAATTAACTTTTATTGAATATATGCATTTAATTGCATAACAGTGTTGATGTTTTGCAGTAGTTCAACTAAGCCAAGAATGTTTTGTTGATGATTTTCATTTGTCCTCAGTATCTGAGTCTTCTTGCTCAAGTGTCCAACAATTATCAGCCACCATTGATGGATTCCAGTTGCCCTGATACAGTTTCTCTATGACCACAATGTCCTGGTGAAACCTTTCACCATGCTCATTACTGACAGCACCAAGATTTGCAGGGATGAAGTCTAAATGGGAATGCAGACAAATTAATCTTTAGTGACATATTGCACTTCATGGTTTTGTATGCTTGCAGCATGTTGTCAGCCAGCTTAATAGGTACGTTTAATGTCAGAGAAATGTATCTATTGAACCTATTGAATTAGGTGCATGCAGTTGCCAAGAAATTTTTCAACATCCTTGAATGCCTTCCATGCGATTTTCTCCAGTCCGGTTAGAAGTTCTTTGAATTTGGCTGTCATTGATGACCTGTTTGATTTGTAGACCAACAAAAATGCCTTCCTTAATTATGGCATTGGTTATTCTGAGAAACATCTGTCTCAAATATTGAAATCTTTCATGGAAACTTTTGTGCCAGCAGATTCCATCCTTGCAGTTTTGAACCCAGTAATTCTGCTTTTGCCTTTGACAAACCCAGGTCACTTTATTCAGATTGAGTTCTCAGATGAGGCTTGCTGCACATAAAGAGTTCAAAATCTGTATGAGTGTCTTTTTCCATTCCTGGCTCATGCACCATGGCATCTGCATCTACCGCCTCTAGGCTCCATGTCTCTGGTGGCTTTGGTACTGGAAGACATTTTTCATGCAGTACAGGTCTCATGGCTGAAGCGAGATTATGGTATTCAAAGGATATTTTGTTTTTAGCAGAGAAACCAGATACACTGGTCAGACAGAAGTAGCAGTCTGCCTCATGATCCATATCATCAGGACAGCGAACAGCATTGACTTACGAGTACCTCTGAGCCAAGCTCTGAGATCAACAGCAAATGTCAGAGCCCAGTCTTTGTCTAGGTCACCAATCTTACATCCAAAATAGAGTTCATAGGCTTTCTTAAAAGAGGAGTCATGCTTTGTATTTGAGATTTAAGGATATATTTGCCATGAATATAACATTGGTGAGATATTTTGCTATCATAAATACTCTGGAAAATACAATTACTTTTTTATAATGAGTACACACAATATACTGTGTGCATCGAGCATGCACATCAACGTGATCACAAACCGATATACATGTGATTGCAATGCATAGAATGAAGGTACTTTTATAGCCTTTCTAAAACCTGTCCTGCCATGTAGCATCTGCCCTGCCTAAGCTTGCCCAGGATAGCCTGGACAAGATAGAAAACTCTTCAGCTTTAATTGACAACACTTTAATTGACTTGAATTATGAATTGAAATAATAAATATAGGCAACTTTTAAAAATGGTGCATGATAGGGAAATTTCATGGTGATTTTCATGATCAGCAGCCCAAAATCCATAAGATACACTCAAAAGTATTCAGGAAGCCAACTCTTTGCTGTTCAATGTACGGTAATTAAATTAAATGAGTTGTGCAAAAAGAGAGTAAAAAAAATAGTAAGTTAGTGTTCATGGGTTTATTGACCATTCAGGAATCTGATGGTGGAGGGGAAGAAATTGTTTCTGAATTGCTGAATGTGTGCCTTCAGGCTCCTGTACCACCTCGCTGATGGTAGCAATGAGAAGCGGGCATTTCCTGGGTAATGGGGGTCCTTATTGAAGGGTGCTACCTTTTTAAGGCATCACTTTATGAAGAAGTCCTCGATGCTTGGAAAAGTAGTGCCCATGATGGTGTTGGATACGTTTGCAGCTTTCTGCAGCTTTTTCCAATCCTGTGCTGTGGCTCCTCCATACCAGATGGTAATGGAACCAGTCAGAAAGCTCTCCATGATACATCTGTAGAAATTTGCAAGTGTCTCTGATGATATACCAAGCCTCCTTAAACTCCCAATGAAACATAGCTGCTGTCGTGCCTTCTTTGTAATTGCATTAATATATTGGGTTCAGGGTAGATCTTCAGAGGTGTTGACACCCAGGAACTTAAAACTGTTTGCTGTTTCCACTGCTATTCTTTCGATGAGGACTGATGTGTGTCCCTTCGGTTTCCCCTTCCTGAAGTCCACAGTCCATTCCTTGCATTCAGATTCAGTATCATTTATTTATCATGTGTACTTCAAAACCTACAGAGAAACATTTTGTTTGCATTAACAACCAACACAACCTAAGGATTTGCAGAGGGCAGCCTGCATGAGTCTGGCACCTGTATAGCATGTCCACAACAAGAAAACAAGACAACAGCAGCAAAACAAACCCCAGACATACAGACACACACATATACACACAGAGACACAGACACACAGGTACAGATACAGACACACGCAGACATACACAGACACACAGGCACAGATGTGGTCACATAGACGGAAGGGCAGATACACAGGCACAGATGTGGTCACATAGCCGGAAGGGCAGATACACACACACACACACACACACACACACACACACACACACACACACACACACACACACACACACACACACACACACACACACACACACACACACACACACACACACACACACACACACACACACACACACACACACCCCTCCAACTCCAGGACAGGCTGCCTTTAGGCCTCCAAGCTGTGGACCCGGACTCTTTGACTCGCTGATATTGGGCCTCTAGCCTCCAGACCCTCAGCCAAACTCAGACTTACAGACATCAGGCCTCTGACCTCTGGACTAGCCAAGCCAGTCAATCTAATTGCAAACAAGAGAAAATCTGCAGATGCTGGAAATTCAAGCAACACACATAAAATGCTGGAGGAACTCAGCAGGCCAGGCAGCATCTGCGGAAAAGAGTAAAGAGTTGATGATTTGGGCTGAGACCCTTCATCAGGATTCATCTTTTCTGTAGATTATTCCCACTCTCCTCCACATTCTTCATGTCAGCAACTTTTGCCTCTTTATTTACACAATTTCCTTCTGAATCTACTTTTGCCAAGTATTCAGGCAGCAAAACGCAGATCAAACTGCTCAATGGGAGGTGATTTTACAATGTTTGTTCAGTTTTAGTTTGATATATAAATAACATGGGACTTGCTCTGACACGCCCAGTACCTTTGATTCCCCTGCAGTACTAGGGATTAGTCAGGGTTTGTCACTGTGGACTGTTACACCCAGCCCTGTAACAGATCCGAGAGCCTTATCCTTCAGTTTGTGGAAGTTTTTATTGAGAACAAGCTTGAGTTTCATACCTGGAATGAACATGGCACAGACACCCTGCTGGTAGTGAGCAATATTTGTGCAAACTTCATTTCCTTCTTTCTGAAACAGCAGCAAAATATTAGCCCCATTTCGACTGTGTGGAACCAGAGGTTCACCTTCTGCACAACTGCAATACCGAGAATTTAGTCTGATAATAAACATCCTCGGGTGCTTAGACATTTGTTGGCAAAAGGGAAGGATCTGTGTTATTATTCTGGTATTAGATCAGAAAATGCTAGGAATGTCAGACAGCATCCATGGAGAGAGAAGCCAGTCAGAGTGGTGCATTTTGGGAAGTTACTCCATGGTAGAACAGACCCAGCAAATGATAGTGCCCAGGGGAGCTTGGAATAAATTGCATTTATTTTAAAGTAGATGTACTCAGGCCATGGATAGAATCATGGAACTACAGTGTTACAACTATAACTGAGAGGTGGGCAGAACTGGAAGCTTCATGTTCCGGGGTACAGAGAGGGAGAGTTTGAAACTGGCACTAGGAAAAAGATGATCTTGATAAATGATGGAAGTGGCTTAATTCTTCTATGTTCTTATATATACCAAACAAAATGGAAGGCAAGTGAGATGTTGGGCTTCACTGCAAGTGGAATGCAGTACAAAGGTAAGGAGATCTTGGTGAGGGTGTGTAGGGCTTTGGTGAGACCATACCTGAGGTATTGAATGTAGTGTAGGTCTCTATGCTGAAGGAAGGAAGACTTTGGGGGACCATACCTGGATTTTTGGATGCAGTGTATGTTTCTGTGATGAATGAAGGGAGATTTGCCATGATATCTGATATAGTGAATACTTCTTTGACTTATTGCTCAAATGAAGGGCTGTCTGCCCATTGATCAATTCTGAGTATGCTGCCCTTTTTTCTCTGTGTTCAAATGACTGAGGGATGGCCTGTGAGAAACATACAGCTTTTGGTGGGATACTGAGAGCTTTCTCGGCTGCCTGCAGATTTCAGTACTAGGAAGATTCATGTCAGGGTGACATCTGGCCATTTGGAAATGAGATGAAGGGGAAATTACTCTTGTTTGTGATTCCTTCATGAGGTACTAAGTCCTTTGAATTCTCTACCTCAGGGGCAGTGGTATAAGTCAAAGTCAAGTTTGTTGTCATCTGCACAAGTACGTATATGCACAGGTGCAATGCAAAACTTACTTGTAGCAGCTTTACAGGCACATATTCAAATAAAAAAACAGATTTTGGAGAGCAAAGGGGATTGAGAGATTTGGAGACTCAAAGTGAACTTGAGACAGGTGACCAGCACTGATGTTATGGAACACCAGTGCGGGCACAAAGTGGCTACCTTGACCTCTTCCGGATTTGTAGTTCTACAAGGAAGTGATGCCAGCATCAAACACGGCGTTGAGAAGCATCGTGGTCCGCCGTCAATGTTGAAAGTCTAAGTGATGAGGAAACAGTCAAGATTTAGAGCTTTCTGCTTGTCAATGGGAAATTAATTGGTTGTAAAGAAACATTTGACAGTTTACAGAATGCAATAGACCATAGTGATATTGAAGTTTAAATTAAATTTACGAGAGTACTCTAAGGAGACGTGTACAAACCAGTAAAAGATAAATTAAAGACTGACATCAGGAAAGTTTTCTTTGTGTTGAGATTGGTTGCATTTAGGTTAGAGCTTTAGATTTCCAAGCAGACAATTGAAGCATTAAATCTTCAATTAAATGTTGTGAAGTGAGAACATGAAGACATTTCTGGGTGGATTTCTTAACCCCATATAATGCTGTGTACAAGTATTCTGGAGTCTCCAAGGGTAAATTGGGAATGTAGTAAATTCCAACAGAATAATGTGGCTGGAATCCTGGAAGGAAACAGGTACACCTGATGTTTACACCTAAAAGGTGCACCTGATGTTTCTGCTGTGACAAGGTCAATGCCAGTAGTGAGGGTTATGGTGCATTGTGCAACTTCCTGTGGGCACTTTGCCAGTTTGGTGTACAGCTCTCTCCCACAGACACAAAATGCTGGAGGAACTCAGCAGGTGAGATGGATATTTTGGGCCGAGTCTCCATTTATGTCAGGGGCCAGGTTTGCTGCCATCACCTGCCTCTGCCAGGCTTGACTTCTGCTCCTGTCTGAAGACAGAACCAAGGGTGTCCTTGGGGATGTCTGACATTTTGTGAAGTGGCTAATCCCAAAAAATACATGCCAAGTTGTATTTTAAAAAGTATTGAATTAAGAGAAAATGTTTTCAGATTTCTGTTTGGAAATTGCTTGTATCTCAGCTTTAAGCATTTACCTCTCACCTTGCTATGCCTTTAGGATTCGTCACATCACCCTGGGTAGGGTCTTGGAACACACCATCATAGAAAGACTCAGACAATCACACAGTAGCATAGCTAGTGAACAGTCCCTTCAGCCCATCTTGTCATGCTGACCATGATGTCCACCTGTCCTGCCCCATTTGGCTGATATGGCCTATATCTGCTTAAGCTTTCCCAACTGTCTTTTAAAAATTGATGTTGTACCTGCCTCTAATATTTTATCTGGCAGTTTGTTCCACATCCTCTGTGTAAAAAAAAAAAGTCTTCAGGCCCCTTTTAAAATGTTCCGCTCTCACCCTAAATCTATTTAGTCTTTTAGGCTCCCCTACCCTGGGGAAGACTGTGACCTTTCACTTTATATATGCTTGTCATGAGATTGTACATCTATAAGGTCACTCCTTAGTCTCCTTGCCCCAGCCTGTCCTATCTCTCCCTGTAACTCAAGCCCTCCAGTACCGGTAACATTCTTGTGAATCTGCTCTGCAACATTTTCGGCTGAGTGTAATCCTCTCAGTGTGGTCTCACCAAGGTCTTGTACCAGAGCTACAGTGTGACAGTCCGCACAGTCTGTATCAGTCTTGTATCAGGGCTACACCCAATATTGTCAGCATGACAATCCTCATCAAGGTTGTGTACCAAAGTTACACTCAATAATGTCAGTGTGACAGTCCGCACAGTGTGGTCTCACCAAGGTCTTGTACAGTTGTAATATCACCTCTCAGTACTTAAACTGAATGGCCTGACTGCTGAGGGCAAGTATGCCAAACACTGTCTTCACCACCCTCTCTAACACCATCACCACTTTTAGTGAACTATGTACTGGTACCCCTCTCTGCAACACTCCCCAGCACCCTGCCAGTTACTCTGTAAGCCATGCTTTGGTTTAAGTATGACGCTTCATGCTTCACAGACTTAAATTTCAGCTGACATTCCTTGGCCTAATTTCCCAGCTGATCTCAATCTTGGACAAGCTTCCTCAATGTCCTCCACACCACTAATTTGGATATCATCCTCAAACTTACTAATGATGTCATCCAAATCATTAATATAACAGCAGAGCCTGCACTGATTCCTGCCAAATCAGATCAATTAGTGACATTCAGGAGGCCCTTCGACAGGCAGAGCTGCTGGGAGACTGAGGCAGACCTTCCACAAGCTGTGTGTGTATATACACCCAGCTGCTGTTGAGTCATCTACCCAGTCACTGTGGGGGTGTAAAGTGTGTCACATGTTGCAGGATTGTTCTGCCCCTAGCATATTGCAGACTTTGAATGCTTTCCTGGTTTTGCTTTACGTGAGAGCTGACCCCTCCCCGATGAGAAACTCGATGAAAGGGCAGCAGTACAACCTGCAGCACTGGTTCCCTGCAGACCAAAAGGCCATTAGACGCTGGAGCAGAACTAGGCTGTTCAGCCCATCGAGTCTATTCTACCATTCCATAATGGCTGATTTATGCACCCTCTCAACTCCAATCTCCTGCCTTATCCCCATAACCGTTCATGCCTGACTAATCAAGAACCTATCCGCCTCCGCCTTAAGTAAATCCAATGACTTGGCCTACACAGCCGTATATGCCAACGAATTCCACAGATTCACCACTCACTGCTTTATGAAATTTTTTCCTCATCTCTGTTCTAAATGGATGTCTCTCAATTCTGAGGCCATGTCCTCTAGTCCTAGACTCCCCCACTATAGGAAACATCCTCTCCACATCCACTCCATCTAGACCATTCAATATTCAATAGGTTTCAATGAGATTCACCTCATTCTTCTAAACTCCAGTGAATACAAGTCCAAAGCATCAAACTGTCTTCATACATTAACCCTTTCATTCTCAGGATCGTTCTCATGGACCTCTCCAAAATTAGCACATCTTTTCTTAGATAAGGGGCCTAAAACTGCTCACAATACTGCAAGTGCTGTCTGAACAATGCCTTACAAAGCCTCAGCATCACATCCTTTTTTTTATATTCTAGCCCTCTTGAAATGAATGTTAACATTGCATTTTGCCTTCCGTTCTGCTGACTTAACCTGCAAGTTAATCTTTAGGATATCCTGCATGAGGACTCCCAAGTCCCTTTGTATCTCAGATTTTTAAATTTCTCCCTGTTTAGAAAAGAGTCTATGGTTTTATTCCTTCTACCAGTGCATGACCATACACTTTCCGACACTGTATCCCATCTGCCACTTCTTTGCCCATTCTCCCAATCTGTCTAAGTCCTTCTGCAGAGCTACCTGCCCTTCCACCTATCTTTGTATTGTCTGTGAACTTGGCCACAAAGCCATCAATTCCTTTATCCAAATCATTGACATACAATGTGAAAGAAGCAGTCCCAATACCGACCCCTGCAGAACACCACTAGTCACCAGCAGCCAACCAAAAAAGGTCCCTTTTATTCCCAGTCTTTTCCTCCTGCCATTCAGCCAATGTGCTATCCATGCTAGTATATTTTTTCCCTGATTCCATGGGGTATTATGGGGATAAAACTTGTTCAGCAGCTTCATGAGCAGCACCGTGTCAAAGACCTCGTGAAAATCCAAGTAAACAACATCCACTGACTCTCCTTTGTCTATCCTGCCTGCTATTTCCTCAAAGAATTCCAACAGACTTATCAGGCAAACTTTCCCCTTTAGAAAACTATTCTGTCTTTGGCCTATTTTATCACGTGCCTCCAAGCACCCCAAGACCTCATCCTTAATAATAGACTCCAACATCTTTCCAACCACTGAACTCAAACTAAGTGGCCTATATTTTCTTTCTTCTGACTCCGTTAAAGTGTGGAGTGACATTTGCAATTTTCCAGTCTTCCAGAACCATTCCAGAATCTAGTGATTCTTGAACTATCATTACTAATGCCCCCACAATCTCTTCAGCCACTCTTTCAGAACCCTGACGGTAGTCCATCTGGTCCAGGTGACTTATCTACCTTCAGACTTTTCAGTGTTCCAAGCACCTTCTCCTTCATAATAGCAATGACATTCACTTTTGCCCCGACCCTCTTGAATTTCTGGCATACTGCTAGTGTTTTCCACAGTGAAAAACTGATGCTAAATACTTATTCAGTTCATCCATCATTTCCTTGTCCCCCATTACTATCTCTCCAGCATCATTTTCCAGAAATCCAAAATTCACCCTCGTCTCTCCTTCACTCTTTGTATGTCTGTAAAAGCTTTTTATATTTTCTTTTATATTATTGGCTAGTTTCCCTTCTTAGATTCTGATCTACATCTTTGGGTGAAATGATTGTGTTGGTTTTGACAATGTAGGGTGTTGCAGTTGTAATCATGGCTCAGTATGGGCAGATGGGAGTATCCAGTCTTACTGATGCCAAGATGAGGCTTACATTTGTGAACCACTGTCAGAATATGGAACATAAACAGTAGAACTCAGTAAAGTCCCTTCAAACCACAATGTTGTGCTAACCCTTCCCTCTGATACAGCTAAACAGTATTATTTCACAGTAAACAAAGGGATTGAGAAATTATAAGTCTTTAGAATGAAAGTCATTTGTGAGAAGTGTAACTGTCAGGCTGAGAGTAATGATGGAGTTCTCTATGCAGTGGACTTGATGCTTTATACTGACATCAGCACCTACCTTTGTTATCTGTGGCAAGAGCTCTTAGGGGCTGGATGACAGGGTTACCATTTGTTGTTATCCACTGGGGCACATTAAAAAGAAAAGTCCAACAGACTTCATCAGCTGATATTCCCCCCACCTCCAAGCCATCTACTAGCAACTGCCTAGCAGGGGAAGGGTCAAGGTGACATCTGGATCTGTTGCAAGGACAAGGCTGAGGACAAATCCAAGTGCAGGATGCAGGCACGGAGGCAGAGTCGTGAGGCATTAGCTCCGTCACAGACGGGGAGCCGGTATCCAGGAGAGTCTTTACACAGAGACAGGGTTTATGTAGAGTATCCAGGAAATGATGCAGAGCTTAGAACTGACAGTCCTAAGGAGTCAGGAAACAAGGTTTGCTCACACTAGACTTAACCAATGAACTGGCAAAGCATGGCTGTGACATCCGAGTTTTATCCTGTGTTCACTAATGGGAACCAGGTGTGCTGTAATTACTGGAACTGGGAATGATTGGAAATCAGACGAGGGGGCTAAGGCCCAATTAAGGAGGTGATAGCAAGATGGGGAATTGCCAGACGGGACCATGACAGGATCTGTGCAAATGGCCATGGAGCACATGTGTCTCTGAGCTGTGGTGTGGAAGGGAAACGGAACAATCATCTGGAGATTCGTGGCCCTCAGTGTCTGGCAGCTGGATGTATAAGTGCTTGGACCTCAACTGCCTGTTTGAATGCCCACTGCTGAGTCATTAGGCTGATGAGTGAAAGGACAACTGTGCTAACTGGAACTGTCCGGCAGAAAACAACTTCATCAGAGTGAGTGCAGGGGAAGGAAAAAGGGAACAACAAGGTCAAAGTTGAGTTTATTGTCAAATGCACAAGTCCACGTGAAAACTGACTGGCAGCAGCATCAGATAAGTAGCATTCAGGAGAAAGACATAAATTACTCACAATTTTTACAGGACATAACACAATTAAAAGAAAAAAGTCAAAGTCCATTTTAGTGCAAGGTGATTAAAGTGGTCATTGTGTTGCTGTACTGAGGTGCCAGTTAGGGTCGTGTTGGTTGGAGGTTGAAGGGAAGTAGTTGTTCCTGAACCTGGTGGTGTGGAGCTCCAGGCCTCTGTATGGGAGCTGTGAGAAGGTGGCATGATTCGGAAGGTGGGGGTCTTTAATGATGAGCTAGCCTTCCTAAGGCAGTGCCTCCTGTAGATACTCCTGATGGTGGAGAGGGATGTATTGATAATGTATTGAGCAGAGTCCACTGCTCTCTGTAGTTTCTTTACACTCGTGTGTGTTTGAATTTCTGCAGCAGACCATGATGCAGCCAGCTGGTTCTTGCCAGTTCCACATTGGCCTTGCACTATGCCTGGCTTATCTACACCCTGGCACTAATAAAAGTGTTCCTTCTCGACTCTTACAACACCTCCCCCCACGTGTAATGCTGCAGGGACTTACCTGGATTTGCTTGTAGCTCCGATAAGGGATCTGAACTGTCATGCCGCGGGCTGTGTGCCACGGACAGTGCCTCAGAACCACGGTCATATCCCTCACTGCATTTGAGGGGAGGAAGATACTGGAAAGTAAGTGAAACTTTGACCATTCTGAGACTGTGATTCTTTTAGTGTTCAGCTTGCTCTCCGAACGGCAGGTGAGTTCATTTGGGGACAGTTGTGGAACATGCAGGGCAGATGCTGAACTGAAACACTGGTGCTTTAAATAGGGATTACCTTCATGCACTTGGCTGGGGAATGATGTTGAAAATGATGAATGTATCACTGGGATGGGACGTTAACTGAGCAGAGCAGGCTAGGGAAAGACTTACTGCTCACGCTCGATTTAGTGATAAAACAGCCATTGGAAGAATCTCTGTGCAATCAATCAGTTCTGGGTAATCCCTGGACTGGGAAGCTGTGTTAACAGACAGGTAGAAGTCACTTGAGTGTAGAATTTGTTTTTACAGAATTACTCAAGCAGCTGGATGAAACTTGCCACAGTCGGGTGTTAACAGTCAGTTCAGTCCTGAGTAACGTGCTCACCAACTGAGCATGGCCGCTCAACACCAGCTTGGCTATGGGCATGTGAACATCTGCACCCACTGAAGGGAGAATTAAATAGAACAATGCAATTATTTACCTTCTCATTCTGGCTTCTGCCCCCTTCCCTTTCAGTCCGGGTGAAAGGTCCCAGTTCGAAATGCTGACTGTCTGCCCCCTTCCCTTTCAGTCGTGATGAAGGTTCTCAGCCCAAAATATTGACTGTTTATTGCCCCCCCCCCACCCATAGATGCTGCCTGACTTGCTGAGTTCCTCCAGTGTTTTGTGTGTGTTGCTCGGAATTTCCAGTCTTGTGCGGTTTGATCGGGAGGGTAAGCCTGTACCTTTCATTCCTCCGCTGTTGAATTGAAACACAGGATTGACAGGGAGCATTAGGTTTGAATTTCCGAAGAATGGGGAGCTGAGATATGATGTGTTTCTGAACATTACACATTTAATTTACACATTGCTGTAAGAGTCTGATATATTTTCTAGCATTCACCACTTCTGGTGCTGGGCAGTGACCCTGTTACTCTGTGCCCACTGGATTGTGTTTGCAACTGTTGTAATATCTGCTGCTGTTTAGTGTTAATTGACCTAACTAGGATCACTTACAGTCAGTAATGTGATATGTGTCATTGTTTCCGCGTCCCAGTGGAACGGGCTAATGAAAGCCTTGACACACAATTAAGCACAATTTCTTTGTTAAAACTTCCAGAGCGACCTCATATATTTTTGATGAGTGTCTTCATGGTCAGTGTAGAGAGAACAGTACTGGGACGTAAGCTGTTAAAAGTTACAGGGGAGAGATATTGGGCCTTGTCCTGTGGGTGTGAAGTTCTCCTGAACCATTTGTGTTAGTTAAACGAAGGGGTTCAGGGTAGGGGCGTAATACTCAATCGGTCACTCAGAGCTCTGCAGATGTGCGTCCAAAGCCTGACATGACAACTGGGGAATTTAATTTCAAAGAAGTAATTAAATATATTTAAATAAAGCTTTTCTCATTAATTGGCTGTGAAATGACCAAAGAAACCAGCTTGAAATTTGCCATTCTCACCTGGTTTGGCCAGTAAGCAGCTGTGCAAGGGTGAGATGGGCAGAATGGCTTGTTTCACTCTGACTGATGGCAGTGAGGTGTCTCAGCAAGAGGCTCGACTGAACCAAGCCACTGGGTTGTTGAGAGTGGCATCTCAGGACAACGAGGCACAGCCAGTTCATGTGGTCTTGTCAGCCATGCCTTTCTATCGCAGTTAAACTAAATCTCATTGTGTTTTCTGCTTTAAGTCACCAAGTTCTAGGTTTCATTTTCAGTGTTCATGTGGTATTATTGTGTTGAAATTTCTTGGCACGACCTCAGAAGTGAACTTGCCTGGAGCTGTTTGGTGCGTGTGTCTGATGAGTTAAGTTTGACATTCTTTCCAGAGCTTTATATAATGTGATTCTGATTTCCAGAGTCCATGACAGAATAAACTGAACAGAGTTCCCATGTAAGATTCTTCTCTCGGTTTATATTTAGTGTTGGATACCTTATCTAGCATAGAAATAATAATTCATGTTGGGAAATGGGGAGTCCTAAGGCGTGCCCAAAAGGACTCAACCCTTTCAAGTATCATCAAAGTTCCAGCAGGTAGTGATCTGTACACAGAGTTTGAATTTCATCCCAATCCGAGGGAGGAGCCTGTCACCAGAAATAGAACACAGGACTGGGCAGGAACAGGCCTTTCAGCCCACGATGGCTGTAACAATCAGAATGTCAATTTAAACTCTATATCTGCTTAAACTCTATATCTGTACCCCTGCACTCCCTGCCTGGTCACGTGCCCATCAAAGTGCCTCTTATTGTATTTGCTTCCATCACCATGGAAACGTGTTCCAGATACCCCCCACCAACCGCAGTCTCTGTCAAAATACACGGAGTGATACCATCACCTCCCCTGTCTGCATGTTCCAGACTCCCCCCACATCTTTGTGTAAAAATGCAGAGAATGATTCCATCATCCTCCTGTCTGTGTACACCAATACACCCACCCCCCAGTCTGTGTCTAAATACACAGAATGATTCCATCACCTCCTCTAGCTGTGAGTTCCAGACCAATACACAACCCCGCCCCCCGATCTCTGTCAAAGTGCTCAGGATAATTCCATCACCCCCCCCCCCCCACCGTCTGCGTGTTCCAGACACCCCTCTCCCAGTCTTTGTGTGAAAACGCAGAGAATGAAAACAGAAAACCTACAGCACAATACAGGCCCTTCGGCCCACGAAGTTGTGCTGAACATGTCCCTACCTTAGAAATTACCTTGGGTTACCCATAGCCCTCTATTTTTCTAAGCTCCATGTACCTATCCAAAAGTCTCTTAAAATACCTTATCGTATCCGCCTCCACCACCATTGCCGGCAGCCCATTCCACGCACTCACCACTCTTTGAGTAGAAAACTTACCCCTGACACCTCCTCTGTACCTACTCCCCAGCACCTTAAACCTGTGTCCTCTTGTGGCAACCATTTCAGCCCTTTCCATCAACCCCCCCCCCCCCCCCCCCGGCTGCATGTCCAGACACCCCCCCCACAGAATAATTCCATCTCCCCCCCCCCCCCACCTGTCTTCAAACTCATCTTTTGAATGGTAAGATCCGTGGCAGTAATGGAACAGAGTGACACAGGAGTATGAGTGCATAGTTCATTATGGTGAAAAATGCCACCCTTCATCAGTCAGGACACTTGGTATAGGAGACGGTCAGTTGTATAAGTTGTTGGAGCATTGTCTATGGTCTTGTTTACTGTAATAGGAAAGACGTGGTTAAACTGAAAAGAGTGCAGAAAAAATGATGAGGATGTTGCCAGGACTAGAGGGTCTGAGGTGCAGGGAGAGGTTGGCCAAGCGAGGTCTTTATTGCTTGGAATGTAGGAGAATGATGGTGACCTTACAGATGTACAGTGGATTCTGGTTAGTTTGGCCACATCGGCACCTGTACATTTTGGTCCAATTAAAGGGCTGCCCCTAACTAGCTGAAGTTTCAAGGAAGTAATTAAAAAGGTATAAAAAAGACTAGCTACAATTTAACTGAGTAACAACTTATGAATTTAAATGAAATACTGAATA
This sequence comes from Hemitrygon akajei, assembly GCF_048418815.1. Taxonomy (NCBI): domain Eukaryota; kingdom Metazoa; phylum Chordata; class Chondrichthyes; order Myliobatiformes; family Dasyatidae; genus Hemitrygon; species Hemitrygon akajei. The sequence goes on from NC_133147.1 coordinate 740,353, forward strand.
AATGAGAACACTACCAATATTATGCAGTACTATAAAACTATCCATTAGTTCTGAACAGTTATCGTCAGAGGAGTTCATCCAGTGTATGCTGCTGTGTCTTCTGATTGACTGTAAATGAACAAAATCAGTGCAGACACCTAATGCAGATAATGGACCGCCTTCATAAAATGCTTATGATGATTGACAATACCTTCAAATTCTTCATAGTTCCTAACTTGTTGAAGTAATGAAATCATTTATTTTCACTCCCAGCCATTTCTGGCATCTCCGAGCTTGACTGTTTGAAACCGCAGTGAGCAAAACAGTTTCTGAATTGTCTTGCTGCTTATTTCTCACCAACTATCAGTGACAAAAATTACTGCTTTTTGAACACAAACACACACATCTGATGCTATTTAAAAACTGCACTTCTAAGCACAGTGTTCTGTCTATTGGCCAGACAAATGCACGTGACTGACAATAGTTAGATTCTATTCAGCAGCAGTCTCCTGTCCCAATTGAGCAGCACAGTGTCCCAAATAAATGAATGGAAACCCAGCTATTTTCTTGATTAGTTATTGTTCTTTAAGTGTTGTCCCAAACAAGTGGCTGCCCTGATTAACTGATAGGCTAATTCACCATAGTCCACTGTATTTAAAATCTTGAGGGTATGAATAAGGTCCTCCAGGGTAGGGGAGTCTAGCACTAGAGAACATGGGGATAGGGTGAGAAGGTAATATTTAAAAGGGACCCAAGGGACAACTTTTCCACACAGAGTGTGGTGAGTCTGTGGAACAAGCTGCCAGAAGGAGGTGGCTGAGGCAGGTACAATAGTAGCATTCAAGAAACATGTGGATAGTTACATGGAGGGGTGAGGCTTGGAGGGATATGGGATAAACGCAGGAAATTTGGACTAGCTCAGCATGGAGTCAGTGGGCTGAATGGCCTGTATCCCTCTTGTAATTCTCTTTGAGTCTATATTATCAACATCAGAGATCCCAAAATTGATCCCAGTGGAACACCACTGGTCACTACATTCCAGGCAGAATAACACCCCTCCAGCATTACCTTCTGTCTTCTGTGGTCAAGCCGTTCACCAAAGTCAAAGTCAAAATTGAGTTTATTGTCATTTGCACAAACCCATCCATGCACAGGTGCAATGGAAAACTTACTTGCAGCAGTATCATAGGCACAGAGTGTCAGGTAAGCAGCATTCACAAGAAAAAAAACAATTCAACATAAATTTTCATAATATTTACAATAAATAATACAATTAGAAATTTAAAAAACAGACATAAGGTTAATTTTAGTACAAAATGATCGAAGTGGCCAGTGTTGTTATATTGAGTTAGATGGTCCGAGAACTGAATGGTTGACAGGAAGTAGCTGTTCCTGAACCTGGTAGTGTGGTACTTCAGGCTTCTGTACCTCCTGCCCGATGATAGCTGAGAGAAGATGGCCCGGATGGTGAGGATCTTCGATGGTGAATGTTACCTACATGAAATGGCATGGATGCAGACAGCCCCTACTGCTCCACCATCATCAAACATCATCTTCAGCCCCTCAGAAATCCCAATCAATTTTGTAAGACTCAACTCCACCACACAAAGCCATGCTGACATCTCCCCAATAAGATCATGCTTTCCTAGAAGTGATATCTGCATTGTGCTAAGATCATTGTGGAATGATCTGTTTTGCTATTACCAAGGCAATTCTCCAAGTCTTGATTATTTCCTGGCCTCATGTCTGGGATTGACCTATAACCGTTCATTGAGATTTCTTGTATTATTGGTTAGTGGCATCCTTTCTCTTCTCAGTTATGCACGACCTGTCTGATGGCACAGGTCACTGTATAGAGGCAGAGAGTGAGAAATCCTGGCCGATTTCCACTGCATCTTTCCCTTCTCATGGGGGTCACTTAATATGGGCGGGTAAATATTCCAACTTCGTGAGTTCTGAGGTACACATTCACTTCGTTGATAGGTTGATAGCCATAATGAAATAGTGGGTCAGACTCGATGGGCCAAATGGCCTAATCCTGTTCCTAGGCCTCATGGTCTTTCTCAGGTATATAATTGATTTGCATGAAATTTGTTGTTTAATGACAGTAGTAAAGTGGAAAGATATAAAATGACTGTAAATTGCAAACTCAAATAAATACTGCAGAAAGAAGGAATAGCGAGGTAGTATTAATGGATTCACGGTCTGTTCAGAAATTTGATGGTGGAGGAGAAGAAACTGTTCCTGAATTGTTGAGTCTCCTGTATCTTCTCCCTGATGTCTAATCTTGTTCCAGACTGAGTGCATGTTCTGCACTAGCTGACATTGGAAACTGGGAATCTCCTCCTACAGCTAGTGCAGAACATGCACTCAGTCTGGAACAAGATTAGACATCAGGGAGAAGATACAGGAGACTCAACGATTCAGTGAGTCACTGCAAACAATGCAGTGAGCGGACTCTTCAAATGTTCATATTCTTGCCTAATGCCTTGTTTTGCCCTCCTTTGGCAGGGTGTGGCTGCTGAAGATTTCAAATCTTGGAATTCTGCATTTGGACCTTAAATGACCATTCCAAAATATGAACCAGGAATGGGAATCGACTGCCTGCCCTGGTCTGACATACATGTAACTCCAGACATATGGGGGGGGGGGGGGGGCTTAGCTTTTTACTTCAGATGGAGCAGAAATGACAGCGTTGTATGTGACAAACAAAGTGCAGTATGTTTATGGCTTTTACCCAAGCTGCTGATTTAGTATATTCAGCCTCCTGAGACCTACAAATCGATGTTATAAATCTTTCAACAGGAAACAAGACAATAAAACGCTTGTAAAAATGTTATAAATTATCTCCTAGATTGGAAACGCTTTGGCCATGAATATCTGTGATAGGTAGGCTGTGAATTTTGTCAACAAAATGGGATTAATTCAATCTGATGTTGCCTCCATTTAGTCTGTAAATATTTCCACGTGTTTTCGCTTAATCAAAGTTGAGAAAACACGTTAATACACACAAAATGCTGGAGGAACTCAGCAGGCCAGGCAGCATCTATGGAAATGAATAAACAGTGGACATTTTGGGCCAAGACCCTTCTTGGGGACGTGTTTACATGAGAAAACTTGCTGACCAAACCCGGCCACTGTAATGGTGTAACACTGTAACAGATTTATTCCGGAGTAAACTGACGCTGTTTTAGCCAGCAGAGACATTCTTCTCAGTGTTGTAGTTTCTGTGCCTGGCAGCAGGGGGCAGCCACACTCCCTCTAGAAGTAGTGGTTCCCCACTCTTAGGTGTTTTATGGTTGTGTACCTGAGGCCAATGCTTATCCCTAAACCACCTCCTAAGACAGTTTTCTTACTCATTCTCATGTTATCTTTAGTAAGCTGGCTGCCCTGTTTCCTACAGTTTCTGCTGGGCATTTCCCATCCTCACACTTCAGAATCAGGATTATTATCCCTGCCATATGATGTGAAATTTGTTCTCAATCATTAGTACAGTGCAAAGATGTAAAACTTGCTATAAGAAGGTTCATGGACTTTTTAGAAATCTGATGGCAGTGGAGAAGAAGCTGTCCCTATATTATTGAGTGTGTCTCTTCAGGCTCCTGTCCCTCCTCCCTGAGGGTAGTAATGAGAAGAGGGGTCTTCAGGCTCCTGTACCTCCTCCCTGATGGTAGTGATGAGAAGAGGGGTCTTCAGGCTCCTGTACCTCCTCCCTGATGGTAGTGATGAGAAGAGGGGTCTTCAGGCTCCTGTCCCTCTTCCCTGAGGGTAGTAATGAGAAGAGGGGTCTTCAGGCTCCTGTACCTCCTCCCTGATGGTAGTGATGAGAAGAGGGGTCTTCAGGCTCCTGTACCTCCTCCCTGATGGTAGTGATGAGAAGAGGGGTCTTCAGGCTCCTGTATCTCCTCCCTGAGGGTAGTAATGAGAAGAGAGGTCTTCAGGCTCCTGTACCTCCTCATATTCCATCAGAAGAGGCAAGGTCTGCCCCACCTCTGCTCCCTCCAGTAATCCCCAATATCACAGCAGTCTGGATCCAGACAATTCCATTCATTTCATGTCTATGGGACCAGAGAATATCTTGGCTATCATATTGAGGACCTGTGCTCAGGACTAGCTGTACCTCTGACCAAGCTGTCCCAACACAGGCCACTGTCTGGCATGAGAAATTACCCAGATATGACCTGTTTATAAAAAAAACTGGGACAAATCTAATCTGATGATTGCAGCTCAGTTAGTCGACTCTCAACCATCAGCAAACCAATGGAAATTACCATCAGCACTCAATCAGATGGACAACCCTCAATAGTAACATTCTTACCAATGCACAGATTGTGGTATCCCAGATCTATTGCGCTCTAACCTTGGTCAAAATGCAGACCAAACAACTGGATTCTAGGGTGGAGATGTCCTTGACATCAAAGCAGCATCTGAGTGAGTAATTAGATTAGATTAGATCCAACTTTATTGTCATTGTGCCAAGTACAGATACAAAGCCAATGAAATGCAGTTAGCATCTAACCAGAAATGCAAAGAATAGTGTTATTTACAAAGAACTGCAAATAAAAAGTAAGTGCTACAGCACAAAATATAAAAGTACTGAGACAGTACAACATGGGTGCAATACTGCTTAACGCTGTGATGTGAGGTTCAGCAGGGTCACAGCTTCAGGGAAGAAGCTCTTCCTGTGCCTGCTGGTGCGGGAGCGGAGGCTCCTGTAGCGCCTACCGGATGGGAGGAGAGTAAAAAGTCCATGGTCAGGGTGAGATGCATCCTTGATAATACTTTTCGCCCTGACCAGGCAGTGTTTATGATAGATGTTCTCAATGGTGGGCAATTGGGTGTCGATAATCTGCTGGGCAGTTTTCACCACACGCTGGAGTACTTTGTGGTCTGATATCGGACAGTTGCCATACCACACTGAGATGCAGTTGGTGAGAATGCTCTCAATGGTACAGTGGCAAAAGCCCATTAGTATCCTGGGACAGAGGTGAGTTTTCTTGATGCTCTGCGGGAAATAAAGGGCATCAAAGCAGCCAGTTTAACCTGATGTCAGCATGAGTCAGGGGAAACACTCTTGATGGTGATTTTATACAAAACACTGAGGAAGGTGGTGCTTCATTGTCACAGCCCAGGAATCGGTACGGGACGTCTTCAGGAAGTTCTTAAGCCCAATCATCACAGCTGGTTATCTTCCTTCCAACATGTGGTCAGGAGTGGGAATGTTCACTGGTGATTGCACGGTATTCAATTCCATTCACAATCCCACGGTAAATGAAACAGAGTACAGACAGCAACGCCCACAAAATGCTGAAGGAACTCAGCAGGCCAGACAGCATCTGTGGACAAGAGTAAGCAGTCAACGATTCAAAGTAAAGAGCTGGGAAGTCAGTTGGTGAAAGATAAAGGGCTGGAGAAGGGAGAGTCTGATAGGAGAGAACAGAAAGCCATGGAAGAAAGGGAAAGGCGAGGAGCACCAGAGGGAGGAGATGGGCAGATAAGGAGATAAAGAGAGATGGGGAATGGTGAGAGAAAGAGGGAGGGGATTACTGGAAGTCTGAGAAATCGATGTTCATGCCATCAGGTTGGAGGCTACCTAGACGGAATATAAAGTATTGCTCCTCCAACCTGAGTGTGCCCTCATCACAACAGTAGAGGAGGCCATGGACTGACATGTCAGAATGGGAAGTGGAATTAAAATGGGTGGCCACTGGGAGAACCCGCTTTTTCTGGTGGACGGAGGGTAGGTGCTCGGCAAAGTGGTACAGACAGGTTCAGTAGCAAACAGTGATTAACATTCCACCACAGGCAATGTCCATTTCCAATAAAAATAAATTGTCTATCTACCAATCTTTGACACTCAATGGTGTTACCATTACTAAGTCCAATACTTGAGGTTACCAGTGACCAGAAACTTAACTGTCCCAGCCACATACTGTAAATACTTTGGTTTCAAAGGCCGGGTAATCTGTGAGTGACTCACTTCTCAACATCCCAAACCTTTACACTGTCTATAAGGTACAAGTCAGGCATGTGATGGAACACTCTCCAATTTTCCAACAACAACTCTCAGCAAGGGTAACAAAGCAGCCCAACCAATCAGTGGCCCATCCACCATCTGGGACAAAGCAGCCCAGTTGCCACTTACCCTCCCTCCAGCATTGCGTAATGTGGCTGCATCTATAAAATACACCGCAGTTATTGAATCAGGCCCCAAACTGTCACTCCCCTGTCACAGGGGCCTCTAAAAGCCCCTCTCAAACCAGAAGTTCAAGGGCAGCAGGGGCAGGAAAGCACCACCACTAACAGGTTCCCCTCTGGGTCATTCAGCTTGCTGACTTGGAAACGTATCACCATTCCTCCACTGACACTGGGTCTAACGTTGGGGCTCCTATCTTCACTGAAAGGCCTGCTGTGGTTCTGTAGTAGCTCTAGAGAGCAGCTTCTTCCCACCCCCTCGAAAACAGCCGGAGGGCAGTGGTGAGTGTGGTAGGTGTTCTTTGCCACTAACGATTGGAATTTTGAGTAAGGAACTGCTGCTAATACAGATGGCTGCCTTCAAGGAAATGGTTAAATAGGAAAGCACGTGGACTTTATTCTAGATCTTTTTCATAAACACTCCAAGATCCAAAAAGGGTTAATTTTTTTGGACTGTTCTTTTAATGGCAGCAACAGATAATTACTCATTTCACACAAATTCCCAGCAGGTTGTTTATGAGACACAGTAATTCCTTCTGCTGTAGCAGAGGATGATGTACAGACAGCAACAGAACTGATCTCTCTCTCTCTCTCGCTCTCTCTCTCTCTCTCCCCCTCCCTCTCCCCAAAGTAAAGTTATTATCAAAGTACATATATGTCGCCATATACAACCCTGAGATTCCTTCTCTTGTGGGCATTCACAGCAAATACAAGAAACACAATTGAATCAATGAAAAATTTGTCTAAGTTCATGACAACCATTTCCCATCAGTTCCCGAAGGACTAGGCTTTCTCAACATTCCAAAGACCACCCACCACTGCCCTCCAGCCACCTTCGAGAGGGTAGTTCCTCGTTGTTAAGACAACCCAACTCCAGAAATAACTTTAATGAAAACCTTTTACAGTTTGTTGTTGTGGTGCTGTGCACTCTGTGTGGTGTATCGAGGATCAATGACGTAGTTTGTTTTTTTGAGGAAGTGGGCCTAACAGAGATTCAGCCCTGATGTGGCCCCCTTTTCTTTGGCCACAAGTCTGGTTCAAATCAAAGCCATTTGGTTTTCTGGCTGATCTGGTATCTTTTCCTCAATTTCCTTTCCCAACACTTGTGAGGTGAAGGCTGACACAATCCTTGTGTATTCCTGCGTTTGTTTCAAAGTCTGCACTCAGCAGGTCGGGCAGCATCTAAGGAGTTAATCAGCAGGTCGGGCAGCATCTGTGGAGTTAATCAGCAGGTCAGGTAGTGTCTGTGGAAGAGTACTGTCAACATTTTGGGCCGAGACCCTCCATCAGGACGAGAGAAAACAAGACAAGGAGTCAGAGTAAGAAGGTGGGGGTAGGGGAGGAGGAAACACAAGGGGGTAGGTGAAATCAGGAGGGGTGAAGTAAAGAGCTGGGAAGTTAATTGGTGAAAGAGATACAGGGCTGGAGAAGGGGGAAACCTGATAGGAGAGGACAAAAGTTTGGCAAACTGTTTCTGTGTTTGTCCAGCATGCGTGGCTGAATTGGAGATGAAAGGAGATGCAGAGGGAGGGGGAGAAGGGGTTCAGTAACTAAAAACTCAGGTGATGAGGGATGTCTGGGCCCCTTGCTCTGTGATTGGCTCCTTCACTCTGTGATTAGTTACCATGTTTGGGATTGGCTCCCATGCTCTGTGATTGATTCCCATGTTCTGAGATTAGCTCCTTCACTCTCTGATTGGTTACCATCTATGGGATTGGCTGCTGTGCTTTGTGATTGGTTCCCATGTTCTGAGATTAGCTCCTTCACTCTGTGATTGGCTCCTGTGTTCTGTGGTTGGTTCCCATGTTCTGAGATTGATACCCACACTCTGTGCCACACCGCCTCCACCCCCCCCCCCCCCCCCCCCCGGTGATCAGTCTGTTGCCATAGTACTTACAGGAGCCACAGATTGCAGCCTCCTGCACTGATATACTGTGATGCTAAAAGGAAATAGCAGGAGGAGCTCAGCAGATCAGCAACATTGTGGAGGGAAATGGAGAGGCAGTGTTTCGGGTAAATTTAAGGCAGAAGTTGGTCGTTTCCTGATCGATCAGGGCTTCAAAGGATATGGCGAGAAGGTAAGTGTATGGGGTTGAGTGGGATCTGGGATCAGCCATGATGAAATGGTGGAGCAGACTCAATGGGCTGAATGGTTTAACTCTGCTCCTATACCTTATGGTCTTATGGAGCCAATAGAGTCCCCTGTGGGATCCTGCTGCTGTTTATAGCACACAGCTCTGAAGCGGCACAAACTGTGGTCTGTCAGTCAGGTAGTCCATTATCCAGGATACAATGGAACTGCCAACCTGCATTGAACGGAGCTTTTCCCCCAGCAATGAGGGCTGTATGGTTTTGAAGGCGCTTGAAAAGTTAAAAAAACATGATCCTCACATTGCTGCCCTGCTTATCCAAATGGGAGTAGACTCTGTTGGACAGGTAGATGACAGCAGCGTCGACTCCAGTGTGCTCCTGTAGGCAAACTGCAGGGGATTGGGGGCTGATCTGACCAGGGGTCAGAGGTGAGCCAGGACTAGTCTCTCTAGTGTAAAATTGGAGAGGGTTTCGTTCACCTCACGTAATACCTGGTTTCACTGGGCTTTAGTTGTCAACAACGAGGAACTATCATGAACTCAAGTAAATTTGTAGAGGGGTCATTTCGCCTCACGTGGTTCTGGGTTTCACTGAGTGAAGGGCTTTGGTTGTAAACTTTGAATTTACAACCAGGAAGTGTTTAACATTGATAATGTCATCACATGGCAGGGAATCGACAGCCACATTGTTTTATCTCAGTCCAATCCCCTGACGAACTCAACTTCTTACGGTAACATACACACAATGGAAGGCTGGGGTTATTACTGCTCTTCTACAGTTAGCAGGCTCCCACACAGCGACAGACACCGACCACATTAATGCTGCCAACTACTGACTCAGCCTGAGCTGACCGTATCTGGAAACCTGTGTCACCAGGTAATTAACTGTGTAGCTGCCACAGACAGGTGAAGAATAATGGTAACAAAGATTCTAATGTAGTTAATTTCAAAGTAAGGTTACAGTTAACATGCTGCCCAAGTGTTTGAGCTGCACCCGGTCTGTACTTCCACATTGACGTTCACAGCATTGCTCTGTTTGTGTTCTGGGAAGTGATGTTTTAGCAGGGGAGGTCAGCGTTGGTCTTGTTGAATAGTAAGCAAGTTCGAGGTGCAAAATGGCCTGGACCACCTCAAAATTCATATGTTCTCATAAGTTCGAACAGATAATTGTGTGGTTTGTGGGAGAAGGAAAGGAGTACTCCAGTTTTGTGAGATCTGGCCGTGGTGGAAGGAGGTCTCCTGTGAAATTGGAAGTACAGAGAAATTGGAAGCCACTGCTAGTTATATTAGGAGGTTACCTTAGTGCAGGAAGACAAAAGCTAGCAGGAATGTACAAGGTGTAGTCAGGGAGGCCTGTCCACTTTTCAACCTCCTCAAGTTTCAAATCCTCATGCCAAATGGAGTTTTATCCCAAAAGGAGTGAGATACTGCTTTTAATCCCAAAAGGAGTGAGATGCTGCTTTTCTACAGAAAGAACAGGACAAAGTTACAAAAGTTAAATGGGAGGATGTTGCAGAAAGGGTAAGAACAGAGGACGTTGACCTATACATCCAAATAGCCTTACAGAAAGGGGACAGCTATGAAGGCAAGAGAGAGGTTCTGCCAACACTGGTTGATTTCTGTGGTTTAAATTTTCTTCATTACTAAGTTGTAGCTAGATGTGAACACCTGTTTCTGGTTTATTAATCCAGGCCTTTGGTTACATGTTCAGAACAGAACTACTGTTGTTTATTGCTAGAAGAGGCTTTTGGGTTGATTGAGCTTTTGTATTTTCATTGTTTTATTAAAATGATCTTCAAATTTGGCATGTCTATTTCCATTACCATTTCCTTCTCAGCTGAATCATTTTGTACCACTTGGACCTTGCAAGTTTTGCTATGGGTAATTTAGAACAATTTGGTAGTGACTTCAGCACCTATTACAAGATTCAAATCTTGTTCTGGTGGAGGATTAGAAGGATTTTTGAGAGAAAATACAGCTACAGCTTAGACAGGTCATAAAAAAGTAATTCAAGTAGTACAATTTATTTCAAGAGGAATAAAATTGAGAAAATGAAAGTAATGTCAAACAGTATTGAACCTTGGTTGGATTGCACTTAGATTACTGCTTGCAGTTCAACTCACAATGGGGAAAGGATGAACAAACTCAGATCCTTTTCTCTTGAGAAGAGAAGAGTGAGTTAACAGGGTTCTTTGACACATGAGGCATTTCACTGCGAGTGAGTGTTTGTGGGGAGAATGCAGTGGGAGAGTGGTGTTGGAACTCATCAATGCAAAGGCATCAGCAGGAAAGCAACACACAAAATGCTGGAAGAACTCTGCAGGTCAGGCAGTATCTGAGTCCTGAAGAAGGGTCTTGGCTGTTTACTCATTTCCATAGATGCTGCCTGATCATAAGACCATATAGGAGCAGAATTAGGCCATTTGGCCCTTCGAGTCTGCTCTGCCATTTCATCATTTCTGATCCATTTCCCTCTCGGCCCCAATCTTCTGCCTTTTCCCTGTATCCCTTCATGCCCTGACTAATCAGGGATCTATCAACCCCTGCCTTGTATATCCCCAATGACTAGGGCTTCACAGCTGCCTGTGGCAACAAATTATACAGATTCACCACCCTCTAGCTAAGAAAATTCCTACTCATCTCCTTTCTAAAGGGATGCCCCTCTATTCTGAGACCGCGTCCTCTGGTTTTAGACTATCCCAGCATAGGAAACATCCTCTCCACATCCCCTCTAATGAGACCTTTCAGCATTTGATAGGTTTCAATGAGATTTCCCCCTCATTTTTTGTGAATTCCAGTGATTAGAAGCTCAGAACATCAAGTGCTTCTCACATGACAAGCCTTTCAATCCCGGAATCATTTTTGTTAACTTCCACTGGACCCTCTCCGATGTCAGCACATCCTTTCTTAAATAATCATTCCGGAGAACATTGTCTCAGTTTTTAACTGCATTGCATTTGTGGTTTCTAAATGACAATAATCTGAATCTGAAAAACTGCTCATGATACTCCAAATGAGGCTTCACCAATGCTTTATAAAGCCTCAACATTACATCCTTGCTTTTATATTCTTGTCCTCTTGAAATGAATGCTAACATCACATCTGACATGCTGAGTTCCTCCAACATTTTGTGTGTGTTGCTCATGATTTCCAGCATCTGCCAAGTGTGTTGTGTTTATGACCAGGAAATCCATCTGGGAATTCAGAAGAAACTTCTTATCCAAATATCTGTGGGGGTGCAGACCTCAGTGCCACAGAGAGGGAAGGGGCAGAAGGGGAGGAACAGGATGGCGAAGGAACAGATTTCCATGGAGGAGGATTTACACGATCATTTCTATACCCGGGCTGCATTGACAGGTTACTGGGTCTGATAACAGTTTCATTCCATTTCACTGCATCAACAGGTTACTGGGTCTGATAGCAGTTTCATTCCATTTCACTACATCGACAGGTTACTGGGTCTGAGAAGTTTCATTAGCTGTGAAGTCAGTGTTGTTAGTTGAACAGTTGGAGCCAGTGACATCAATAGGGATTATAGATCTATGGTGTCAGTGCAAACCTTTGCAAAAAAATGAATGTGAGCTGCAAACCCGTGGACCAGTATTGTTGGGCAGTGAGTGCACAATAGGGGGTGTTTGCTCAATAATACAGCAGAAATTTTACACTCACATTTACTTATCATGTGTATATCGAAACAAACAGTGAAATGTGTCATTTGCTGTAACAGCTAACACATCTAACAATGCGCTGGGGGCAGCCTGCAAGTGTTGCCACACATTCTAGTGGCAACATAGCATGCTCACAATCTGGCGAACTGAACTCTTGTATCAACATTTGCCTTGGTGATTAACATAAGCTCATGAAAGCTCTCCAATACTATTATCCGCTCAAACCTAATCAATAAGCTTCAAGACTTTGGCCTCAAAGTTCGTTAATTATCAAAGTACAGGTATGTATACATTATATAAATGAGGTTTGTCTCCTGACAGCCACAAATCAAAGAACCCAAAATAATCCATAAAAAAGATCATCAAACACCCAAATATGGGGGGGGGGGGGGGAGGGGGGAAGAGAGAGATCGTGCAAACAAGAAAAGTAAGCAAATAGCATTCAGAACTGAAATTTACGAAAGTGAGTCCACAGACACGAAGCCCAGAACAGCTGTAGAAGACCTCAGCCTCAGTTCAGTGCAGTGTGGAGTAAATATCGTGGGGTAACAAGCAGACCGGTCCAACTTTTGCTTCTGGTCCTGACACCTTGTTGTGCAATTGGATCATCGATTTCCTCACTTGTAGACCCCAGTCAGTTCAGACTGGCAACAACATCTCCTTCACAATCTTCATCAGTACAGGTGCTCCAGGTGTCTGAGTGCTTATCCCCCTGCTGTGCTCACCTTACACTTATGACTGTGTGGCTAAGCACAGCTCCAATGCCATATTCTAGTTTGCTGATGACACCACTGTTGTAGTCCGAATCAAAGGGGGTGATGAATCAGCATATAGGTGGAATATTGAAAATTTGGCTGAGTGGTACCACAACAACCTCCTACTCAATGTCATTAAGACCAAGGAGCTGATTATTGATCCAGGAGAAGGAAACCAGAGGTCTATAAGCCAGTCTTCATCAGGGATCAGAGGTAGAGAGGATCAGCAACTTTAAATGATTTCCGAGGATCTTCCCTGGACCCAACACATAAGTGCAAATACAAAGAAAGCATAGCAACACCTCTACTTCCTTAGAAGTTTGTGAAGATTCAGCAAGACATCTAAAACTTTGATAGACTTCTATAGATGTGAGTTGGAGAGTATACTAACTGGTTGCATCACGGCCTGATATGGAAACATAAATGCCCTTGAATGGAAAAACCAACAAAAATAATTGGATATGACCCAGTCCATCATGGATGAAATCCTCCCTACCACTGAGCTCTGTCGCAGGAAAGCAGCATCGATCATCAAACACCCCCACCATCCAGGATATACTCTCTTCTTGTTGCTTCCATCAGGAGAAGGTACAGCAGCCTCAGGACCCACAAAACTAAGTTCAGGAGTAGTTTCTACCCCTCAGCCATCAGGCTCTTGAACAAGAGGGGTTAACTTCACTCAACTTCACTTGCCCTGTCACTGAAATGTTCCCACAACCTATGCACTCACTTTCAAGGACTCTTCATCTGATGTTCTGGATATTTGTTGCTTATTTATTTATGATTATTATTTCTTTCCTTTGTATTTGCACAGTTTGTTGTCTGTCCTGTCGGGTGTGGTCTTTCATTGATTCTATTATGATTCTTGGATTTACTGAGTATGTCTGCAAGAAAATTAACTTCAGGGTTGTATTTGGTGATAAATATGCACTTTGATAATTAACTTACTTTGGACTTTGATCTTCTAGAGGATACAGGACTAGTTTATATCCAACCTTTTCATTACTGCTGTATTTGTGGGTAGAAATACCCTGCTTTTATTTAATTTAGAGATACAGCACAGTAACAGGCCCAATTACACCTTGTGTCCAAATAGCCTACTAACCCGGTATGTCTTTAGAATGTGGGAGGAAACTGGAGCACCTGGAGAAAACACGCCAGGTCACGGGGAGAACGTACAGATGGCAAAAGAACAGAACTCGCATCGCTGGCACTGCAGTAGCGTTACGCTAACTGCCGCACTACGAAATATTTTTGCTCTGTAATTGGATATTGAAGAACCTTACCATAGAAATCTAAACCAGTGTACATATCACAATACTATCAAACTGAATGTCTCTGTCATTCCTCAGCCATTCTGATGAGCACACACTGTCAATATTAGTTATTCTAATGAGCACACTGTCAATATTAGTTATAATTAATGAAGTAGCTTGAGAATTTGAAAGGATGACATGAGGTGTTAAACCCAAAAGTGATGTTGGAGAAGATCACTTCAACATACACATTCTCTTGAAATCTAAGATTGGGTAGCTGGTTTTTAATAATGAACACTACCTCACTATCTTTGGACACTACCTCACTTTTTTAAAATATACAGTATTTATGTTTTTGAACGTTTTTAAAATCTATTTGACATATGTAATTGATTTACTTATTTATGTATTATTATTTTATTTTATTTATTATTTTTTTCTCTTCTGCTAGTTTGTATTGTATTGAACTGCTGCTGCTAGGTTAACAAATTTCACGTCACATGCCGGTGATAATAAACCTGATTCTGAATTTGAATTATCCAAACCAGTTGTTGTTTTCTGTGTAGCTTATATATTTTGTGGGAATTTTAATTTACAATGAGCTTTCTTCTTGTGAATGATGTTCTGCTAATGCTAGCTTTTTTTTGAAGTTCAGTTTTATTGTTCATCAGCCTCATTTTGTGTGGTTATTTCAGGGTTCTGTTTCTATCGATTACATGACAACATTTTCCATTTGTGTCTGTGAGCCAGCGCAACTGCCCTCAGCTGTTGGTTAAAAAAAACAACAAAAAAAAGCCCTTTGTTTAGATCTGTATTTTCCCAAATGAAACCACTTCATTACTGGATGTGACTTACCTGGGCTGAAGGTCTGTACTATAGGTGCATTTCCCAGCAATTTGATAGACCAAGCCAAAAACAGCTCTCCACCCCTCTCCCTCCTCTCCCTCCCCCTCCCTCTTTCCTCTCCCTCTTTCCTCTCCCTCTTTCCTCTCCCTCTTTCCTCTCCCTCTTTCCTCCCCATCTTTCCTCCCCATCTTTCCTCCCCATCTTTCCTCCCCATCTTTCCTCCCCATCTTTCCTCCCCCTCCCCCTCCCACCCTCAGGGCCAGTTACCCAGAGTCTGCTGCACCTGTGCAGATTATTGTTGGTATTGCTGTGACAGTTACTTTGGTCAGTTCAATGTGAGGAACCTTTTGTGAATGCATTTACAGCTGTGCTTGTGTCACCCATCTGCAGAGTCAAGAGGGATTTGTGAGTAAACTCTCTGATAGCAGTGGTGGGTTTCAATTCCACTTATCACGGAAAACTTAGAACAAGAGGCCGCGCAGCTCACACTGGAGCTGAATCCCAGCTCCCAGCTCCTTGATACTTGTAAATCGCCATTAGCATTCCTTCCTCCACCATGCCATTGGACAATGTGTTCCACGCAACCCCCCCTCAAACTTTGTATCTACTCACTAATCCTTCTGCCAAGCATTTAAAATCCATGTTCCACCTCGCCAAGAGGAAAGAAGTTCTTCCTATCGACTCTACATCAGCCCAATCCAGTTCTCCCCTTACTCACTCTCCATTTCAAAGATAGCAACTTTATTTTACCTAGGCATGGACCAGAATCGTGGCAATTTTCCATTCCCGGCGACATTCTTGTGAAGACCCCCAGGACTCTGCTGAGAAATGTAATCTGGTGTCCAGAATCAAACACACTTCTGAAGCTGTAGCAAATGGTTCCAGCATCACCTCCCTGATCCAATGCCTCATGCCTTGGTTAGGTTATGGTTACTGACCGCCCCCCTGCCATAACTTCAGCTTGAGAAGGGCCACCATTCAGGAGGCCTCACTGAGGAGGCAATTATCATCACGGTGGCCAGGGAGTGGATGTTTGGCCAGATGCTGTTCTCAGGAGCTGGAGAAGGTCAGTGATTGCAAGATCAGAGCGCGGGGGAAATCATCCAGCGGCTGCAGTGGTGTTAGAGAGAGCAGTTAGATACAGTAAGCAGTGACCCACAAAGCCACAGTCATAGCACATGTCTAGTCTGAGGTGGCTGGAGAAGTGTTGAAGGCGCGGAGTTTGCCTGTTTGGCATCAATCTTCACCCTGTGAAGGAGGCACGTCAGAGGTGAGAGGAAGGGGAGAAGATGGGAAGAAGCCCAAGAGAACAGACAAGAAGAGAGAGAAAACTAGGTAGAATTATGAGCTTGACAGGTTGTGCAGAGTGAGGATGGGGAGAGTACCAAGAGGGCAGCCTTGAATCCCACAAACTGGTTATTATCATGATAGAACACTTGCCGGCAGAACTCCCAGTATCTGATCGATTCCATTTAATGAGAATATTAATTCATGTTCAATATTTCTGAGAAACTATTTGTCTAGCTCAGACTGTGAAGAATAATGCTGTAGAAAGGTGCTAACTTGCAGTTAATCAGAACGAATATACTAAGTGAGAGAAATTTCAGGTTGTCACTGCTCTTCTTCATTTCATTAGTGGCCTGTGGCAGATATAGAACAGGCATGCTAATAAACTGAAGGGGGTCGAGGGGAATTTGCAGAAACAAGGGATTGCCGTAAGTCTGTAATTTATTGCAGTAAACACGGTGAATACCCTCTCTTTCATCACATGATTCTGCAGCTTCAGAGTATGGCAACCGCTCCATGTGGAATGCTGTAAATTTAGTTAGTGCCTGTGATGTATCGGGTGTCAGAAAGCAGACTTTCAATGGGTTTATAGGCAGTAATGGAATTGAGTAGTTGTCGAAGTGATCAAAAAACGTTTATACAGGTCTGAGAGCACACCAGGCCATCCATGCAGCTAACACCGGTATCCTTTGGTGTTGACAGCAGTGGTTAATTCTGGAATTTGGTTTCTAAACAAAAATGCCTGCAGATTGTTCTTAACCACAAGGACATTTGGGGCTGAGAATTTAAAAAAACACTAAGATCTTTCCATTGGACTTGTCACTGTAATGTAGAGGTTAGACTAACTCTTTATAAAGCCAGCTTCCCAAGTTCAATGTCAGCCGCTGCCTTTGAGGAGTTTGTATGTTCTTTCTGTGACCAGGAGGGTTTCCTCCAGATGCTCCGGTGTCCTCCCACATTCCAAAGACGTAAGGGTTAGTGAGTTTGCATCTCTTGTTGGAAGCGTGGCGACAGTTATGGGTTGTCCTCAACACATCCTGGGACTGTGTTGGTGTTTGATGCGAGCGATGCATTTCACTGTGCGTTTGACGTTTTCGATGTACATGTGACAAATAAGTTAACCTTTAATTGTATGTCTTCCTGAGGTCAGCACATAGGGGCTAATTCTTCCAACATACATCCAGCCTTGTAGAATGTCTTGGGTCTTTCAAACCCGATTAACTCTTCAAGACCCAGTCGGTAAACATCTACACTTGTACAACAGATCTGAATAGTGATCTCATGAGTGAAACTGCATCATCTGGTTTCCCCTGTTCACAACGCAGGACAATTGAACAAGCTGAGCTTGGGGAGAAGTCCGAAATCCTCAGGATACTCCTTCATTGGCTTCATTTTGCCAGCTCCCAGATAGACCATCGCAGCTCCTTGGAATCCTTCACTGTATAAACTTGCTCAGGGTCCTTTCTCTGTTGCTTGCCTGCTGGCCTTGGCATTGACCCCACCAACATCATGTAATTAGGTGTGCGCTATGGAGCCCAAAGATTTGCACACATATCTGTCTCTACAGATGCTACCTGACCTGCCGAATACTTCCAGTATTTACAGGATTTCATAATTTTCACAAGTTTAATGGCTCCTGTAAACAGCTGCATGTTACTGCAATTGAATACTTAACAGGAAATATCATATTAAACCAGTGACAATTATGAACTTAAAAAGGAAAATCCTGCCAGGTGATGTGAGGAAACAACTGGAGAAACCAGAGACTGAGTGAGGAAGAGACAGGGGAGCTGTGTGGGAGGGGAGAACAGGGAGAGAGTGAGGAAGAGATGGGGGAGCTGTGTGGGAGGGGAGAACAGGGAGAGAGTGAGGAAGAGATGGGGGGGGGGAGCTGTGTGGGAGGGAGACCAGGGAGAGAGTGAGGAAGAGACGGGGTAGCTGTGTGGGAGGGAGACCAGGGAGAGAGTGAGGAAGAAATGGGGGAGCTGTGTGGGAGGGAGACCAGGGAGAGGGTGAGGAAGAGACGGGGGAGCTGTGTGGGAGGGAGACCAGGGAGAGAGTGAGGAAGAAATGGGGGGGGGAGCTGTGTGGGAGGGGAGAACAGGGAGAGAGTGAGGAAGAGACGGGGGTGCTGTGTGGGATGGAGAACAGGAAGAGAGTGAGGAAGAGATGGGGGAGCTGTGCGGGAAGAGAGATGGCATGCAACTTGGACAGCATCCTCTTTTCAGACACCACCGTCAGAGAGTCCAGTTCCACCCCCACAACATCACTGGCCTTACGAATGAGTTTGTTGATTCTGTTGGTGACTGCTACCCTCACCCTGTTGCCCCAGCACACAACAGCAAACATGATAGCACTGGCCACCACAGACTCGTAGAACAGACGGGGGAGTTGTGTGGGAGGAAGAACAGGGACAGAGTGAGGAAGAGACAGGGAGCTGTGTGGGAAAGAGAACAGGGACAGAGTGAGGAAGAGACGGGGGAGCTGTAGGAAGAGAGAACAGGGACTGAGTGAGAATGAACTGGGGGAGCTGTGTGGGAGGGAGAACAGGGAGAGAGTGAGGATGAACCGGGGGAGCTGTGTGGGAGTGGAGGGCTGTGACAAAAAGGCTGAGATCTGAGCAGGACGAATGGGAACTGAGCTGTGAGCAGGTAGTGCCTAACCCCTCCCTCCCCACATCCCACTGGCTACAGCAGCTTTGACTGATGCAGTGTCTGTGTGTGCTGCTGCTGGATCTGGTACCTGGCCCCCTGCCAGCTGTCACCCAGTGCAGCAATGAAGGAGAGTGTGTGGAGCTTTCGAGACGAGCAGGCACAGAATGGGCAATACTCACCATAAGAAGAAAGTAGCCCATTGTTCAAAGCCCCGACCTCTTTGGTACTTTGGCCGCAGTCGCCCAGACAAGCAGAGAAAAGGTAGACTCTGATTTGTTAACATTAGACAATGTGGCTTCCGATTGAAAAGCTCCAGTGAGACCTGGTCATTGTGTATCTGTGTGCACACACGCTTGCTGGGAGTTATTGAGAGGTAATATGATGTACACTGAATTGCGTTTTACATTACATATCCTTGGTTCTTGCAGCTTTAAAGTGAGATTGTAATTGTTAAATTGTCATCCTGTGGGCTGTTGTATTTGGAACCAACACACAAAATACTGGAGGAACTCAGCAGGCCAGGCAGCATCTATGGAAAAGAGCAAACAGTCGATGTTTTGGGCCGAGACCCTTCATTAGGATTAATGTTTTCCATAAATGCTGCCTGGCCTACTGAGTTCCTTCAGCATTTTGTGTGTGTTACTTTGATATCCAGCATCTGCAGGTTTTCTCTTTGGTATTCTGAACCAGTTCTGGATTTTGTTGTGAGCACAGACTAGTAACTAGGTCACAAGGTGTTTGATTTTGCCAATGTTCCACTTTGTAAGTAGAACTACTTCACTTTAGCAGGAAAATGAGCTGAATTTGTTTTTTTAACCAAGTGGTAGGACAGGTTTGGTCTAGTTTTGAAGTGCGCTACATCCGAACTCTCCCCTGTGCTGTGTTCTCCTCTCATGGAGGGCTGTGCTGCCTTTTGTTCTGAGTTCAGTGGTGGGTTTATTATTGGGGAGGGCTCCTGATCTGTACGTTGATGAAAATGTCTCTATTCAGCGGCTCACTGAATCAGAAAACTATGTTTGAGCAGAAAGCTGTTGTGTTTAGCAAGGTGCTTGAATATCCCCAGGGAGTCTGGAGCTGAGTCTTGTAAACCTGGCTAGGCCGAGATGAAAGGTAACTATTGTGTTAACGCAGGATACTGGAATTGCAGAACATGCCTGCGCTTGCGTACGTGAAAATCATAACACGCCCCATACAAAAGCTAGAACAGACAGGATCAGGGATGAGGCATTTACACAATTACATCTTTTTTTCCCCCCTGATTATCATCCACTTCATTGAGGGTATTGTTGGTAAAACCAAGGCACGTGTGTGTTACCAGGTCCTGTTGTTGGCCACATGATACTAATGAAGCCTGCTTGTGAAGGATAATCTTAATTTCTTTTTGAGTGAGTTTCAAATTTAATGTGCTGAAAAATCTGTCTTCCTTGGTAAACCTTTTTGCTGGAGCTTGAGTTCCAGGTGTTGGGACAACTGCTGACTGGGAGCAGGGAACCAAATAATTATACAGGCTGGTCTGGTGTTTGTGTACGATGCAAGGTCACAGTGTCCTGGTATTTATCAAACAAGAATGCCTGATAGAATTCTACACCAGCAGGATTTGTGATGTTGGTCGGAAAATCCACATTAGTGTCATCTAATCTGTCCTCAAGTGCGTTAGTAAGTAGCACTTTGGGAATACTGTAATTACCAGCCGTTGGGGAGGTGGTTTCTAATGAGAACCATTTTTGGTGGAAACCATTTACCTTGGTCTTGAGGAGCTTTTGTACAGGGGACATGGATGTTGCTGGCTTCACTGCAGGGTGAAAGGCCAGGAGATTTGTGGCTGAATTTTCCTTCAAAGTGCTGCTGATCTGCTGAAGTCCAGGTAACTGCAGTTTAACAGGGAATTCACAAGATTATACATTATGTTCATAATTTAAATTTCAACATTTGAAAATGCTGCAATATCAAACAGGCAGTCCCATTCTTGAGGGCTGTCCATAAACCAATTTCTTCCTAAGTCAGAAATATATGTTTATGACAGCAATCTGTATCATTCTGCACTATATACACCAATAATCCTTTCAATTCAGAGGGGTGGGTTCAACTGAGAAGATCTTGCCCAGTGCATTAGAGTAAGAGTTTTGAGTACCTGGAATGTGCTGCCAGGGGTGGTGGCAGAGGCAGATATGATCGAGGTGTTCAGGAGACTTTTGGACAGTTACCTGAATGTGCAGAGAATGGAGGGATATATTCCATGTGCAGGCAGAAGGAAATCATTTAAATAGGTATAATTAGGTTAATTAGTTTGATAGAACATTATGAGATGAAGGGTCTGTTCCTGTGCTGGACTGTTCTCTGTTCATTGAAAATTCATCCTGTAACAATCTATGATTAAACTGATGGAATGTGTATTCTGTCCATTTGTTAAAATGGAGTATATACCTTATCCAGTCACTGAAATGGAATATATTGTGTATTTAATTGAGTAATATTATAAACATATCATATGATTAAGCATTCTTTGTTTACATGGTGCATTGTGGATAATATGTAAAAGTATGTAAATGGCATACATCACCACGTGATACATGTGCACCTTGGTTAAAGTGAAAACTTAAGTTAGACTCACATTTCGGACTTCTTTGTTTCCTTTTGAATTACAGTCGGCCCTCCTTATCCGCGAATTTTGCATGCGTGAATTCAACCAACTGCGAATCGTGAAAACCTGGAATTGCTCTTCCAGCACTTGTTTTTTGAGCATGTACAGACTTTTTTTTTCCTTGTCATTATTCCCTAAACAATGCAGCATAGCAACTATTTTACATAGCATTTACATTGTATTAGGTATTATAAGTAATCTAGAGATGATTTAAAGTATACGGAGGATGTACGTGGGTTATCGTGGATCGGGATTGAAAAAAATCAGAAGTTCTCTTACTCAGTAAGTCGGAACAGTTACATCCGGTATTATTTAGCGTCAGTTAGTCAAACGTTTGTCTTAATATATAGTATATATTTTACCTTTCTATGCATATAAAACACGTAAGAACGTATGTTCCAGTGCCGGGCTCGGTAACTTCTTCCCGAGTTCGATCCAGCGACAGACCGCTATCGAGTGCACTCTCCACCATGCTGGGTTGATGTGAGGATCAAAAACCCAAAACCCAATAAGGCTACAATTATTGCTTAGCAATAATTGTTGCTTTCATTGGGGCACAGCCTTTCTCACTTTATCCATTAAAATTGTTCCGATCGTTGACTGACTGTAGCCTAACGCTTTTCCAATGACCGATAGCGTTTCACCTCTTTCCGATCACTTTATTATTTCCACTTTATTTTCAATTGCAATCGTGATTATTTTCGTGAACAGAAACACTGTGGATTCAGATCTCTGCCGCTGGGTCCTAATGTTCACCACACTGAGACAGGTTAAATAAGGTCTGGGGTTTCGCTGGGTCCTAAGATCCACCGCATTGAGACAGGTTGAATAAGGGACTTGAGCATCCGCGAATTTTGGTATCCGCGGGGTGTCCCAGAATCAATCCCTCGTGGATAAGGAGGGCCGACTGTATTTTTATGTTTTGGAGTTACAAAACATAACACTGGTGATGAGGAAGTTTTAAATGAACTTGAAACAAACATGTTGAAGTGCAGCAAGACATTCAATTTAAAAAAAAAACACAACGAGAAATGGTTGAGTTAATAAAAAGTAACGTAGTATGTGCTCGAGTTAACAAAAGGTAGAAAATGGACAAATTCACGGGATCATTAACTGTGAGTACTGGGTGATAATAATCATAAAAAAAGAGCAGAAGTGGCTGGCTACATCAGAAAGATTGATGCATTTGATTGCTCAATGGATAACTGGCTTGTGTATACTGAGCTAATTGAGTAGTATTTTGAAGCATATGAAATAGCCAATGAGAAGCGAGTACCAGTTTTGCTGAGTTTAAGGCATACAGTATGCTTCGAAGTTTAACTGCACCAACCAAACTGGCTGACATGAGCTTTACTGTATTGTGAAAGTAATGCAGGAACATTTAGAACCAGCATTGATTGCAGAATGCCTTAGGTTTCATGAGCAGAATTAAAGAATTAAAGTCCATTTCAGAATACATGGTTGAATTAAAGAGATTGTCTGAGCATTGTCGATTCAATGATGGGCTTAATGATGCACTGAGAGATCATTTAGTTTGTGGAATCTCTCAAGAAAGCACAACTTGGGTTTTAAAGAGCAGTTGACATAGCTGTATCAATTGAAACAGCAGACAAAGACACAATTGTGTTGAAGTCTGGAATGAATGTGAGCATGAACATATTTATAATGTCTAAACAGAAACTATGTTACTGTTGTGGCAGGGGCTCACATGTACTAGACCAATGCAGTTTTAAAGGTGAAACTTGCAGAAAAATGCAACAGAGTAGGACACATACAAAGAGCATGTTCGACAGACAAAAATGAATGGATGCACGGGGAAGAGAAAAAAAAAGTCAAGTTGTAGTTTCAAAGAGAGCATTAAACTGCATGCTGTTGATGGAAAATCTAATAAAGATGAGAGTTACACAGGACTGCGCAGCCTTGAGATTTAAAATGTGAAAATGAACAATAGGCAAGCAATATGGCTTACACCAGAAGTGAATGGCAAATTAATTAAAATGGAATTGGACACTGGCTTGGCTGTTTCCACAAAATGAGTTTGAATGGCATTTCAAAGATGCCAAATTGAAACATGCAGATATCCAACTAAGAACTTCTACTGGAGAAAAGATAACTCCTGTGGGAATGACATTTGTAACAGTGAAATACAACAGCCAAAAGCCACATTGGGCTTGTATGTGGTAAAAATGGGAAGGCCAGCTTTCTGGGGACGTGATTGGCTGTGACAACAACAACTTGATTGGAGATCCGTCCACCATTTGAAATGCCACATCCCCCGCAATAGAGACAACTGAAAATGAATTAATGAAGGTACTGGATGATGCCACAGCAGTGTTCAAAGATGACATTGGAAATCTGAAACATATCAAGGGTAAAATAATGTTAAATGAAAATGCCACACCCAAGTTTTACAAAACTTGTCTGGTTCATTATGCCATCTGAAATAAAGTAGCTAGTGTGCCAGATTGCATGGAGGCTGAAGGAATTCTTTCCAAGGTTGAGTGGAGCCCATGGGTAGTGTCAGTGGTCCCAATAGCTACGAAGAATCGGTCTGACAGGATCTGTGATGATTTTGAGGTCACCATCAACTGTGTACTGAAAGTAGATCAATACTCTCTGTGCAGGATAGAGATACCTTTGCAAACCCTTCTGGAGGAAACATTTCAGCAAAGTGGACTTGCCTGAGGCCTGGGATAGATGCACTGTACAGGTTGCCAACACATCCAGAAGATGCCAAGAGATTCTGGGAATGGCCTGCATTGCAGATTTTGCTGGACCATTCATGGGCACAAATTTCTTGGTAGTAGTGGATGCAGCTACAAAGTGATCAGAAGTGTTCCAATAGCCCCCACTACAGCCTCTGTTGATGTATTGAGAAGTGTCTTCTCAAGGACTGATGTTACAGAACACTTAGTCAGTGACAATGGACCACAGTTTGTTGTGGAACAGTTTCAGCCATTCTTGAAAATATGTGAAATAAGACATATTTCCACCACACCGTACCCCCCAGCTACAATAGGCTTGGTGGAAAGGTTTGTCCAGAGTCTAAAGAACATACTACAAGCAACAACAGCAGAACACAGTGAATCAGAAGCTTTTTCCTCCTTGCATATCACATACATTCACATTTGTATTTCCTCAGCCCAATCTCAAAAGGAATATGCAAGACAAACAGCTGAGACAATTTGAAGGCTCCTCAAACAAGGAGGTTTGATATTTCACTCCTGGAGAAGCAGTCCTGGTGAGGGGCTACAGAGGTGATCAGAAGTGGGTACTTGGAAAGATTAAAGACAGAACTGGACCACTCTCCTGCACAATGGACATTACATCTGTTGTCATCTGGAGATGACATACTGATCTGTAGAGGAGGGCAGAGTTAATTGTTGGTGGCCAGAGCTGTCAGAACCACTTCCTTCAGTCCCAGAGTCAACTCCTACAACCTCTACAGAGGAGGCCCCAGAACCTGAGATTGTTTCATAGCCACAAGCCTCACCTGCCCCCCACCCCCAGTCAGGAAAGATGCTATTCCACAAGAGTAAGAATTCCACAGCAATTAAATCTTTAGGCCTGAATGGGATAATTTGCAATTTACTATGCTGTGGATATCTATAGTGGTTATATTATACAGTCTATTGTGTATACAGTTGAGATGCATTCTCTGTTGAGTTGGAGTTTATAGCACAGTAAGGAGCAGTGTTGTGTACTTAATATTTCAGTAATATTGTAGATATATCGTTTGATTAAGCGTTCTTTGTTGTTTGCATAATGCACTGCAGGTTAATATGTAAAAGTAAGTAAAGGACATATGTCATTACACCACTGTGTGATACATGCACGCTTGCTTAATGTAAAAGCCAAGTCAGACTTGCATTTTGGACTCCTTTGTTTTCCTTTCAATTAATTTTGTTTTGGAATTACAAAACATAACAGAATGTATACTGTATCCAATCATTAATATTGAATATATATACTGTATCCAGTCATTACATGGATATATACTGTATCCAGACATTAACATGGAATATATATACTGTATCCAGTCATTAACATGGATATATACTGTATCTAGTCATTAACATGGAATATATATACTGTATCCAGTCATTAGCATGGAATGTATACTGTATCCAGTCATTAATATAAGTTATTATTACTATCTTGGAAAATGATTTAAGTCAGATTGCTGCAAGTCAGATTTCCATAACTCAAGCCCCTGTTGTATACAAGGATTGGGACTAAGGAAGTGATTTTAATTTTTTCCAACTTTGTTCACACTTTGGAAGAGGTGTGACTGTGAGGATGGAAGAGGATTTATAAAGGCTTCATGGGACACAGACAGTAAATGGGTGAGAATACGGAACAGGGAGTATCAGGTGGAAAATGTGTTACCTGTTTTGGTGCGGATATCAAAAACCTGGAGTAGTTGGTTAAGTGGTGAGAGATTGGGTAGTGTTGATGATCAGGTGGACATGAATACACAGGTCGCTGAGGGCTAACTTATAGGTACAGCAAATGGGTTTTATTATGAGATGGTTTCATCACTGAAATAAAGAGATGTACCTATTGGAGAGGGTCTTAGTGAGATTGTACTTGGAGAACTGTGGACGGGTTTGGACCTCTTGCCTCAGAATAGACCATGGTGGGAGTGCGTGAAGATTCACAAGACTGATCCAGGAATGGCAGGTTTGCTACATGAAGGGAGGTTGAGAAGATGTGGACTCCATTCTCTCAAGTTGTGAAAAATGAGAGATCT
This sequence comes from Hemitrygon akajei, assembly GCF_048418815.1. Taxonomy (NCBI): domain Eukaryota; kingdom Metazoa; phylum Chordata; class Chondrichthyes; order Myliobatiformes; family Dasyatidae; genus Hemitrygon; species Hemitrygon akajei. Next base: position 766,477 of record NC_133147.1, read on the forward strand.
CAACGAGTCTTAAAAGGATTTGACTAGCCAAATGCAGGGAGAATGCTCCTCCTGACTGAACACCAGCAGTCAGTGGACAGTTTGAGAACAGGTGATAGGTTATTTGGGAATGAGATGAGGAATTTTGCTTTACTTAAAAAAATAATGAACCTTTGGAATTCTTACTCATGCCAGCAGTTGATTGATTTAGGGTCATGAGGAGAATTGAGAGAAAAGAGATAATTTGTGGGAAAGTGGTTGTGATGTGAAGAAAACTCAAGGGGATGGGTGGCCAACTCCTGCTCCTGGTCCTGATTGTCAGGTGTCATCTGCTCTCAAGTTGACTCAGCAATTTCTTTGCATTTCATTTTTAAGAACCAATCTGTTAATCAATAGTTTTATTCATCTTTCTAATATTGCTGTGAATGGGATGATGTAATGTTGTGTATTTAATATATCAGTAATATTTGAGTAATATTGTAAATATGTTGTTTTATTAAGCAATTCTTTGTTGTTTAAATAATGAATTACGGGTTATATGTGAAAATTTATGTGAATTGCATGCGCCATGATGCTACTGCATAATACATGCACACCTCAATTAAAGTGAAGAACAAACCGAGACTCAGCTGTATGGGTCCTATCTTTTTCTTCAAATTAATTGTATGTTTTGGAGTTATAAAACTGAACATGTTGCCTAGAACATTAGAGGTCAGTGCCCTTTGCACGTGCCAGGCTGGATGCAAAGTACTTTGTCTTCTTGCTCTTGAAGAGATTGGATGGAACAGTTACCCATTTAATTCAGAGGCAGTATCTGCTAAAGCTGCTTTGATTTAATGCAAGGATTTTTGCTATAAGTTTAATACTTTCTTGGAGCTGTGCTCAGTGGAGTTGGTGGTATATCCTGGAGCGATTATTAACACTAAAACTAATGAAGCCAAAAGCTTAAGAAGGAGCCCTGAGGAGCAGATAGAACACTTCCCTGAACATTATCTCTGTCCCCTAATCTTCCTTCAGTGATGGTTACTCTGTAATGACTTGACAAAATGGTAGAAACTCCCTGCACAGGAGAAGGGCAGTGTGCCAGTTTAACTTCACATTGTTGGTAAATGAATCTGAGTTCCTCTCTAAAAAGATGCACCTGCTTTCAGTGGTGTTGAATAAGTTGATTTAGATGCACAGATCTCAGACCTTAGGGTCTCTGTTCAAATATTTATTCTCCGTTTCAACAGAAATGGCCTTATACTGAGCAAGAGGCAAATGGCTTCATTTAAAGGAAATTAAGCAGGATTTTTTTCTGGAAAACTCCTTTGGAAAAACAAATCTCCTTTAGTGTCACAGAATATTGTAAGGGGGTTGTCAATCTCAGTTGTGTTTCAGCTTGTCTTAAATTGCTAATCATTGCTGTCCTCACCCTTCACTCTTCCTAAGTAAGTAAATCTGCTTCATATTCCACTCATTTGTGAGATAAAGATTTCTGGTGTTGTTGCTTTAAACAATGGATTTCCATCTCTGTGATACTCTCTGTTTCAGACATAGTTACATTCTGACAGCACGTTAATCACATTGAAACAAACTTTTGGAACAATTGGGAACCTTACAGCAGGTAGAAACTAGAAAGTTCTGATCAAAGGTTCATTCTTCTTCTCTGCAGGCTTCTGAGCCAATCTCCTTAACAGAACAAAGGGCCAAAGCTGCTTTCTGAAGCAGCAAGTAGATTATCCCAGTAAACATGTCTCCCAGCATTTCTGACCTCGGTACTTCCCTGTTAGAAAAGCATCAATTGGTATGGAGTGTGCTGAGTTACATTGTATGTAGTCTGTGTGCGCTGAATTACATTGTAGTCTGTATGTGCTGAGTTACATTGTAGCCTGTGTGTGGTGAGTTACATTGTAGTCTGTATGTGCTGAGTTACATTGTAGCCTGTATGTGTTGAGTTACATTGTAGTCTGTATGTGCTGAGTTACATTGTGTTATCAATGTGCTCAGCCAGGCTTCTCCTAGTGCTGAGGTGGGCTTGTGTTTGCACTGATTGATCATTAACATAAGTCTTAACCTTTGCTTTTGAAAATCTGGGAATATTGATCAGGGTTCACAGTTTCCATTTCTACAGAGCTTGCCTATTGTGGTTGTGGTTAGATCTAAATTTAGGATTTCAGAAATGTTTCTGTGCTATTATTTTGGCTTACACTTGAATTAAAGATTGAGTCCAAATGAAGTCAGAGAAAATAGATTGAGTGCATTTGAAAAGTCAGATGACTCAGGAGAAGCTGGGTGTGATCGAATATGTTGGAAAAGCTCTGTCTAAACATGTTCATCTCACCTAAACTTTTCAGCTAAAATCCAACTGTTGATGATCTAAATTTGATGCCTTTTTAGATAGATAGATAGATAGATAGATACTTTATTCATCCCCATGGGGAAATTCAACTTTTTTTTCCAATGTCCCATACACTTGTTGTAGCAAAACTAGTTACATACAATACTTAACTCAGTAAAAAATATGATATGCATCTAAATCACTATCTCAAAAAGCATTAATAATAGCTTTTAAAAAGTTCTTAAGTCCTGGCGGTTGAATTGTAAAGCCTAATGGCATTGGGGAGTATTGACCTCTTCATCCTGTCTGAGGAGCATTGCATCGATAGTAACCTGTCGCTGAAACTGCTTCTCTGTCTCTGGATGGTGCTATGTAGAGGATGTTCAGAGTTTTCCATAATTGACCGTAGCCTACTCAGCGCCCTTCGCTCAGCTACCGATGTTAAACTCTCCAGTACTTTGCCCACGACAGAGCCCGCCTTCCTTACCAGCTTATTAAGACGTGAGGCATCCCTCTTCTTAATGCTTCCTCCCCAACACGCCACCACAAAGAAGAGGGCGCTCTCCACAACTGACCTATAGAACATCTTCAGCATCTCACTACAGACATTGAATGACGCCAACCTTCTAAGGAAGTACAGTCGACTCTGTGCCTTCCTGCACAAGGCATCTGTGTTGGCAGTCCAGTCTAGCTTCTCGTCTAACTGTACTCCCAGATACTTGTAGGTCTTAACCTGCTCCACACATTCTCCATTAATGATCACTGGCTCCATATGAAGCCTAGATCTCCTAAAGTCCACCACAGTGCTGTCTGCAATTTGGTCCATACTGATCTCGGTTTTTAGATGAAAAATACGTTTTGCAATATTGGTTCTTCGAACGTTAGGGAGTGACTACACTGGGTCATTTGGGATGGGTGGGCACTGGGATCTGTTTTCAATCAATGGTGGTTTGGACTGAGAATAAACATGTTTACCATCACAAATTAACTGTACTTCCAAGGTGATTGTTAGGGGAGGACACACACTGAAACCACCTCTTTATTGCTTGTTGCCTCTGGAGTCTTCTCGGCCATGCAGACCTGATCATTGCAATATCTGCTTATTTCTGAACAGCAGTATTGATCCGGTGTAAGTAAGGACCCCACAACTCTACCGTCATTGCCTTGTGCTGCTTACTGGATACTTGTTAGATACTTTGGTATTTGTGATGTTTGAGAGATGCCAAATCCCACTCACTTTTCCCTGTAACCTCTAAGCCCCATATTCCCATCAACTGCCCCTAGATTTTACTACCTACCTACACACTACAGGTAACTTACATCGGCCTATTAATTTACCAACCCACATGCCTTCTGGATGTAGGATATGGGAACTGACAGTAGACTTCAGGAGAGGGAAACCAGAGCCAGTCCTCATTAGAGGATCATAGGTGGAGAGGATCAGTAACTTTAAATTCCTGGATGTTACTATTTCAGAGAACCTATCCTGGACCCAGCACATAAGTACAATTGAGAAGAAAGCATGGCAGCGCCTCTACTTCCTTAGGAGGCTGTGGAGATTCGGCAGGAGAACTGAAACTTTGACAAACTTCAATAGGTGTGCCGTGGAGAGTGTATTGCCTGGCTGCATCAGAACCTGGTATGGAAAAAACAATGCCTTTGAGTGAAAATCCTACAATGGGTGGTGGATTCGGCCCAGTACATCATGGGTAAAGTCTTCCCAACCACTGAGCACATTTACAGTGATGCTAGAAAGTTTGTGAACCCTGTAGAAGTATAATTTTTTTTGTATTTTCTATTTAATTGGGTTCCTTTTATCTAGTTTTAGGACTTACATAAAGATCTGATCACATTTCAGGTCATATTTATGCAGAAATAGAGAAAATTGTACAGGATTCACAAACTTTCAGGCACCACTGTACATGAAATTCAATCATAGGAAAGGAATATTCCTCTTCAGAGACCTCCACCATCCAAGTCTTCTTGCTGCTGTCATTAGGTAGAAGGTACAGGAGCCCCAGGGTTTGCACCACCAGGATCAAGAACGGTTACTACTCCTCAACCCCTGATCAAAAGCGGATAACTGCACTCACTTGCCCATCCATTGAGATGTTCCCACACCAACGATCTCACTTTAAGGACTCTTTATCTCATTACCTAATGTCCTCATTATTTATTGCTAATTATGTATATCTGCATTTGCACAGTTTGTTGTCTTCTGCACTCTGGTTGATCTTCCATTGATCCTATTAGGTTACTATTCTATAGATTCACTGAGCATGCCCACAGGAAAATGACTCTCAGGGTCACTTACCAGAATCGAGAAGAGAGTGAGCACACTGATGATGGTGTGTTAGGCTGAGTTATCGGAGGTTGGGGTGGGTGGGAGGTAGAGAGACTGGGGTATCATCTCATCGTCGTCTGTTTCCATCAGGGCAGGCAGGTCACCTTCTTCTATGTCTGCCTGCCTCAATGTCGAAGGTCGAGTTTCATCGTCTGCTGTGGCTGATGTGGAAGGCTTGAAAAACGACATTATGCTTGACTGCTTAGTCTCGCGCATCTTTCTATCATACACTTCTTTGTAAGCACTCAAACCATCCTGGAAATATGCCCTAAACCTACGTACCCTTTCAAAATTAAAGTCATACTTTTCTGCAACATTGCAGCGTTGTCAATTGCAGTGAAAATCTCACACAATTGCCTCCCGTTCATTTCCTGGATGACTTCACTTTTGGGCCATTTGCTACTGTGTTTGGCTTCAATTGTTATCCTTTCCTCTTCATCAGCTCTTCATCTGTCAGTTCTTGGTCATGGGATGCCAAAACCTCTTCAACATCATCTTCGTCAACTTTCACAAACCCTTCGTTCACCAAGATCAAACCGCTTAATTATGTCTAGTTTTACGCTAAGTGTAACACCCTTACGCACTCTTTTAGGCTTTTCTGATGCCTTAGAACTCATCTTGCTAACGGATGCACAAAAAAATCACAGATGCTCACAGGCACGTGTTTAAGCAGTGCTGGCTAGAATGCAGTTCCTGGGGAGGAACTTGGCTGCTCAGCGCGCGCTGCCTTTTTTCGTAACAGTGAAAACACCTTCTGTTAGTGAAAACAGGTAACTAATATAGGTCTTTCATAACAGCGAGTTGACGTAAAGCGAACGTTTGAAAAGCGGGGGGCACCTGTACCTCTCCAACATCACTTTCCAGCTGACTGATATCCACTCTCTCCTCTCTTTTACACTTTATGTATCTGAAAAAGCTTTTGGTATTCTCTTTAATATTACTGGCTAGCTTACTTTTGTATTCCATCTTTACCTTTTTTTATTGACTTTTTCATCATAAATACTTCTCCAAAATTTGAATTAATCAGGGTAAAATAAGTTTCTGTGAAATTCACCAATGACAGACCCGCCTTATTTGTCTGCTGTTTCAAGTATTGCTAGTCATGTGATGAGGGGTCTTCGTTGTCAGGGGTTGCTGCATTTGTTGAGGTGATGGTTGGCTGGGGGTGTTGGTTCTTTTGAAGCAGGTTCAGCTGTTTCACAAGGAGTTTGTTGAAGTGCTCATTGACTGTGGGTGTTGGGTCTTTTGAAGCAGGTTCAGCTGTTTCATAAAGAATTTGTTGAGGTGTTGATTGTCTGGGGTGTTAGATCTATCAAAGCAGGTTCAGCTCTTTAATGAAGAGTTTGTGGATGTGCTTGTTAGCTGGAGGTGTTGGGTCTTTTGAAGTAGATTCAGCTCTTTACTAAAGAGTTTGGATTTCAGGTCAAGTCTAGATTACTGTCCTGTGTGAATCTTGGAGAATTGCTTTGGGGTTGTAACTATGGCAATGGAATTGGAATTCAGCCTGAAGTGGCGAGTGAGGCAGGAGTTCTTCTGTTGCTCTTGTTTGTTGGCTGGAGGAAGCTTTGATTTAGGAGCTCTTTACAAACAAAAAAATGTGTGTGTAAATCAAGGAAGATCTGTCAGCTTGCCATTTGGAAACCATCTTCCAAGCATTAAATCTGCCGGTGTAATTTACAGCAGATCTTTGCCGTGTACAGAGCTCAGTCGTTTTGTTACAGGGAAGGATTGGTTTCTTCAATGTCATCATATCCAAACTCACAGACCTTGGGGAACTGCACTTTTAAACATCAAGAGTTCATACCTCCACTGGCATTCTTTACCTCGAGATACAGTGCTGTCCAGGAACAAGCAGCCATGCCATGGATAAACAGTGTCACCCATGGGTTGGGGTTCTTCAACTTTGGACCCACATCCTAGAAGACCTGTTTCATAGCACAGTGGTGAAGAATGTTAGGAAGTGCACTTTGCTGTGGTCTGGGATACACAATGCTACTAATGTCAGGAATTCGAACAGGAGTTCAACTCTTGGGTTTTGTCATTTGATGGAAGTAATCCCATCTTTCCCACTACACATGGTACACTGGCCAAAGCTTTCATCCCTCAGGGTGAGCCCTTGTAGACAGCAGCTCAGTGATGGCAACTGATTGGAAGGATTAACTCTGATCCAGCTATCCTGGGGAACATCTGTACCGGATTCCGAAGGGGAGGATTAACTCTGATCCAGCTTTCCTGGGAAACATCTGTACCTGATTCCGAAGGGGAGGATTAACTCTAATCCAGCTATCCTGTAAAACATCTGCACTTATTCCAATGACACTGTTGTTTATTTTGATACTGGTTCGAGACAGCCTACCGCATTGTAAACTGATGAACCTGACCTACTTGTCTGCTGAAGAGTAAATTTTGTATAAATATTTATTCTATACATGTGGCGTATCTTTGTAATCCTGTGCTGGGATGTGATGCTGAGCTGTTCTGGCTTGGCTGGGCCAATGCATTTGCTTCTTTGTTAGTGTTTTATTCCTTTTCTTGAATTGAGGGCCATGATCTGATTGGCTGCTGCTTGGGTGAAAAAATAATTCCTAAATCACTCCTGAACAGCTGACCTCTTGTGAGCCTGGTTTTACGCACATCAGTAGTGAATCACTGACCCTGTAAAGAACCAAAGGAATTGTCATAATCACAATGAGAGTATCTGTGTTCGAACTGAAGTCTAGTCATAGTCTGCTTCATTACTCCTATGAGATGACCTTCTATTCCAAGAATCAATCTGGTGAATTTTCATTGCATCTTTATCACAATCTTCCTTTCCAGTCTTGAGGAAGGGTCTCAGCCTGAAAATTTGACTGTCTATCCCCCTCCATGGACGCTATCTGGCTTCTGAGCTGCTCCAGCATTTTGCATGTATGTGTTGCTCTATATTTCCAGAATCTCTGCTATTCATAGCCAGTTCTTTCGGGATGTCATGCGATCAAACTTTACATAGCAGCCTACCATGTAGAACTGTAACAAAGCCCTTCCTGAAGTCCACATTGATCAGGACTGTAAGACCAGAGATAGTGTTTGTGTGTGAAAACCCATCTACATCAATGATTAGGATAACGTGGTTAACTGGATCAGCAAATTTTATGGATAACACCAAGACTGGGAGTGTAGTGGGCAGTGAGGAAGATTATCCTGGCTTCCAGTGGGGTCTGGCCCAGCTGGAAAAATGGTTTAAAAAATGGCAGTTGAAACTTAATGCAGACACATTTGAGGTGTTGCACTTTGGTAAGACTAGTCTTACACAGTGAACAGTAGGGCCCTGAGGAGTGCAAAAGGACAAAGGGGGTCTGGGAATATAGGTCCATCATTAATTGAAAGGGTGTCACAGGTTAATGGGTTCACAAGGAAAGCTTTTGGCACATTAGTCTTCATAAATCAAAATACCGAGTACAGGAGATGGAATGTTCTGTTGAAGTTGTATAAGACATCAGTGAGGCCTAAATTTTGGTCACCTACCTACAGGAAAGTGGTAAATAAAGTTGAAAGAGTACAGAGAAAATTTACAAGAATGTTGCCGGGTCTGGAGGACCTGAGTTATAAGGAAAGATTGAATAGGTTAGGACTTTATTCCTTGGGACATAGAAGATTGAGAGGAGATTTGATAGAGGTATACAAAATTATGAGGGGTATAGGTAGAGTAAATGCAGGTAGGCTTTTACCACTGAAATTGGATGGGACTACAACTAGAGGCCATTGATTAAGGGTGAAAGGTGAAATGTTTAAGGGACACATGAGGGGAATTTCTTCACTCAGGTGATGGTGAGAGTGTGGAATGAGCTGCCAGCACAAGTTGTGCATGGGAGCTTGATTTCAACGTTTAAGAGAAGTTTGGATAGGTACATGGATGGTAGGGGTATGGAGGGCTATGGTCCTTGTGAAGGTCAATGGGAGTAGGCAGTTTAAATGGTTCAGCACAGACTAGATGGGCTGAAAGGCAAGTTTCTGTACAGTACTTTTCTATGAATATGACTCTAGCTTCCTGCGGGAAGGATCTGATTCAAACTTTGGAATATTATTTTAAATATCAAAGTTCAAAGTGAGTTTATTAAAGTACATCTATGTCACCATATGCAATCTGGGATTCATTTTTTGCAGGCATTCACAGTAGAACGGAGAAATACAATAGACTTAATAAAAAATTACACACAAACAAATCACACACACAAATAAAAAAACATGAAATGCTGGCAGAACTCAGCAGGCCAGACAGCATCTATGGGAGGAGGTAATAACGACGTTTCAGGCCGAAACCCTTCATCACACAAATAGTTCAAGTTTAATTGTCATTCAACCATACATGAATACCCATGATTACAGCCAAACAAAACAGTGTTACAATGGGGTCAAAGTACAAAACACAGTAACAACAGTCACAAACTGTTACATATAGCAGTGGGAGCAGGGAGGCACATATAGCACATTTAAGAATGCAAGCACTATAAGATATCTATAAAATATAGTCACCAAAAAAAAACCTCTATTAAGTATCTAAAATGTTATTCATTCATTGTCAGCTAAACTGTGGTATGAATGAATCAGACTGATGTTGGGCAGATGTGACCACACAGATGCCCATCCAATCAGGAGAGAAAATGACGGCTGAGAACAATTAGGAATTTGCCAGGTTTCTCACTCGTTCGTTATGTGCCATGTCGTATGATGTGGGCCACTATGGTCTTTCCATGACCATGATTGTTTTTGGCAAATTGTTCTACAGAAGTGGCTTGCCATTGCCTTCTCCTGGGCAGTGTCTTTACAAGATGGCTGACCCCAGCCATTATCAATACTCTTTAGAGATTGTCTGTGGTCACCTAACCAGGACTTGTGATGTGCACCAGCTGCTCATATAACCATCCACCACCTGCTCCCATGGTCTTATGTGACCCTGATTGGGGGGGGGGGGGCTAAGCAGGTGCAACACCTTGTCCAGGGGTGACCTGCAGACTAGCAGAGGGAAGGAGCACCTCACACCTCCTTTGGTAGAGACGTATTTCCACCCCACCACCCAGATTCCTCACTGTATGTTGAAAGATGCAGACATATTGGTTTACACACACCTGAATGCTTGCTGTTAGGTCTGTGGGCAATGTAATGATTTAGTTGATGTACCTATAGCTTTTGGATTGTTTTGTGAGAGGGCGTAAGGGCAAACAGTGACTGATAGGTTCAGGTGATATTTTATGCTGCCGATTTTCACATTGAACAGAAACTACATGTCAGTCCTACTTGCTCTGCTGTTCTGTGCTGGTGCTTGAACTACCCCCATCATTCAAATATTGTTCACCCTCACCACCATAACCACTGAGAAGTGATTTATTTAGATATGGGCCAGAACACATTGCAGCCTGCCCTTGGAGAGGACCAGTTACTCATTAATTTTGCACTTCACACAGTTTGCTTCCTGCTCATGATGACTCATACCTTCTTGTCATGAGAGTTCAGTCGTGATGTGATCGAACAATACATACCATTTCAAAGTTGTGCATGTGTCAGTGTGCGGCCTTGTGCAGCAATATTGCTTTTTAAAGCAACTTTCTCAGCATCAAGAAGATGCTTTAGATGAAATCAATTCCACTCAGGCTGCCTTCAGCAGCAGCCCAGCTTCATCTCTGCTTCTCAGTGTATACAACTGTGCAAGGGAAATTTGTTATCAAACTGCACCTGCATCACCATTTACTACCCTGAGATTCATCTTCTTGTGGGCATTCACAGTAGAACAAAGAAATACAATAGGATTAATGAAAACTACACACAAAGACTGACAAACTACCAATGTGCAAAAGGCAAACTGTGAAAATACAAAAAAGCACGAATACTACTGCTAATAATAATTATATATGTAAATATATAATACTGAGAACAAGAGATGTAGAGTCCTTGGAAGCGAGTCTGCAGGTTGTGGAATCAGTTCAGGGCTGAGGAGAGTGAAGTTATCCATGCTGGTTCAGGAGTCTGAAGGTTGAGGTAATAACTGTTCCTGAACCTGAGACTCCTGTATCTCCTGCCTGATGGTAACAGAGAGAAGAAAACATGGCCTGGATGGTGGGGGTCCTTAATGATGGATGCTGATTTCTTGTGCCATTGTTGGTGGGCTCAGTGGTGTGGAGGACTTTTACTGCACTGGATAGAGATGATGTCACACCTAGGGTATCTGGTCTCTTCTGTCCCCTGGATTAACGGAGTCACATCGGAGACCCAGCATGGACAGAGGCACTTAGATCTACTAGGTCTGTACTGAACATCTTTCATCCATTCTGGTGGGAGGTTTGCTTGTTGAGGTCTTCCTGGGAACCTTTCCATGATTTCCTTGCTCTGTCTGAAACAACCTGGTCATGTAATAAGGAAATATCTGCTGGGTGGGCAGAAAATGCAGCTTGGGTGAATGGAAGATGCCGTTGGGTGGGCAGGAGATACTGGATGGATGGGCAGGTGATGCCTGATTTGATGGGCAGGAGATGCCTGGTTTAGGTGGACAGGGGATGCAATTTAGCATAGAGTACCTCACACTACACATTTTTGTGTTAGCTCAGGATGGAGATGATTTACAGTATTTAATCAACAATTGTGGCTCCTGTGTTGGTGTCACTGATAATATGGTGAAAAGCTAGGAAGTGAAAGGAACAAACTGAGCACCCATACAGTGTGAGGAACTTTCCAGAACCTTCTCCTTGAACACTGTAGCAGTGCAGCTGGTCACACGCTGCATTCATTAAAGGACAACGCCCAAAGTTACACAAGCAGTTTTGGTTGTTTGTTTTCCTCAGCGGTGACACCTACTGGCAGCTCCCATAACTGCAGGCACCAGTCTGGCCACAGTTGGATGGTCAGTGAGCATGTTTGAGAGTCCATCAGTGGAGAACCCACTCCCAGAGATTCTTCAGAAACACCAAATTGGACATGAGTTGGACCAAAGGGCCAATTCTGGGCCATGTAATTCTTTGGCCCGATGGCACTTCCTACTTGGAGACTTCTGATGAACAATGGATTCAGATTTGGCTTGGTAAAAGAAGACAAAGTAGTTGTAGAGGGGTGTAATTCTGACTGGCAGTTCCTGACCACTAGTGAGGGTGGGAGGTTATTCTGACTGGAGGTCCCTGGCTACTGGTGGGGCGTGGCTGTTAATCTGACTAGAGGTCCCTGGCCAGTGGTGGGGAGTGGTGGAGTTTATTCTGACTAGAGGTCCCTGGCCAGTGATGTTCCATAGGGAACAGTGCTGGGACCTCTGATGTTTATCTGATATATAAAGACTTGAATGAGAATGTAGATGGGTCTATCAGTAAGTTTCAAACAACATGGAGTTGTGGATAGTGAAGATGGTTGTCAATGAATTGAGGAAGACATAGACCATCTGGAAATGTGGGCAGAGAAATGGCAGGAGGAGTTTAGGTGTTGCACATTGGGAGGTGAACTTTGAGAGGAAGGTTTACTGTGACTGGCAGGACCCAGACACGGATATACGGAGAGATCTTGGAGTGTAAGTCCATAACAACTTGCAAGTGGCAGCACAAGTGGATGTGGGGATGGGGGTGGGGTAGGGGGAGCTAAGAAGGTGTATGGCCTACTTGCCTTCATTGACATTAAGTTTAAAAACTGGCAAGTCATGTTACAGATGAGTAAAACTTCACAAGGGTGCAGAGTACCTTGTGCTCTTCTGGTCACTACGTTACCTGAAGAATGTGGAGAGTTTGGAGAGGGTGCCGAAGACATTCACGTGGATATTGCCTGCTTTAGAGGGTATTAGCTGTAAAGAGAGTTTAGACAAACTTGGGATATTTTCGCAAAACTGTAAGTAGAGGTTAGACAAACTTGGGATGTCAGAGGCTGAGTGGTGGCCTGGTAAATCTGACAGCACATGGATAGGGTGGATAGGTTTTTTCCCAGAGTGGAAATACAGACTATCAGAGGGTACTGGTTTAAGATGAGTGAGGAACAATGGAATGAGATATATGAGGAAAGGTGCCTGGAATGCACGGCATGGGGAGGGGGTGGAAATTGATACAGTAGCAATACATGAGTGGGCAGGGAAATGGAGACATACAGACAACGTCCAGGAAAATGCACCGACTGTGTTCAGGAAAATGGACAAAGGAATGGCTGATGGAATTTAACTCAAACCAGTGTGAACTGTTGCAGCTTGGGAAATAAGACACAGCAGGGCTTGAAAAATAAGGGACAGGGCGCTGAGTCTGTTGTAATAAAGAGAGACCCAGGGGTACAGGTACATTGTGACCCAGGGAGTGTTGTAGAACAGAGACCCATGGGTACAGGTACATTGTGACCCAGGGTGTGTTGTAGAACAGAGACCTAGGGGTACAGGTACATAGTGGCCCAGGGTGTTGTAGAACAGAGACCCAGGGGTACAGGTACATTGTGACCCAGGGAGTGTTGTAGAACAGAGACCCAGGGGTACAGGTACATTGTGACCCAGGGAGTGTTGTAGATCAGAGACCCAGGGGTACAGGTACATAGTGACCCAGGGAGTGTTGTAGAACAGAGACCCAGGGGTACAGGTACATAGTTCTTTGAATGTGACAGCAGAAGTTGACAGGCTGCAGAGAAGATCTTTGTCATGAGCTGACGAGAGTTAGGACATTATGTTACTGCTGTATTAGTGAGACTGCACATGGGGTTTGTGGGCAGTTCTGTTGCCATACCGTTGAAGGATGTCTTTAAGCTGCATAACACAGAAAGCTTTCATGAGGTGAATCTGCTTATTATTGTCACATTAACTGAGGTACAGTGAAAAACTGTTTTGCATGCCGGGTAGATTGTGGGAGTAGAATGATTGTTGTGCAGTAATGGGAGGGTAGATTGTGGGGGGGTAGGACGATTGCTGTATGGTAATAGGATGGTAGATTGTGCGGGGGTAGAATGATGTGTAGTAATGGGAGGGTAGATTGTCTAGTAGAGACACCTGTACCATTTTTAGCCATTGGTGAGATTCAGGGAGACTGGGAAAAGTGGGTGATGTTGTGCCTTGATTTAAGAATGGTGTAACAGGCTGGTGAGCTGGACATGGGAATGTTTGTGGGGGATTATGAGAGACAGACCCACACATGCACAGGCTGATTTCTCAGCATGTGAGCTAATGAAACTGCAGCTCGTGACCTTCTTTGCTCCTTGAACTTTGCACATTGGTATGTATGGAAAGTTCCGAGGAATGATTTGAGGGAGGCAACATGTAGAGGGAATGAGTTATTGGGAAAAAAACTTTATAGTCTGTTTAAAATTTTTAAACATTACCATGTTAATATGGCTAGCTCCAGGTGCTGGGAATTATTTGTGTCCTCTCCTGTCAACTGATTTTGCTCACTAAAAATAAATGGATAGAGATCTGAAACAGAAATAAAATCCACCAGAAACACCAAGGAAGGGTCTTTAACCTGTAACATTATTTCTGCTTGGGACAATGGCTCTGCGTAGGACATACTATGAATGGTAGGTATAAATGATATACCACATAGGAAAAGTTAGGCACCAGGGAGTACAAGGACATAGTTAATTAAAAGTGGTGTCACAGTTAGACGGGGTGATCCAGAAGGCATTTAGCACCCTGTATTAGTCAGTGAGTGGGGTTATACTGGAGAAGTGGTATGATCTGTCGACACTGAAAATACCTGTCAAATGGTGACGAATGATGGCTTCCGTTTCCATGAGACTCCTGTGGAGATACTGAATGTAAGAGTGTACACGTCAACAAGGAATTACGGAAGCTAATAGAAGATCAAAATATTTAGCATTCATTTATATTTTTTTAGTGGAAGATATCCTCTTAAAACTTTGAACTTGTTTATCTTTCCCACTATTCAATTAGTAAAGGAGAGGACCCTTGAAATAACAGAGAGCTCTGCCATTTCAACAAAGGAGCTGCCACATCCTCTGGCAGTTTTTTTTACACATGACCACCACCTTCTTATCTACAGCCCTCTTGGTTTTATTACCATCTGTGCTGTACTTCTCTATGACTCTATATTGTCACCACTCACTCCGACGATCCAGGGAAAAATGCTCCAGCCTATCAAGTCCCTGCTTATATCTCAAGTCACCCAGTCCTGGTTACGTCCTCAACAATCGCATTATTTCCAATTTAATGACATCCTTCCAACTGGCAAAATTCAGCACATTTCTCCAGTGTTGGTCTCACAAATCTCTTTACAGCAGTAACAGAATATCCCAGCTCCTGTGCTCAGTGCTTTGACTGATGGTGCTTATTGCCTCCTTCACCATGTGTGCTGATTCACCGTAGGATTGTGTATGTTCAGGTAGGAGAGTGGAGCTAAGGTCAAAATCAGATTGAACATGATCTCAGTGAACAGTAGAGCAGACTTGAGAGGCCAAATGGCTTTCTGCTCGTTTCTTGTGAAGGAGAGATCAGCATTTCCAAATCCCACTGACCTCTGAGGTGGTGAGAAGCCCAGTTTCTGTTTTCCACTCACCCCAGAGGTGGGGAATTGTCCAGTCCCTATTTCCCACTGACCCCTTAGGTGGTGAGATGTCCAGTCTCTGTTGCCCACTGACCCCTGAGTGTCAGTGGGCAATAGGGACATTTCCCTACCTCAGGGATCAGTGGACAATAGGGGTTGGACACCTCATCACCACAGGGGTAAATGGACAATAAGGACTGGGCATTTCCCCACCTCAGGGGTCAGTGGACAATAGGGACTGGACTTTTCCCCATCCCAGTCCTTATTGACCACTGACCCCTGAGGTGGTGAGACAAGTTCAGTCCCTGCTGCCCTACTTTAAATGAATTGAGAGATAAACTTTCTGAACATTACCTGAATGTTCCAGTTTTGGTAATTAACGCCATCTTGATCTTTTTGCTTTTAACACAATGTTCTGCTTAGGAAAACATGGAGATACATGGAAACGATTTGTTATGTTTCTGAGTCCCCGTCATGGCCTGGAGAGGATCAGGTTGCGACACAGGACTGGGAGTGGAGGGGTGGATTGAAAGCAAGAGACCAGCACCAAGGGTGGCTGGTATGGGACTGAAATGGAGCCACAGCAAGAGGGTGGTACAATCAGGAGTGAGGGTGTGGCATTGGTCGGGTGGAAATATGGAGCTTCATCAAATGCAGGGGTCTTCCATAGAGGGGGAGCAGTAAGAGAGGGTCTCGCTGAGATTGGAGAGTCAGAGGGCAGCAGAGACCACAGAGGGGGAGCAGTAAGAGAGGGTCTCGCTGAGATTGGAGAGTCAGAGGGCAGCAGAGACCACAGAGGGGGAGCAGTGAGAAAGAGTCTCTCTGAGGTCAGAGGGCAGCAGGGATCACAGAGGGGGAGCGGTGAGAGAGGGTCTCACTGAGGTTGAAGGTCAGAGGGCAGCAGGGTTCACGGGGCAGTAAGAGAGGGTCTCACTGAGGTTGAAGGTCAGAGGGCAGCAGGGTTCATGGGGAGCAGTGAGAAAGAGTCTCACTGAGGTCGAAGGTCAGAGGGCAGCAGGGATCACGGGGAGCAGTGAGAAAGAGTCTCTGAGGTCGAAGGTCAGAGGGCAGCAGGGTTCACAGAGGGGGAGCAGTAAGAGAGGGTTTCACTGAGGTTGAAGGTCAGAGGGCAGCAGGGTTCACAGAGGGTCTCACTGAGGTTGAAGGTTCCAGGGACAACAGAGATAACAGAGGGGGAGCAGTGAGGGAGAGTCTCACTGAATTACATTTCCAGACACAGATTTTAACTGGCAACTCATATCTCATCTTGCCTTTTCTATCTCAACCCAGCAAAGAGGTTCTGGCAGATCACTGTATTCAAAGTGTCTTGACCAAGGGTAATTGAATTGAGACATTGTGTCTATCTCTCTCTACACTTCTCCAGTGCTGTCACAGCCAACCACAGTGCGGTGACCAGAACTGAAATGCACACAGTACTCCAACAGCACCTTTACAGATTACAAACAAATTTCTCATAATATTGCTGAAGATGTGATGTTCAATTACACAAGGAATGTAAGCTTTTAAACATGAAGTGCTGGGTGCATTTTTCTGTTTATCATCTATATCAACAATCTGGATGATAATGTGGTTAACTGGATCAGCAAATTTGTGGTTGACACCAAAGTTGGGGGTGTAGTGGACAGTGAGGAAGACTGTCATGGCTTGCAGAGGGATCAGGACCAGCTGGAAAATTGGGCTGAAAAATGACAGATGGAATTTAATGCAGACAAGTGTGAGGTGCTGCACTTTGGTACAACCAATCAGGGTAGGTCTTACACAGTGAACAGTAGGGTACTGAGGCGCGTGGTAGATCAAAGGGATCTGGGAATTCAGGTCGATAATTCATTGGAAGTAGTATCATAGGTAGATAGGGCTGTAAAGAAAGCTTCTGGCACAATGGCTTTCATAACTCAAAGTACTGAGTAAAGCAGATGGGATGTTGAAGTTGTATAGGACATTGGTGAGGCCTAATTTGGAATACTGTGTGCAGTTTTGGTCATCTAGCTACAGGAAAGATGTAAACAAGGTTGAAAGAGTACAGACAAATTTTACAAGGATGTTTCCCGGACTGGAGGACCTGAATTATAAGGAAAGATTGAATAGGTTAGGACTTAATTCCTTGGAATGTAGAAGATTGAGAGGAGATTTGATAGAGGTATACAAAATTATGAGCGGTATAGATAGGGTAAATGCAAGCAAGTTTTTTCCACTGAGGTTGTGTGGGACTACAACTACAGGTCATGCATTAAGTGTGAAAAGTTTAAGGGAGAAATGAGAGGGAACTTGAGGATGGTGAGAGTGTGGAATGAGCTGCCAGCACAAGTGGTGCATGGGAACTTGATTTCAACATTTAAGAGAAGTTTGGATACGTACAAAGATGGTGGGGGTACGGAGGGCTATGATTACGGTGCGGGTTGATGGGAATAGGCAGTTTAAATGGTTCAGCATGGACTGAAGGGCCTGTTTCTATGCTGTACTTTTCTATGATTCTATAACTCTAATTATTGCTTAACAAACACTTTTGCAAGCCCGTGAATTAAATTATGCCAAGTGTTGTGTGGTTTGTAAATTTCAGATTATTTCAACATGCAGTACATTTCAAAAGTGTTCTAAAGATGTGACATACTAAAATGTGTTTATGTGTGTACATAACAATATATATTTTATAAAATGTTTTAAAAGGTTAGCTATAAAGTTGCATTACTTCCTCACTGTGAAGTTAGTGACTGGGATTGACCACTCTGTAGTTGGGTACTGGGTGCCAGTACCTTCTGGAACTGATGCCTGAGAGCAGCTAGTAGAGTATCTGAACACAGAAGGCTGTGCCACACAGCTTGCTGCATTAATGCCTGCAGTAATGTCTGAGATGCCACTAATGACAATTTCCTGGCCATCACTTAGAACTGTGGAATGTAGCAGTCTGCACTGAGCCCAAAACCTGTTTGGCACAGTGACATTTATATTTTTGGTTAGGCTTGATAAACAGCAGGCAGAAGAGTGAGTGAGTGTGAGTGTGAGTGTGTGTGTGTGTGTGTGTGTGTGTGTGTGTGAAAGAGTATGTGTTTGAAGTTCAGCACTGGTATTGAGGTTATGTCTGTAATCAGTACATGACATCAGTGTGATCATTTTCTTTGCTATTTCTTGGTAAACATTTCAATGCTAAACTTATTTCTCACTTCTCCAGATTTGCTCCAGATTTATAAAGGAAGATTCAAAAATCAAACCATGGTGTGGAGGATGGCAGATTTTATCTTACACTAACTGTTTTCTGAACTTGGGCAGTGTTCAGGAACCATGGCTGCATCTCATTCCAGAAATTATCCCATTCGGTTTGATAGTTGGCTACAGTTTCTTTCATGAATGCCCTGGCAGATGCTTGCTGAGATATGGTGAATGGGCAAACTCACTGTAGGAATGGGCTCTGCTCTTCTTAGAGGTATACAGCAGAAACAGACATTCAGCCCAACCAATCCATGCTAACTACGATTCCCATGCAAGGGTCCCGTTTGCCGGTATTTGTCCCACACCCATCTAAACCTTTCCTGTCCATGTCCCTGTCCAAGTATATTTTAAACGTTGTTATTGTACCTGCCTCAACCACTCCCTCTGGTAGCTTACTCCATATACTGTCCGCCTTTTGGGTGAAAATTTTGCCCCTTTAGGCTCTTAGCAAATCTCCCCCCATCCTAAACCTATGCCCTGAAGTTCTTGATACCCTTTCCCTAGAAATAAACTGTGTGAGTTCACCTTATCTATTGTTTGTTGTTCCTCACTGTGCTTTGTGGTGCATTGGGTGGCAACTTTGCCACTTCTTAAGCATTTGTCTGTTTTTTATGAGGCTGAGTTGCTAGCTCAATGCTCAACCCAGCATGACTGGAAAGCGTGCAAGGAGCCGGCTGGATTCGATCCCAGAACCACCCACCTGCAGATGCTACTACTCCACTGGCACGCACACCCTATCTATATGTCTGTTCATTCTACATACATCTAATAACATCAATCTCAATAAAGTCCAAACCTCTCTCTACAACTTATTCAAATCATAGAAAAATACAGCACAGAAACAGGCCTCTCCGTCTATCTTATCCATGCTGAGCTATTTAAGCTGCCTACTCCTATTGATTTACATGGGACCATAGCTCTCCACACCCTTACCGTCCAGGTACCTATCCAAACTTCTCTTAAACATTGAAATCAAGCTCTCATGCACCACTTGTGCTGGCAGCTCATTCCACAACCTCTTTGTAAATCTTTTCTGCACTCTTTCCATCTCAATCACATCTTTCCTATAGCAAGGCAACCTCAACTGAACACCACATTTCCAGGGTGGTCTCATCAAAGTGTTGTACAACATCCAAACTTCTATATTCATTGCCCTGCATGAAGATGAGTGTTGCATAACCCTTCTTTACCACTATCTGTGATACTTGATTGTATTTGAACTCCTTAACCCCTCTGTTCTACAACACTTCCCAGAGCCCTACCATTCACCTCGTACATATCTGAATTAAACTGCATTTGCCATTCCTTGGTTCACTTACCCAGTTGACCCAGTTACTAGTGAAGTTTAAGAGACTACTAGACAGGTATATGGATGAATTTAAGGTGGAGGGTTATATGGGAGGCAGAGTTTGAGGGTCGGTACAACATTGTGGGCCGAAGGGCCTGTAATGTGCTGTACTATTCTATGTTCTATGATCTAATTCCTCTGGAAGACTTGATATCTAACTTCATTGTCTATGACTCCACCTACTTTGGTATCATCTGCAAACATACTAACCATGCCTTGAGTGTTCTCATCCAAGCCATTGATATAGTTGACAAACATCAGTGTCAAGACTTGGCTGGAAACTCCATGCTCTGCAGAAACTGAACCCATGCTTTATCTGATCTCACCAATGACTGCAGTTTTAAAAGTAGACTAGAAAAGATACAGTTGGATCTTAACAAGAATTGGGATGTGATGTTACAACTTGATAACACACTGGTTAGACCACTCTAGGGTGTTGACTGGATTGGAGCATTTCAGTTATTAGGAGAGATGGGATATGCTGGGTTAAATTATTTTAGAGTGAAGGAAGCTTAGCGCCGACCACTAGAAGAATATAAACTGTTTAGGGAGATCGTAATTGTGAATGAGGTTGACAGAGATTGAAGCCATGGATGTAAAAGATCTTTGTTCAACATAACAAGCAGCCGTTCTTGAAGAATTCCTTTGAACTCAAACACTGAAGTTATGTATTCTTTAAGTGCAATGATTACAGTAAGTTATTAAATACAGGTTCAATAATTACAGTCTATTTCCACACACTGGGTGTAGACAGATAGTTATGTAGAATTATATATTTACATTGGGAACACATGACAATTGGCAAGAACACCTCAGCATTCTGAAACACCTGCGTGGGGAACCACCTTTTACGGTTGTACTGACGATGGCTGTCTGCAGGTTTTGGTGTGTTCTGACGCATCTCCTGCTCCTGGACAGAAGTCTGCTTCTCCTTAATGACTGCTGCCTGCACTGATCTCTGTGGAGGTCCCATGTGTAACAAGCCCTAACAACTGGAAAGATTGGGTAGATAGTAAGAATCTATTTTCCATGCTGATGGTGTCTCAGATAAGAGGGCATGAGTTTAAGATGTTATTTACAGAGGGGATCTGAAGGGGGACTGTTTCCAACAAGAATCTAGAGCACGGTGCCTGAGGGGCTCAATAACATAACAAATTGTTTCTGTGCACCACCATGTTGACCTAAGCAAAACATTGTGTGATGGAGGTCAAGAGCCCACAACATTTAAGCAGCATCAGGACAGACTTGAATCAACAAGACGGAGAAAGCTACAGACCTTCTCTATATGATTAGCGTAGACATATGCAGTGGGAATGGCGCAGGCTCAAAGACTCCATTTCAAATGCTGTAGGCAGGTTGGGGATAGCTAGATCAGATGTCCTTTTGTGATCTTCAGAAGTTCTGGAGTGGATGGGAATGTGGTGGCAGGGTGTGGATGTCGGAAGTGACAACTCATCCATAAGGACAGAACAGTCAAGAAACATTGTTATTCACCCTAGGTAATCACTGGTCTGTAGAGGTTTTTATTTGCAAAATCTATTTCAAAACATAAATTCCACCATGTGTTAAAACTACATATAGTTAATCATCTATGGTGAAATCTCCTCCACAAGTCACAGAATAGAAATGCGGCCTACAGTTCCCATCCAGTTCCAGCTTGTTTGAGCAAACATGCAAAGCTTTGAATGGGAAAGCAGCCAGAGCTCAGGGGGAGAGGCCCAGTTCATGTGCTGCCTGTAAAATCCACCTGATCTGCATGGGTTGGGCTGGTTGAGTACCCAGAGGAGCCTGGACAAAGGCCAGGGCTGAAGGGATTATTTCACACAGTACCATGGTTACTGTTGCTGTGACTCTCCGTTTTCTCAGTGTCAATTCTGTCTGTTTTTTTTTGTGTTGAGTGTTTATGGAAAAGATGATTTTGGTCATTGTACCCTGATCCTACATCTCCTGAAATTCCTTGGCTTTGTGCAGACATTGATGGGGAAAGTGAAGTGGACGACTTAGATAAAGAACACATATTGTGAAATCATCAGTTGCCAATTGTTGTGTTGAGATCTTACTCTCCAATGTTAGCAAGGATGATTCAGCTGTCACTGACAGGTCTAGAGCTGTAGTAGAACTATAGCTGTCTGACTGACTGTAACTGCCTTACTGACAGACTGTAGCGGTTTGACTGTAACTGACTGTAGCTGTCTGACTGACAGCTGTTGTCTTTAAGGAGTTGTACGTTCTCCCCATGAATGTGCCGGTTTCCTCCCTGTGCTCCGGTTTCCTCCCACATACAGGCTAGTAGGTTAATTGGTCACATGGGTGTAATTGGGTGGTGCAGGCTGGTTGGCCTGGTGGGGCCTGATACTGTGCTGTTGCTCTAAATAAAATCAAAAACACAGGAGTTAATAGGAGCAATAGGCCCAGTCACCACTGAGGCCAGGTGAGTGAGTTGGCATTCCCCTCTGGCGGTACTGGAAAGTCCTATTACCTGTACTGCTCATTACCTATGCAGCCTGTTACATGTGTCTGCCAGCTCGTTACCTGTATTTGTTGGTTGTTAATCATGCTTGCTGGCCCATTCCCGTGTTTGCTGGCCCATTTCCAGATTTGCCGGCCCGTTAACCTGTGCAGTCCTTTACCTGTGTTCGCATCTTCCCTGGCGGCCCTGGAAGTACCTGCAACTGCACAACATTGCTCCAAGCTCTTCAAAGTAAATTCTAGGCAAATTCAAGGCAGTTCATGATATTTTCTGCTCTCTCTCTCAAACCTCAATCCCCATGGAGTTATACAGCATGGAAGTAGACCCTGTGGCCCAGCTTACTCATGCTGAGAAAAATGCTAGTTCCTTTTGTCTGCATTTGGCCTATATCACTCTGAAGCTTTCCTATCGTTGTACCTGTCCAAATGTAGTTTAAACAGGAATGCCACTGTTCTTGAACTGAAAAGCCTATAAAAGGTAGTGCAAATGGCCCAGTCCATCACGGGTAAACCACTCCTCATTCCTGAGCACATCTACATCGAGTGTTATCGGAGAGAAGCAGCATCCATCATCTCAGACCTCCACCACACAGGACGTTCTCTCTGCTCGCTGCTGCCATCAGGAAGGAGGTACACGAGCCTCAGGACTCATTCCACCAGGTTCAGGAGCAGTTATTACCCCTCAACCATCAGGCTCATAAACCAAAGTGGATAACTTCACCCATCCCAACACTGAACTAGTTCCATAACCTATCAGCTCACTTTTAAGGAATTTACAGCTCATATTCTTGATATTATTTTTTATTAATTAGTTATTATTATTGCTTTTTTGTATTTCCACAGTTTGTTGTCTTTTAGATAGATAGATAGATAGATAGATACTTTATTCATTCCCATGGGGAAATTCAACATTTTTCCAATGTCCCATACACTTGTTGTAGCAAAACTAATTACATACAATACTTAACTCAGTAAAAATATGATATGCATCTAAATCACTCTCTCAAAAAACATTAATAATAGCTTTTAAAAAAGTTCTTAAGTAGTTTAAATACATTAAATACAATCAACCCATTGCACATTTGCACATTGATTGTTTGTCTACCCCGTTGGGTGCAGTCATTCATTGATTCTGTTGTGTTTCTTTGTATTTACTGAGTATGTCCGTAAGAAAATGTATCTCAGGGTTGTAGATGGTGACATCTACTTTGATAATAAATTTACTTTGAACCTTGAACTCTAATTGGACAAGCCTCCACCACTTCTCATTTGTAAATTTAATCCATTAACTTGACACGGGTTAATACCTGTGTTACAGGTTAAGAGTTCTGCAGGGGTGGTTAGAGATAAATGACATCAGCTTTGGAACTTAATCAGCTCTGTCACCTTTGATCAACCTGAGAAAAATTCTTCAGTGCAGTCAAGTTGCAAAGTTGACAGAACTAGAGGATTCTAAGTTTCACTATCACATGCTTGTA
Organism: Hemitrygon akajei; assembly: GCF_048418815.1. Taxonomy (NCBI): domain Eukaryota; kingdom Metazoa; phylum Chordata; class Chondrichthyes; order Myliobatiformes; family Dasyatidae; genus Hemitrygon; species Hemitrygon akajei. Next base: position 790,112 of record NC_133147.1, read on the forward strand.
CTCAGTGTGGGAGTGATTGTCACAGAAGGCATTTATTATTTGTGCTTTTCGGTGTCACAGCAGGGTATAGAACCTAGGATTGGAATCTGGCAGACCCGAATCTGCTGTTGAATAAGAAATTATTTTGATGCACTTTGCTAAACTTCAATATTTAGCTCGCCATGTTTGTTTAGTGAGTTCAGTGGGACACTTCTATTCAAATAAAATCTATTTAAAAACCTGTGTATTTATAGCCAGATTTAAACTCAGGCTAGAGGGGTGTGTGGAGTCTGGACTCATCCCAGAGGTGTAAGGTAGACCATCCCTTGTCCTGGACCTCAGCAAACCAGACTGCCTTTTGCCACCTGATCTGTACAGACTCGATGGGCCAAAGGGCCTGTTTCCCTGTTGTAAATCTCCATGACTTCATGATTTAGGCATTTGAAAAGTTCAAAAAGATTTGCCAGACTTAGAGTCATGGGGTGATACAGCACAGAAGCTGGCCCTTTGGCCCAACTGGTCCATGCTGTTCGCTGCATCCTCCCTGCTAGTCTCAGTTAGCCACATTCAACCCATAACCTCCGAGTCTCTCCCCCCATGTAACTATTCAATTACCTCTTAAGTATTGCAATTGTATTCACTTTGGCCACTTCCTCTGGCAGCTATTTTCAGGTACTCACTACCATCTGTGTAAAGAAGTTATCTCTCAGGTCTCTTTTAAATCTCCCTCTCATGAGGTCCATATTTGATATCAAATATGGACAGGATAACCAATGAAGTTCTACAGAGAATGAAAACAAAATGTACATTACTTAAAAAAATCAGAAAACAGCAATCAAACCTTTACACATCATGTGAAGAGAGACATTAGAACTTTTAGTTACAACTGGAAAGCTGGAAGGAAAAAGAAGCAGAGGCAGACAGAGAGTGAAAATGATGAATGGATTAACATCACAGTTAGAAACAGGGGAGGCAACAACTACAATTTGGAGGGCCAGGGACTATGATGGATGGAGAGACATGATTGTCCACGTCGAACGGCAAGGCACCTGAATCGTCAATCAGTCATGAGGTCCACACTTCTCATGATTTTATGAACTTCCATAAGGTCTTCTCTCATTTCCCTGCACTCCAGGGAATACAGATCGAGGATGGCCAACCTCTCTCTACTTGAGACTAGACAAAGATCCAGTGTGGACAACTAAACTCTACAATACTGGATAGAGATCCAGCATGGACAACCAAACCTACTTGATACTGGACAAAGATCAATGTGGCCAAACAAGCCCTATGATACTGGACAGAGATCCAATGTGGACAACCAGACTCTATGATCAAGACGTACAAAAAAGCTGGATGAACTCAGCAGGTCGGGCAGCATCCGTTGAAAGAAGCAGTCAATGTTTCGGGTTGAAACCCTTCGTCAGGACTCACTACAGACTCAATGATATTGGACAGAGGTCCAGTGTGGCCAAACAAACTCTGTGATATTGGATAGAGGTCCAGTCTGTGGCCAAACAAACCCTACAATACCGGACAAAGGTCCAGTGTAGACAACTAGACCCTACAATACTGGACAGAGGTCCAGGTTGGATGACCAGACCCTACGATATTGGACCATGGTCCAGAGTGGCCAAACAAACCCTGCAATACTGGACAGAGGAACAGTGTGGACAACCAGACCCTACGATACTGGACAAAGGTCCAGTGCGGACAACCAAAATCTACGATATTGGACAGAGGTCCAGTGTGGTAATTCTTTCTGTTGCTACAGGTAGGAAGAGGTGTGCAATGGAATTACACAGAACGGAATGACCTTGATCTAGGACATAGTGTGCAGGCAAATGGGTGCTGAGAGGTGGGTGAAGGGGTAAGGGCAATAGTGAAATGGTTCTAAGAGGTGTGAGTGTATAGAGTGGGCATATAGTTGTAGCAAAAGTTTGAAAGGTCGGTGATGGTCTTTACTGCAAGGGAAAAGAATGTAAAGAAACCGTGTTCCAGGTGTTCAGAGGCTTGGGAAGACTGTAGCAGGAGTAAGACATGTATTTATGTAAGGATCAGTATCAGCATCATTATGTGCTGTGTCGTATGATGTGGGTGATCATGGTCTTTCCACGACCATGTTTGTTGTTGGCAAATCTTTATACAAAAGTGGTTTGCCATTGCCTTCTTCTGGGCAGTGTCTTTACAAGACGGGTGACCCCAGCCATTATCAATACTCTTCAGAGATTGTCTGCCTGGTGTCAGTGGTCACATAACCAGGACTTGTGATGTGCACCGGCTACTCTTATGACCATCCACCACCTGCTCCCATGGCTTCACGTGACCCTGATCCGGGGGGATAAGCAGGTGCTGCAGCTTGAGGACGGAGGGAGTGTCTTACACCTCCTTTGATGGAGACTTATAAGGCATATAAAGCAGGATATCCTTCCAAAATTCCTAGATTCTGGAAAGGTCTTGTGCACTTGGAAATGTCCTGTAAAATGTAGCTCCCTGAGAACAGAGGGTAGGACAAAGCTGGGAATTAAGGCCAGCTATCCAGCAATATGTTGCCAGAGTGGAGTCAATGCAGTGGGGTGGAGTGGAGCACAAGGTGGAAGAACAGAGTCCAGTGTCAGTAGTGGATTTAGGAGGATTCGTTGGGCATTTCTATATGTGTGGATGTGCGTGCCACACCTCCCTCAAAGCCAGTGATGGAGCAAAGAATGGGAGATTGATGTTGTGAATGGAGGCCTGGGACCAGTGGTGTAGCACGGGGAGTGATGTTGTCTGTTGTGGAATGTGAACAAAGGGGGTATGATTGGAATGTTTATAGTTGGCATGAGGGTTGATAATGTTGGCAGTGAAGAGGGCTATCTGAAATCACAGAAGGATACTGATGAGTTGGTAAGATGCGCAAATGAAATTCAAAAACAAGGTTACATTTTGGGAGGAGTTATAAGGCCAGCACATACACATGGCAAAGATTCACCAGGGTTGGTGCTAGAGAGACAGAGTTTGTTTATCCTGAAGCTGAGGAGGCTTTAAGGGGTCCTGACAAAGGTGCAAGGACTAATGAGACGGATAGACAGGATTGTCAGAATCTGTATCCAGTGTCAGGACTGTCTGAGATAAGAAGGTGAAAGGTGGGAAGTTTAGAGGGGGAATATGAGGAGGAGTTCTGCAACGCCGCCTGACAAGAGAGACTTTGGCTTCCAAGTCTGATTGAATTCATTAGTGTTCAAAGTTTAACCACTGTGTAAGTGAGTTTGGAGCTGCCATAGAGTTATCCTGGTTAAGCATTGACTCAAGGAAAAGGACTCTGGAATTTGCCCGAGTGTTTTAATGGTTTTGTGCAGTTTATTGGTTGGGACTTGTATGTGTTAGGCATTGACTTGGCATGTGCAGATTTTAATAAAAGCAAGTTAATCCATTATATATTGTAAGGAGATCTTTCTTCATTCTTTTGCGGATGAATGTGTTATTGGAAGGTGGAATAGGTGGACTCTATTAGTCCAGTGTAGATGCTCTCGAGAACTTCATGTGGATGTGCCGTGTTGATCTGACAGATGTGGAAAGTTTGGACTTGCTCTGCGTTAATAGAATGCATGGTGAGTGTATATTTGTTTGAGTGTCGAGGAGGATACACCAGTGTTGGCTGACAGGTTTTACTGTTTAACCTTATGTAAATTTTTATATGTATGGGAATTATTTTTATATAGCTACTGTTTGCATTTGTCTCTGTTATGCAGTACTGCACAAAAGTTTTAGACACATTGATATAGCTAAGACTTTTGCACAGTACTGTAGTAATTTTATATATTGCACTGTACTGCCACTGCTGCTGCAAAAAAACAAATTTCATAATCTGAGAGTCATCTTCAGAACTCTCTTCCTTAAAGGCTATAGAAGCTGAGTGAGTATTCTTAAAGGCAAGAAGTAGATGGATTCTCAATAATCAAGGTTGAAAACTTTTGCAGATTAATTGCCATACAGGGTTGAGGTTATCAACAGATCACCCACAATCTTATTAAATGATGTGGTCTTCTGCTTCGTAAGGTTAGAATTTGTATATTGTTATTGAGAGCGATGGGTTATCAAGAAAAGACAATATGGATTTTAGGAAAGGCCATGTCATATGTAAAGAGTTGGGTAATTTTCAGTGAATTGAGGAGATGTTGAAAGTTGCACATTGGATGTAATCTGCAGCAGTCTAAACAATGGGGTTCTGACATGGGATACAGAGTTAAGTTTGCATAGTGGGTGGCCACTGGTAGATCCTGCTTTTTCTGGCGGATAGAGTATAGGTGCTTGGCAAAGCGGTTTCCAATCTACGTCGGGTCTCACCAATATACAGGAATCCACAGCAGGAGCGCTTCCCATTCCCATTCTGATCACCCATATTAATTCCACTTCCCATTCTCATTCCAATGTGCCCATCCATGGCCTCCTCCACTGTAATGGTAAGGCCACGCTTAGGTTGGAGGAGCAACAACTTGTATTCCGTTTGGGCAGCCTCCAACCGGATGGCATGAACATTGATTTCTCAAACTTTCGGTAATGTCCCCCCACTCTCCCTCCTTCACCATTTCCCATCCCCTTTTCCCTCTCTCACCTTATCTCCTTGTCCACCCATCATCTCCCTCTGGTGCTCCTCCCCACCCCCCTTTTCTTCCTTCCATGTCCTTCTGTCTCTCTCACCAATTATTTTCCCAGCTCTTTACTTCATCCCTCCCCCTCCAGGTTTCACCTATCACCTGGTGTTTCTCTCTCCCCCTCACCCCACCCTTCAAATCTACTCCTCAGCTTTATTTCTCCAGTTCTGCTGAAGTGTTTTGGCCTGAAATGTTGACTGTTCTATTTTCCTAGATGCTGCCTGGTCTACTGAGTTCCTCCAGTATTTTGTGTGTGTTGTTTGGATTTCCAGCATCTGCAGATTTTCTCTTGTATATGTCACTATATACGACCCTTGAGATTCATTTCAGTGTATAGATTCATATTAAAGTACAGAACAGAAACAGACCTTTTGGCTCATCTAGTCCATGCTGAACCATTTAAGCTGCCTACTTCCATCAGCCTGCACCAGTACCATAGCCCTCCATACCCCTACCATCCATGTACCTATCCAAACTTCGCTTAAGCAATGAAATCAAGCTCACATGCACCACTTGTGCTGGCAGCTCATTCCACACTCTCACAATCCTCTGAGTGAAGAGGTTCCCCTCATATTCCCCTTAAACGTTCCAGCTTTCAGTCTTAATCCATGACCCCTGGTTAGTCTCACCCAACCCTAGTGGAAAAAGCCTGCTTGCCCTATATCCCTTATAATTTTGTATACCTCTATCAAATCTCCCCTTAATCTTCTACATTTGAAGGAAGAAAGTCCTTTTTTTTGTGGGCATACTCGATAAATCCTATAACCATAATAGAATCAATGAAAGACCAACAGGGTGGGCAACCAGTATGCAAAAGGAAACAAACTGTGAAAATGCAAAAAGAAAGAAAAAAAGAAATAATAATAACGTAACCCACTTGTGTGCAAACTTGGCTTGATAGTGAACTTTGCTAACAACCACTTGACTCCACGGTGAGGAGGTCATCGGTAAACAATATACGTCTGGGGGTCAGTATGATTTGGGTTCCGCCAGACAGGAAAGTTGGGATGTTTTGATTAATAGAACCTCGATTTGAGTGAATGCTGTCTAAAAACTGACCATACACAATCATCAGTTGACAAGAAAGAACAGATTGTATACTGCATACAATTATAAAGAAAGTGTATTTTCAAATTTCAGCTCTATCAAACAGCTATTAAGAGAAAGAAAAGAAAAAGACAAACGGGCCCATGGCAATTAAACCAATTTAAATATGCACATGCCATTGGAGCTCGTATTGTCCAAAAGCTGGGTATGATTGTTACTCATGGTGCTCAAATGTCACCAGCAGAACTTCCCATCTTGGACTCCTTCATCTGGCAATGTACTCCTTGCAATCACATCCTCCCATCAGACTGAATCCTACAGGCTGTCATCCTTATCTTCTCTTCTCTACCTCTCCTGCCAAAAGACCACGAGCAGTGTCTGTCACAAATCTCTCTCCATCTAGCTCTCTCTAGAATCTTCTCCCAATTCCACCATCCAAATTGGCTGCCACAACATTCCTAACTTGAACTTCTTATCTTTGCCCCTTAGCCGAAACCAAAACATTCCACTAGCAGGACACACTACTTTTACAGAAAGCTACTAAATTGGCAGTAAGAATCTTAACCAGGACATTACAATAATAAATAAGCAATAAATAAAGAGTCTTTGAAAATGAGTCCATAGGTTATGGGAACAGTTCAATGATGGGGTGAGTGAAGTTATCCTCACTGGTTCAAGTGCCTGATCATTGAGGGGCAGTATCTGTTCCAGAACCAAAATAGCATGCACACAACTTACTAACTCTAACCCGTACGTCTTTGAAATGTGGGAGGAAACCAGAGCACCCAGAGGAAACCCACGTGGTCATGGGGAGAACGTACAAACTCTACAAATAGCAGCAGCACTTGAATCTGGTTTACTGGTGCTGTAAAGCACTACGCTAGGGACTACACTACAGTGCCACCCTGCTAGTGAGAATGTTAAACTGACCTCAAACAAATACAGAGACTGCTAGAAACACTCATGGATCAGGCAGCATCGTTACATCTCTGGCTGATCAAGGACATTAATGTTGTTTTCCCATCTTCTGATAGCTGATTTGCTGGGAATTCCCAGTATTTCTTTTAGTTCAGATTGTGGTGGGTGCAGTATTGAGTCTTGGAACTCCCACTGGAGAAATTCTCAACACCTTTTAGCAACATGTAATCAAGGTGAGGCACCTCCTTCGAGTATGTCATTAACTGGGGTTGGATGAATGCTGCAGGCATTGCACTGAATCTTTGCTGCCCTGTGTTTAAGCAGGGATGGCATATGGTAACTGCTTATTTGTTTTAAAAAGTATACTGTTACCTCTTAAAACTTGCACCTGGGTGTAGCTGTAACACGTTGTGTACAAAGTGTTCAGTGTGTAGTGTGTAGATCAGTGTAAACAGTGTTTCTGTGTGTAGATCAGTGTAAGCAGTGTTTCAGTGTATTGTTTCAGTGTGTAGATTGGTGTAAACAGTGTTTCAGTGTGTAGATCGGTGTAAACAGTGTTTCAGTGTGATGTGCCATTCACTCACAGACAGATGTGCACTCAAGGACACACACACACACACACACACACACACACACACACACACACACACACACACACACACACACACACACACACACACACACACACACACACACACACACACACACACACACACACACACACACACACACACTGGCTCCTGTGTGCACTGGATACAAAAGGTCCTGAGCAGCAGGACAGTCCTACACATCTTCTTCTGGTTCTGATCAAATGTTCAGCTTTCTGTGCCAAACCAAGGTTCACTGAGCCTCCCACCTTTACTTCTGATCCTTAAAGGGGCAGGCTGAATCTGAACTCTGTCTCACATTTAACAACCTCCCTCATTTTCTCTCCCCCCCTTCCTCCCCCCACCCACAGCAGCTGTTCCTGATCTCCTTCTGATCAGACTTGCCCGAAACCATGGAAATCAGCCCTCTCCTGTTGTAGGACTTTCAGCTCTAAGGCCAACTTCACCTTTTCCCATGACTTCCTGTCAGATCTTTGAACTTCGGTATTTTAACAATATTAACCTCGACCATCTTTGAAGTTCCATCCCACCAACTACACCCCCACCTTGCCATCAGTTCTCTTGGAGATTAAAACATGTAAAATAGAATTTAAGAACAATTAAAAAGCACACAACTCTGGAAGTACCTCTCGCAAGTCCTTATGGAATCAAAGAAATGTACAACACAGTGGAGCGGCTGGTAGAGCTGCTGTTTCAGACTTGGGTTCAATTTCGAACTCCAGTGACGAATTGAAGAATTGTGAAGCATTAGTAATGATCTTTCAAAAATCACTAGATTCTGGAATGGTTCTAGATGACTTGAAAATTACAAATGTCACTCCACTCCTTAAGAATCAGAATCAGGTTTAATATCACTGGCATATATCATGAAATTTGTTGTTTTGCGGCAGCAATACATTGCAATATTTACTGTATATATGTATAAAATAAGTAGTGCAAGAATAGAAATAAAAATGCAGTGAGGTAGTGTTCATGGGTTCAATGTCCATTCAGAAATCGGATGGCAGATGGGTAGAGGCTGTTCCTGAATTGTTAAGTGTGTGTCTTTTGGCTTTTGTCCCTCCTTCTCTTGAAGGCAGCAACGTGAAGAATTAGAATCAGAATCAGGTTTATTATCACTAGCATATGTTGCGAAATTTGTTAACTTGGTGCAGCAGTACAATGCAGTACATGATAAAATATGGAAAAAACAAATAAATGAAAAAATTACTATATATTTTTATTAAAAAGCTAAATTAAGAATAGTAGTGCAAAAACATAAATTTTTTAAAATGAGGTAGTGTTCATAGGTTCATTGTCCATTTAGAAATCGGATGGCAGAGGGGAAGAAGCTGTTCCTGAATTACTGACTGTGTGTCTTCAGGCTTCTGTACCTCCTACCTGATTGTAGAAAAGGGCCTGCCCTAGGTGCTGGAGGTCCTTAATAATGGACGCTGCCTTTTTGAGACACCGCTCCTTCAGAGTGTCCTGGGTACTTTGTAGGCTAGTGCCCAAGATGGAGCTGACTAGATTTACAACCTTCTGCAGCTTCTTTCGATCCTGTGCAGTAGCCCCTCCATACCAGACAGTGATGCACCCTGTCAGAATGCTCTCCACAATACAACTATAGAAGTTTTGAGTGTATTTGTTGACATGCCAAATCACTTCAAACTCCTAATAAAGTATAGCCGTTGTTTTGCCTTCTTTATGACTACATCGATATGTTGGGACCAGGTTAGATCCTCAGAGATTTTGACACCTAGGAACTTGAAGCTGCTCACTCTCTGCATTTCTGATCCCTCTATGAGGATTGGTATGTGTTCCTTCGTCTTACCCTTTTTGAAGTCTACAATCATCTTACTGACGTTGAGTGCCAGGTTGTTGCTTCAGCACCATTCCACTAGTTGGCATATCTCAGTCCTGTATGCCCTCTCACTGCCTGGTTTGGAAATTGCACCATCTCGGATTGAAAGACCCTGCAGCGGATAGTGAGGTCAGCTGAGAAGATCATCGGGGTCTCTCTTCCCGCCATCACGGACATTTACAGTGCATGCTGCATCCGCAAAGGAAACAGCATTATGAAGGACCCCATGCACCCCTCATACAATCTCTTCTCCCTCCTGCCGTCTGGGAAAAGGCACCGAAGCATTCGGGCTCTCACGACCAGACTATGTAACAGTTTCTTCCCCCAAGCTGTCAGAATGCCCAGAGCCTGGATTGACACCTTGCCCTATTGTCCTGTTTATTATTTATTGTAATGCCTGCACTGTTTTGTGCACTTTACGCAGTCCTGTGTAGGTCTGTAGTCTGGTGTAGCTTTCTCTGTGTTGTTTTTTTACGTAGTTCAGTCTAGTTTTTGTACTGTGTCATGTAACACCATGGTCCTGAAAAACGTCGTCTCATTTTTACTATGTACTGTACCAGCAGTTATGGTTGAAATGACAATAAAAGTGACTTGACTTGACTTGACTTGTCACCACCTGAGATTCTGTTTGAGCTATGTCTAGCCACACAGTCATGTGTATACAGAGAGTAGAGCAGTGGGCTAAACACACACCCCTGAGGTGTGCCAGTGTTGATCGTCAGCGAAGAGGATATGATATCACCAATCCACATGGATTGTGGTCCTCCGGTTAGGAAGTCAAGGATCCAATTACAGAGGGAGGTACAGAGGCCCGGGTTCTGCAATTTCTCAATCAGGATTGTGGGAATGATGGTATTAAATGCTGAGCTATAATCGATGAACAGCATCCTGATGTAGGTGTTTGTGTTGTCTAGGTGGTATAAAGCCATGTGAAGAGCCACTGAGATTGTGTCTGCCATTGACCTATTGTGGCGATAGGCAAATTGCAATGGGTCTAGGTCCTTGCTGAGGGGGGAGTTCACACTAGTCATGACCAACCTCTCAAAGCATTTCATCACTGTTGATGTGAGTGCTACAGGGTAATGGTCATTAAGGCAGCCCACATTATTCTTCTTTGGCATTGGTATAATTGTTGCCTTTTTGAAGCAAGAGGGAACTTATGCCCGTAGCCGTGAGAGGTTGAAAATGTCCTTGAATACTCCCGCTAGCTGGTTGGCACAGGTTTTCGGAGCCTTACCTGGTACTCTCCCTTTTAAAGAATGCAAGGAAGGGAGACAAAAGACAGGAAATGATAGGCCAATTAGTCTGATTTCAGAGATGTTGGAGTCCATTAAAAGGATAAGGTTTTGGGATATGATAAAATAGGCCAAAGTCAGCATGGTTATCTAATGGAGAAATCTTGCCTAACAAATCTGTTGGAATTTTTTGAGGAAATAATAGGCAGAATAGACAAAGGAGAGTCAGTGGATGTTGTTTGTTAGAATATTCAGAAGGCTTTTGACAAGGTGCCACACATGAGATTGCTAACCAAGATAAGAGCCCATGGTGTTACAGGAAAGATACTAGCATGAGTAGAAGCTTGGCTGACTGGCAAGAGGCAAAGATTAGGTATAAAGAGGCTGCTGATGACTAGTGATATTTCACAGGGTCTGTGTTGGGACCGCTTCTTTCCATCTTGTATGTCACTTGGGTGATGGAATTTAAAATTGGTGGCCAAGTTTGTGAACAATATGAAGATAGGTGGAAGGGCAGGTAGTGTTGAGGAAGCAGGGAGCCTGCTGAAGGACTGGACAGATTAGGAGAATAGCCCAAGAAGTGACAGATGGAATACAATGTATGGTCGTGTACTTTGGTAGAAGGAGTAAAGATGTAGACTATTTTCTAAAGGTGGAGAAAATTCTGAAATCAGTGGTACAAATGGACTTGGGAGTTCTTGTGCAGGATTCCCTAAAGCTTAACTTGCAGATTGAGATGGTCGTAAGAAAGGCAAATGCAATGTTAACATTCATTTTGAGAGAACTAGAGTATGAAGATTCAAGATTGTTTAATGTCATTGTTACTCTGGATCCCATGCAGCACAAAAGAGCACAATAAGATAAAGAACTCATTAACAGTAATAAAAACACAATGAACATAAGTACTTAAGATAACTTATAGACATAATGATTGTATGTCCATAAGGTGATGCGAGGCACTGGAGTGTCTGTACATGAGGTCACTCTGACAGGAATAATAATGGTGGCTGGGGGTGTGGAGGGGTGGGTTAGTGGGTGGAGGTGTTGATCAGCCTCACTGCTTGGGGAAAGTAACTGTTTTTGAGTCTGGTGGTCCTAGTGTAGATGCTACGTAGCCTCCTTCCTGTTGGGATTGGGACAAACAGTCCATGAGCACAGTGAGTGGGATCCTTTATGATGTTACTGGCCCTTTTCCAGCACCTTTCTGTATATGGTGATTAGGCTTGTGCCAGTGATGCATGGGAAGTTTTGACTACCTGTTGTAGAGTCTTCCTGTCTGCTGCAGTGCAGTTTCTGTACCATGCAGTGATGCAGCTTGTTAGGATGCTCTATTCTGCTCATCTGCAGAATGACGTGAGTATGGATGAGCGAAGTCCAGCTCTCTTCACCCTCCTCAGAAGGTCGAGGCATTGGTGAGCTTTCCTGATGGTGTAGGATGTGTTCTGGGACCATGAGAGGTTGTGTGTGGTGTGCACTCCCAGGAGTTTCAATGCCGACAATGTAAAGAGGGGTGTGAGTGATGTGAGTTCTGCTGAAGTCGATATCCTTCTACTTTGTCTTCTTGACATTGAGGAAAAGGTTATTTGCCTAGCACCAGGCCTCAAGCTCTTTTGCCTTCTCTCTGTCGGCTGTCTCATAGTTGTTGGTGATGAGTCTCACCACTGTCGTGCCATCGGTGAATTTGACAATGTGATTACTCAGGTGTTTGGCCGTATAGTCATGTGTCAGCAGAGTGTACAACAGTGGGCTCAGCACACAGCCCTGGGGGCACCCGTGTTGAGGATGATGATGAGGGAGAAGCAGTTGTGCATCTTGACTATCTGAGGCCTGTTGTTAGGAATTACAACACCCAATATAAAAGCAAGGATGTAATGCTGGGGCTTTATGAGGCATTGGTCAGATCACAATTGCAGTATTGTGAGCAATTTTGGGTCCTTAGCTAAGAGGGAATGGGTTGACATTGGGAAGGTCCAGAGGAGATTCACGAGACTGATTCCAGAATGAAAGGGTTATCGTATAAGGAGTGTTTGAGTGCTCTGGGCCTGTACTTGCTGGAATTCAGAAGAATGAGGAATCTCTTGAACAGCCTGGAGAGAATGTTTCCCAGAGTAGGGGAGTTTTGCTGCTTCTGGTAAGATGGTAGAACACTCAGATGTAGCGGCTTCTAAGGGACCAACAAAAGTTGTTATTGTCTTTTTTATGATCATAAGATCCTGCTGGGCATTAAGAACAAAGAACTGCAGGTCTACCCCATCAGTGAGCTACTCTTTGATGGAGAAACTGAAGGAGCTGGACTTGGTGTGAATTGTGTTGCTGCCTGCATCAGAGAAGTATTGGAGGAGTTGGTGCGCCAAAAAAGTTCAAAGTAAATTTATTATCAAAGTACACATATGTCACTATGTACAACCCTGAGATTCATTTTCCTGCAGGCATACTCAGCAAATCTATAGAATAGTAGCTATAACAGGATGAATAAAAGATCAACTGGAATGCTTTTAGTCACTTTTCTTATGATCGTAAGACATTGTTGGACATTCGTAATGTGGAATGCTGCAAGTCCGATTCGCTGATTTATTGGCAAATGCCGGGGGAGCTGCGTGGCCTCAGTCGTAGTGAGGACTCGGTCTCAAACCATCCAGGAGAGAGATGTTGGAGTCAGTGCGCTCCACTGGAGATGTTGTGGCGCGGTATTCAAGTTGGGGTCAGTGCTGCCCCCTAGTGATCACTCAGCAGAAGACAAGATGTATTGTGTTCGACTGCAGACTGCTGCAATATTCATGGACTCAGGTACTTGGACTAACTTGCATTTTATGTGACTGTGTTTTACTGCTGACTTAGGTGCTATGTGTGCCTTGTGTTGTGTGACTGTTGGTACTGTGTTTTTGCACCTTGGCATCAGTGTAATGCTGTTTTGTTTGACAGTATTCATGTATGGTTGAATGATAATTAAACACACTTGATCAGAGGGCACAACCTCAGAATAGAAGGATGTCTCTTTAGAACAGAGATGTAAAGGAATTCCTTTAGTGAAAGTGTGGTGAATCTGTGGAATTCATTGCCACAAATGGCTGTAGAGTCCAAGACATTCAGTATATTTAAAGTGAAGCTTAATGGTTCTTGATTAATTAGGGCGTCAGATGATTCAGGGAGATGGCAGAGGTATGGGGTTGAGAGGGATAGTAGATATGATAGAATGGTGGTGCAGACCTGATGGGCTGAACAGCCTCATTCTGTTCCTATGTCTCATTGTCTTTTGTTGTCCTGGTGGAGTTTGCATGCTCTCCCTGTGTCCAGATGGGTTTCCTCCGGGTGCTCCGGTTTCCTCCCACATCCCAAAGATGTGTGGGTAGGTAGAATATTGGCCACAGTAAATTGCCCCCTGTGTGTGGGTGAGGTGTAGTATTGGGAAAGTGGTGCAAATTGACAGGAATTATAGAAAGGGGAAATGTAGGATTAGTGTAAACTGTTGGGTGTTGGTCAACATGGAGTCGATCGGCTGAAGGGCCTGTTCCCATGGTGTATCTGTCTGTAACTCTGTTCTTTGGCTGCAGTGTCTGTCTAGAACACGGAACATAATGACACAGTACCAGCCTTCAACCCACGATGCTTTGCCAACACTTTAACCTTATCCAAGATAAATCTATCATCCATATGGCTATCTAAGAGTCTCTTTAATGTCCCTAATGTACCTGCATCTACCTGGTAGGGTTGTCCAAGTACTCACCACTCTCTGTAAAAAAAAAACTATCTATACTTTCCTCCAATCACCTTAAAATTATGCCCCCTCATATTAGCATTTGCCATGGGAAAATGTCTCTAGCTGTGCAATTCATTTATGCCTCTTAACAAGTCACCTCTCACCCTCCTTCACTTCAAAGAGAGAAGCCCTAGCTCGCTCAAGCTATCCTCATAAAACATGCTGTCTAATCCAGACAGCATCCTGGTAAATCTCCTCTGCACCCTCTCTAAAGCTTCCACATCCTTCCTATAATGAGGCAATCAGAACTGAACACAATATTCCGAGTGTGATCTAGGGCTGCAACATTATCTTGAGGGTTTTGATCTCATTCCCCAATTAATGAAGGCCAACACACCATGTGCCTTCTTAACCACCCAATAAATTGCATGACAACTTTGAGGGATCTCTGGACTTGGACCTCAAGATCCCTCTGTTTTGCTCCACAACGCTAAGCATCCTGCCATTAACCTTGTATACTGCCTTCAAGTTTGAATTTCCAAAGTGAATCACTTCACATTTTTCCAGGTTGAACCCAATCTGCCACCTTTCAGCCCAGCTCTGCATCCTGAAAATGTCCTGTTGTAACCCTCGACAACCGTCAACACAATCTACAAGACAATGATTTTATCTACGAGTAATTAACTGGTTGTAAAGTCTGTTACCAAGTCCTTGGACCACAGGTCACAGGAAGGAGTTTCTCATTCCTCCCACCTCCTAGATCTGTCACTCCTTTACCACAACCCAGTTGACTTTGCCCTTAAGATGGTAGCTTAGAACCCAAGCAACCTCCTTAACCACACATTTGGTCACTGATTCAATTGCATTTTGGATGTGAAGGGAACATGGCCATGGGGAATAATGCAGTTAAGTGCTGTTGAAGCACAAAACAAGTCATGATCTCTTGAATGTGGAGCAGACCCGAGGCAAAGGGCCTCCTGCTGCTTCTGTTTATTGTACTCTATGTTCTCTTCTTATCTGTTAGAGCTCAGAGTTCCAGGAAACCATCTTGTATGTTTCATTTCAGTAACTGGAGAATAGGCCATTCAGCTTCCCAGGCTGCTGTACAGATTCTAGCTGCCCGGTTTTGCACCCTTTTGCACTCTTGTTCCTCTTTGATCTTATGGATGAATTTGGAAAGTGTTTGTGCAAACATTCCATTACATTTCGGATTGCAGTTCAAGTCTGAACCTTAATGAGATGATTAAATAACACATTTCCCTCTTGGCCACAGAAAGCAGTGGCTGGTTGTGAAGAATTCAGAGCGGACCACAATATCAAAAGCATTCCTCAAATACTTGAGTGAATTTATTGCTTCACTAGTTTGTCTTTCAATTCTGGTGAACTCTAAGTTCCCATCAGCTATTAATTAACAGACAGTGACCTTTATTTTCCAAGATTAGGTGTAGATGATTAACCAGCTCTCCTACCAAGGAGAAGGTCTTTGTCAGAATGAACTCACTCAAGTTTTGGTTGGTTTGTGGTGAGCATTGTAAGTTGTTGCATTGTTTAAATGCCGGCTTGTTTGCCTATTTCGGTTTCTCTAATGAAACCCTTCCCATATCCACTGTAGTGAAGGGTGTACTGGAAGCAGAACTCTGAGAAAAATGACCCAGTGGGTTAAAGGTGGACAACTTGCCAGGACCCTTTGATCTGCACCCGAGGGGCTAAAGGAAGGTAGGGGAGGGAGACAGAGATAATGGGGCCATTGGGGGGAAGCTCTTCAAAACCTGTTGATTCCAGTAAGTTACCAGAAGATAGATCCATAGAAAAGTACAGCACATGAACAGGCCCTTTGGCCCATCGAGACCATGCTGAACCATTGAAACTGCCTCTCCCATCTCTGTACGCCGGGACTAAGCCCTCCATACCCCTACCATCCATGTACCTATCCAAACATCTCTGAAACATTGAAATCAAGCTCACATGCATCATTTGTGCTGGCAGCTCAGTCCACACTCTCACCAACCTCTGAGTGAAGAAGTTTGCCTTCATGTTTCTGAATGTGGAAGGGAAGCGAGTGTTCAGCACTGTTACCAGCCTCTCGCTCGCTGCTGCCAGAGGAAGGTGTCTGTATGTGATGGTTTGTCCCTCTCTCTCCCTCTCACTCGCTCTCCCGAGGGAAGGCCCCTGCATTCAGATGGTCTCTCTCCCTTGATACAGTGGGAGGTTGGTGCCGGAGCAAGATTTAACTGACACACACAAAATGCTGGTGGAACACAGCATTTTGTGTGTGTTGTTTGAATTTCCAGCATCTGCAGATTTCCTCGTGTTTGCAAGATTTAACTGATGCAGTTTGTGGATTGGACTGTCATTCACATTATGACGTGTTTCTGGTTTAAAGTTGCTTCTGTTTCTGTTGCTGATTTTGGGCAACTTTGAATAGGGGGCCTGTAGATAGATAGATAGATAGATAGATACTTTATTCATCCCCATGGGGAAATTCAACTTTTTTCCAATGTCCCATACACTTGTTGTAGCAAAATTAATTACATACAATACTTAACTCAGTAAAAAAATATGATATGTATCTAAATCACCATCTCAAAAAGCATTAATAATAGCTTTTAAAAAGTTCTTAAGTCCTGGCGGTAGAATTGTAAAGCCTAATGGCATTGGGGAGTATTGACCTCTTCATCCTGTCTGAGGAGCATTGCATCGATAGTAACCTGTCACTGAAACTGCTTCTCTGTCTCTGGATGGTGCTATGTAGAGGATGTAGAGATAATGAACTGAATGTGGACTCTTTGTTTTTATATTTTATATTCTGTGTTTTCATTTGTTCTTTCTTGTGGTCGTTTGCACAATGTGTTTTTTGTGCGGAGGGTGGGGTTTGATGTCCTTGTTACCGTTTGCGTGATTTGCTTTCTTGCGCATGGGGGGAGCGATGTCCTTGGCCCCAAGGGCAATGGACATCAGATCATTAAATATTCTTCAGGTGGATGTAGGTAAATATATGAAAGATTGAAGAATTGAGGGTACTGGGAAACTGCCACAGAGAAGAGATTAGGCCAACATCAATCAGCCATGGTATGACAGGCTTGAAGGGCTGAATGGCCTCCTCCTGCTCTGTAGTCCCTATGTTATTGTGAACAGGGCAACATTCCAATTGCAAAATACCTGGAGAATTTATCACTGATAACCTGCTCAAATGCCTTTGGCCAAGAAAATATTCACTTTTACAGTTCCCATTCAATAATAACACACCTTTGTTAAACCCTCAGACATAATACAATGCAGAAAACTGTGCACACTGAGCAGCTTAAAGAGATGGTCTAAAGAAGTTTAGAAATCATTTAGTGAGTAAGATGGTTATCTCTGAGCATGATGTCTTTCCTTATTTTCCTGCAGATACTTCTAAATCTGACGATGAGACGAATTGGGCTCTGCGCTTCAAACCGTCGCTGTACCAGCACCGTCAGGAGAATGTATTCCAGCCGGCATCCAGGCCCGCGCACATTGAGGATCTGCACAAAGAAGCTGAGTTTGGCCTCAGATCTCTCCAGGAGCAAGGTAGGACCTCAGCAGAAAGGTAGAGGTAGGACCACAGCAGATAGCTGAAGGTAGAAACTTAGCAAAAAACCAGAGGTAGGACCTCGGCAGAGGGCAGGAGGGTACAGAGCAGCTGGACTCTTGTGGCCTGAGTAACAAGGTGAAGTTGTATGGGCTAGAACTTCAGCCGAAGTCTAGGACTTTAGTAGAAGATTCATGAGGATGTTGCCCACATCTGGGGGCCTGAGTAACAAGGAGAAGTTGCAGGAGGTAGGACTTTATTCTCTGGAACGTAGGAGATTGCAGGATGGCCTGATGGAAGTATATAAGGTCATGTGAAACATGAACAGGGTGAACGAACATTTTCTTTTTTCCCAAGGATGTGGTGCTAAAAATGAAAGGACATTGGTTTAAGATCAGAGGCGAGAGATTTACGGTATAAGGGACATCAGGGGTAACTTTTTCCCGCTGCTGTATGTAAGGATATTGTACATTCTCCCCGTGACTGCATGGGTTTCCTCCCACATTCCAAAGATGGATTAGGATTAGTAAATTGTGGCCATGCTACATTAGTGCCAGAAGGGTGGCTACACTTGTGGACTGCCCCCAGCACATCCTTGGACTGTGTTGGCCATTGATGCAAATGATGGATTTCACTGTGTGCTTCAATGTTTCAATATACATGTAACAAATAAAGCTAATCTTTCGTCTTTAATCTTCATGCAAAAGGTGGTACGTGTTTGGAATGAGCTGCTAGAAATGGTGGTTGAGGCAGGAGCATCAACAATAACTAGAAGCTATTTAGATACTTACATGGATAGGAGAGGTTTAGAAGGCTGTGGGTGATGCAGGTAGAATTGTTGCTTGAGGAACAGTGACAGGAAGTTCAAGTGCAGCCTACAACTTATGTAATGCAGTGTACAGCAGCCTGGTGACCTCATGGCATCCTACCCCTGTGTATATTACAACAACCCCTGAGAAGCCCATCATATGTCCAAGATGGCATTGCACAGATACAGGTCAAGTCAAGTTTACTACCATTTAACCATATACATATATATGGTGTATATAATCATATAATGTATGTAGAGACGAGACAACACTTTTCCAAACCACAGGATAGATACATCCCAAAAAGGAAGAAGCGTTCTAAAGGAAAGATGACACAATCATAGCTAACGAGAGAAGTCAAAGCCAATATAAAAGCCAAACAGAAAGCATACAATAGAGCAAAAATTAGTGGGAAGTTAGAGGATTGGGTAGCTTTTAAAAACCAACAGAAGGCAACTAAAAAGTCATTAAGAAGCTAAAGATGGAATACGAAAGTATGCTAGCCAATAATGTTAAAGAGGATACCAAAAGTTTCTTCAGATTACTAAAGAGTAAAAAAGAGGCAAGAGTGGATATTGGACTGCTGGGAAATGATGCTGGAAGTGTGTGAAGTTATCATAACTAGAAAGAAGTTTCTTGGGAAACTGAAAGGTCTGAAGGTAGATAAGTCACCTGGACCAGATGGTGTACACCCCAGGGTTTTGAAAGAGGACTGAAGAGTTGTAGAGGCATTAGTATTGATCTTTCAAGAATCACTAGATTCTGGATTGGTTCCAGAAAACTGGAAAATTGCCAGTATCACTCCACTCTTCAAGAAGGGAGAGAGGCAGAAGAAAGGAAACTATAGCCCAGTTAATCTGGCCTCAGTGCTTGGAAGATGTTGGAGTTGATTATTAAGGATGAGGTCTCGGTACTTGGAGGCACATGATGAAATAGGCTGAAGTCAGCATGGTTTCCTCAATGGAAAATCTTGCCTGACAAATCTGTAGGAATTCTTTGAAGAAATAATAAGCAGGATAGACAAAGGAGAATCACTTGATGTTGTGTACTTGGATTTTCAGAAGGTCTTAGCCAAGATGCCACAAGAGGCTGCTTAATAAGCTACGAGCCCATGGTATTACAGGAAAGATTCTAGCATTAATAAAGCAGTGTCTGGGCAGGAGACAAAGATGAAGAATAAAGGGAGCCTTTACTGACTGGCTGCTGGTGACTAGTGGTGCACCACAGGGCTCTGTGTTGGGACTGATTCTTATTATATTATGTCAATGATTTGGATGATGGAATTGATGGTTTTGTTGCAAAGTTTGCAGACAATAATGAAGATAGGTGGAGGGGCAGATAATTTTGAGGAAGTAGAGAGGCTACAGAAAGACTTAGACAGATTAGGAGAATGGTCAAAGAAGTGGCAGATGGAATACACTGTCGGGAAGCGTATGAACATAGGACTTAGAAATTTACAGCACATTACAAGCCCTTCAGCCCATACTGTTGTGCCGACTATGTAACCTATTTTAGAGTCAGCCAAGAATTTCCCTAGTGCATAGCCCTCTATTTTTCTAAGCTCTATGTACCTATCTGAGAGGCTCTTAAAAGACCCTATTGTATCTGCTTCCACCACTGCCGCCAGCAGTGCATTCCATGCGCCCACCACTCTCTGTGTAAAAAAACATTCCTCTGACTTCCCCTCTGTACCCATTTCAAAGTACCTTAAAATTATGCCCCCTTGTGTTAGCCATTTCAGCCCTGGGAAAAAGTCTCTGGCTATCCACACGATCAATACCCCTCATCATCTTATACACCCCTCTCAGGTCACCACTCATCCTCTGTCGCTCCAAGGAGAGAAGGCCAAATGCACTCAACCTATTCTCATAAGGGACACCCTCCAATCCAGACAACATCCTTGTAAATCTCCTCTGCGCTCTCTCTACAGTATCCACATCCTTCCTGTAGTGAGGTGACCAGAACTGAACACAGTACTCCAAGTGCGGTCTGACCAAGGTCTGATATAGCTGTAACATTACCTCACGGCTCTTGAACTCAATCCCACGATTGATGAATGCCAATACACTATACACCTTCTTAACAACACTGTCAACCTGTGCAGCAGCTTTGAGTGCCCTATGGACACGGACCCCAAGATCTCTCAGATCCTCCACACTGCCTAGAGTCTTACCATTTATATTATATTCTGTCTTCAAATTGGACCTACCAAAATGAACTACTTCACACTTATCTGGGTTGAAGTCCATTTGCCACTTCTCAGCCCAGTTCTGCATCCTGTCAATGCTCACTGTAACTTCTGACAACCCTCTAGACTATCCACAACACCCCCAACCTTTGTGTCATCAGCAAACTTACTAACCCACCCTTCTACTTCTTTGTCCAGGTCATTTATAAAAATCACAAAGAGGAGGGGTCCCAGAACAGAGAGGCACACCACTGGTCACTGACCTCCATGCAGAGTACGAACCATGGTCACACACTTTGGTAGAGAACTGGAAGTGTTGAATATTTTCTAAATTGAAATACAAAAAAGTGAGGCATGAAGGGACTTGGGAGCCCTTGTGCAGGATTCCCTAAGGGTTAATTTGCAGGCGCTTACCTGGCTCTGACCTGTATTCACTGGAATTCAGAAGAGTGAGGAGTGACCTCCTTCACAACTATCGAATGGTGAAAAGCCTTGATTGAGTGGATGTAGAATGGTTCTTTCCTATGGTGGGAGAGCCTAAGATCGGAGGACACAGCATCAGAATAGAGGGGTGTCCTTTTAGAATGGAGGTGAGGAAGAATTTCTTTTGCTAGAGAGGTTGATAGGTTCTTGACATGAAGGGATACATGAAGAAGGCAGGAGATTGGGGCTGAGAGGAAAGTTGGATTAACCATGATGAAATGACAGAGCAAACTCGATGGACCAAATGTCCTAATCTACTCCTATATCTTATGGTCTTATTGTACCAGGGTGTAAAGCACAGTAGTACACAGAACATGCAATACCTTATGAAGGTAATGATAAAATCTATAGATGAATCACATAAAAATAAGGAACTAAAGTGCATAAATTATATTTTGTAAGGTACGGAACAGATTAACCAATAACACTTTGAATATGATGTGGCTGGGAGTTCAGAGGGAATGGCCAGGATATACCCCCTTCTGACTGGTCTTGTCTTTATGCATTGTAGTCTCCTGCCTGATGGTAGAAAGTCAAAGAGGATGTTGGATGGATGGGTGGGATCTTTGATAATACTAAGGGCCCTGCAAGATACGAAGGAAGAGATTTAAAAGAGACCTGAGATCTCTGTAACTTCTTTGCACCGAGGGTAGTGAGTACTCGAAATGATCTGTCAGAGGAAGGGGTCGATGTGGGTACAATTGAAATATTTAAAGTATTTGGGTAGGTACATGGAGGGGAGGGGTTTGGAAATTTATGGCTGGACACAGGAAACTGGGACAAACAAGGAGGGTGCTTTGGTCAGCATGTGCTGAAAGTCTTGTTCCATGATGTTGTAGTTTACGACTGACAGGAATGACTAAATGTTTGAACTGGGATAATTCACTGCTATAATCTACTAAACCATTCCAGTTTGTGTGTCTCTCCATTGACGTGTAGGTCGGGCCTCTGTCTGATATTGATTATGGGGTCACACTCAATCTCAGTCCTAATCAAATCAAGCAATTGGTTCTCAGGAAGAGAGAAGCCACGAAATGATAGGTCTTGACCAGCCGGAAGAGGTTGTGGAGAAGGTTAAGAAAGCCCGTTTTTAGCTCATTGGTTTGAATTGGGAAGAGTTATTTTTGAACGCATACTTTGTTAACCCATTTGGGAATGTTCCCATTGAGATTTACCAGGGATCCCGGCAGTCACAGTGTTTCTGGGAATGAATGCCATGAGATGTACTGATGATCTGATTTGCCATGGCCCAGATCTTACATTGTTCCATTGGGATTAGATTTCGAGGTTGGAGATGGTACAACTAGAAATGTGTTCTGTGATATTTTCAACCTACTTGTCTGAAGTTCAGTTCTGCACTGAAGTCAACTTTCATGGACCTTGTGGCTAACTCTAGAGATAATGAGTTCTACAGCAGTGAAATGTGCCCTTTGGCCCATTGTGCCAATGCCAGCCATTCTACACCACACTTGGTTCATAGCCTCTGTGGGTTTGTCCAGGATCCTTACTGAGCCACAGAGCTGTACAGCAGAGAAATGGGCCCTTTGATCCTTCTTATCAATGCTGACCATAGTACCTACCTACACTGATCCCATCTGCCTGCATTAGCGAATAGCCCCTCTGCTCCCTTCCTACCCAGGTCCCTGTCCAAGTCCCTTTCAAACATTGCAATTATGTTTTTATCCACCACCCCCTGTTACAACTAGAATCCATCAGTGCTGGCTGATTAGAAACATAGAAAACCTACAGCACAATACAGGCCCTTCGGCCCACGAAGTTGTGCTGAACATGTCCCTACCTTAGAAATTACTAGGCTTACGTATAGCCCTCTATTTTACTAAGCTCCATGTACCTATCCAAAAGTCTCTTAAAAGACCCTATCGTATCCGCCTCCACCCGTGTTGCTGGCAGCCCATTCCACGCACTCACCATCTTCTGAGTAAAAAAACTTACCCCTGACATCTCCTCTGTACCTACTCCCCAGCACCTTAAGCCTGCATCCTCTTGTGGCAACCATTTCAGCCCTGGGAAAAGCCTCTGACTATCCACACGATCAATGCCTCTCATCATCTTTTACACCTCTATCAGGTCACCTCTCATCCTCCTTCGCTCCAAGGAGAAAAGGCCGAGTTCACTCAATTGGACACTTAAGCGAGAAGCCTCAGACACTGAGTACAAATGAAAATCATCAACAAAACATTTTTGGCTTAGTTGAACTATTGGAAAGTGTCAGTATTGTTATGCAATTAAATACATTATATTCAATAAAGGTTGATTTCTTATTTCTCCAAATTCCTATGTATACAAGTAGTCTGAAATTATATTTTTGTGAAGCTTCAAGTGGTCTATCATAAACAAAAAAAAACTCTGACGAGGCAACACTTTCAAAAAAAAATCTGTTGTCCAGCGTTGTCAGACAAAAAGCAAAGAGTTCAAAGTTCAGCTGCAGAGGCGAGTGATACCCGTCCAGGAGCCCAATGACTTCAGGGCAACAACTACCCCCAGACCTGATGGAGTGGGACCCATGAATGCTGCACCCCCACGCCATGGTAATAGTGAGGAGAGAGGGAGATGGGTTAAATAACTTAAGAGATGCTTAGTTTAGTATTGGAGAATTATCTGCAGGGTGACTTGCAGATAACAAACAACACAGTGCTAGAACTGAACAGAATGTGCCTGGACTCTTTCGATTTTGTGTTTTTTATTCTGTGTTTTTCACTCGTTTTTTTAACTATTTGCATGATTTGGTTTTGTTTTGCATGTTGTGGGGGCGGGGTGATGTTTTTCTTTAAATGGGTTCCATAGTTTCTTTGTTTCGTGGCTGCCTGTGGGAAGACTGATAGACTAATCTCAGGGTTGTATATGGTGTACATTCTGTACTTTGGTAATAAATGTACTTTAAGTACAGGAACTGAACACCAGTTTGTTTTCTACTGTCAGGCCTTGATGCTTAAATTCAGTTTGACGTTTTAATGGTGCTGAACTCTTGTGCTTTGATTCCCAGCAATGCCTGGACCTTCATTCTCGAAAGTCAAGTTCGCTGAGTCCTACAGGAGACAGTAACATCACTAGTTTGTTTCATGAAAAGAGAGCATAGCCAGACCATTCTCATTTGGCAGGATGTGACCAATTGCCCCAGCCATTCACAGTGGATGTCAACGGTTCAGCTGTGGAGAGCACAATCGGCCAGGCAGTGTCTGTTTGAAGAGAACCTGTTAATGTCTTGTATCTGAAATCCTTCATCAGAACTATGAAAAAGAGAAAACAAATGAGTTCTAAATTGCAGAAAGGGTGGGGGAGGGATGGAGGGAATGATGAAATATCTGTGATAGGTGAGGCCAGGATTACCAAAGTGATCCAAATGTTTACAGACTCGTGTGGTTGATGGTTTGATGAGTGTTCTTGTGAAATAGCAAATAAACAAGGGCACTGTTGTGCTGTGAAATTGCTGAAACCTGAGACCAAGCCAAATGCCCAACAGAACCGATAAAGCAGGAGTTGCTATTTAATATGCCATGAACCAATACCATTTGACAAGTGGTCTGTGGACCCTAGGTTGGGAACCCCTGTGATAGAAGCTCCCAGGCAGGCAATGGAATGGAGAGATAGAAAGATCTGTAAAAATGCTTTGGGGTTAAACTCACTTTGAGTTGCTTCAAAACAGAACCAAAGTTAATTACATTATAATCGTGTTGTTCTGATTCACAGGCCAACAAGAGCCCTGGGTGAATGAAATCATCTGTAGGGAATTGATGAATTATTTCATTAACAGTTACCAGACTTCACCTAACTCTGTGCTTTTACAAAGGCTGCACTTGCCGGAGGTGCTTTGTTCAGTATTGGAGATCAAGTAGTCTGTAGAGATTTACATGAGATTTCCAATACAGTAAGGAAACTGGGGGCCGAGGCTTGGCTTGGGCCTACTCTGGCTGCTCCAGGAGTGGACCTGGGACTCATTCGGGTTAAGGAAGCTGCTGGCTGCTTCTTTTGTTTGCACAAAGTTTATTTTCCCTCTGTTTTCCTCTGTGAGGTAGATTTTGGCCTTTTTAAAATTGGGTTATTCGAGCTTCTTGCTCTGTGACTGCCTGTAAGCAGACAAATTGCAAGGTGTATAATTTATGCATTCTTTGATAATAAATGTGCTTTGAATCCTTGAAGCTAAGAAATAAATTACAACTGAGATTTCCGTATGGTGATCAGAAAGTTTGTAGCAGTTCTGTACTTTCAGTTGAAATTGTCAATCAGATTTATTGTGTGAGTTGGGGGAGCTAGCAGTGGCTCGGTTCAATGAGTGTGGAGTCTTGGACCCTCCTGGTGTGGACTGGAGATGACCAGGGATGTCTCCTCACAGTAAGCTGAGACAGGTGGTTGGAGACTGACAGGCGGTGAAGGGTATCAGAAGGATCATGAATGGATGTGGGAAAGGACTGGACTAGGGGAGGATGAGAATGAAGACAAGGAAGGAAGAAATAAGTTCTCTGAAGAAAGAAAAGCTGAAACAATTTGTGAAGCAAACAGTCTTATGGAGTAACTCAATGGGTCGAGCATCATTTGTTGACTTACTGGGTCAAAACCCCTGAATCAGGATGGAGACAATAGTTCTGCATGAACAGCCCTGCTCTGGGTGTTGGACAATCTGTCTGTACAGTCGGCCCTCCTTATCCGCGGATTCAGTATGTGCAGATTCAACCAACCGTGAATTGGGAAAACCCGGAAGTTCTCTCTCCAGCACTCATTGTTTGAGCATGTACAGACTATTTTTTCTTTTCATTATTCCCTAAACACAGTATAACAACTATTTACATAGCATTTACATTGTATTAGGTATTATAAATAATCTAGAAATGACTTAAAAGTACAGGCAGTCCCTGGGTTATGAATGAGTTCCATTCCTGAGTCAGTCTTTAAGTCGGATTTGAAGTCAGAACAGGTACATCCGGTATTATTTAGTGTCAGTTAGTCAACCATTTTTCTGAGTATATAGTACATATTTTACCTTTCTATGCATATAAAACTCTTAAGAAACATATGTATTTCAATAATTAAACCACTGCGTTGCTTAGTAATAATTGTAGCTTTCATCGGGGCAGGGCCTTTCACATTCTCCATTAAAATTGTTCGGATCGTTGACCGACTGTAGCCTTACGCTTTTCCAATGACTGATGGCGTTTCACCTCTTTCCGATGGCTTTATTACGTCCACCTTATTTTCAATCGTGATTGTGATTATTTTTGTGAACAGAAACACTGCGGATTCAGAGCTGCACCGCCAGGTCCTAATGTCCAGCGCACGGAGACATATTAAATAAAGTCTGGAGTTCCGCTGGGTCCTAAAGAACACCATACTGTTACATGTTAAATAAGGGACTTGAACATCCGCAAATTTTGGCATCCGCGGGGGGTCCTGGAACCAATCCCCCGTGGATAAGGAGGGCCGACTGTATAGACAGCCCTGCTCTGGGTGTTGGACAGTCTGTCTACGTGGACAGCCCTGCTCTGGGTGTTGGACAATCTGTCTGGATTGTCAGTCCTGCTGTGGGTGTTGGACAGTCTGTCTACGTGGACAGCCCTGCTCTGGGTGTTAGCATAAGAGGGAGCAGGTGTGGGCTGTAAGACTGCAAGGTTGGGATTGTCTCCTGAGGAAGTGAAGTTTGTGGCAGCAAGACAGTGGCTGATCTACAGACCACGTTTTCACACAGCCAAGCAATGCAGAGCATGACAAAACTCCACCCTACTCAATGATTAACAGGTAGTGAGTCACTCTTTGAAAAGATTCAGTCCGCTCTTTCACAGTGTATCTGTTGAGGGGTTAGGGTTAGGGTTAGTGCTCTGTCTCCAGGCTGTGGTCAGGTTTGAGTAGCCACCCCACACACACTGCTGCTAGATCACTATGTACATTCCAGCGGCCCTCACCGACCCAGAGGCGCAGGTCATAGAGTACAAGAGTCAGGAATTTTATATCAGCTTTATAAAACTGGTTAGGCCACATCTGGAATATTGCTTTAAATTCTGAGTACAGGAAAGAGGTAGATGCTTTGGAGAGGATGCTGCCTAGATTAGACAGCATGTGTTACAAGGAGAGGTTCAGTTGTTTTCTCTGGAGTGGTGGGGGTGAGGGGAGATGTGATATGATTTACAGAATTATGAGAGGCAGAGATAAAGTAGTTGGGTGGTGGGGTGGAGATATGTCTCTACTAAAGGAGATGTAACGCACTCCTTCCCTCCACTAACCTGAAGATGTAGTACCTACTTAGCACAGGTGGTGGATGGTCATATGAGCAGCTGGTGCACATCACAAGTCCTGGTTATGCGACCACTGAGTCTGAAGACTATTGATAATGGTTGGGGTCACCCATTTTGTAAAGACACTGCCCAGGAGGAGGCAATGGAAAACCACTTCTGCAGAAAAATTAGTCAAGAACAATCATGGTCACCCAGTGACACGGCACATGATGATGATGAGATAGAATAGACAGCTGATAGAACTGTCTAATACTATCTAACTGTTTAATACTATTTCCCAGGATAGAGCTGTCTAATACTAGAGGGCATGTATTTAAATGAGAGGGATAGGTTCAAAGGAGATGTGCGAGGGAATTTTTTTTTACAGACGATAGAGGGTGCCTGAAATACTCACTCCAGGGTGATGTTGGATGTAGATGTGATAGAGGCGAATAACAAGCTCTTAGATAATCAGGAGTACTGCCTCACTATTTTGCTCTGCTTTTGCACTTTTAAAAAAATATTTCTTATTGTAACTTCACTTACTATCAGAGTATGCATGCAGTATACAACCCTGAGATTTGTCTCGCAGACAGCCTCGGAACAAAGAAAGCCATTCAAAGAAAACCATCCCTCCATGCGCAATAAAAAGAACAAGTCATGCAAACAGTGAAAAAAGGAGTGAGAAACACAGAATATAAAACAGCAAACCACAAATCATCCAACCGGTCCAGGCATACTGGGCTCAGTTCAATCCAGCTTGGTATCATTCATTGACTACAGGATGCAGAGCTGGTCCGTCTCAATCAAAGTCGCACAAAGCAACAATTAAAAAACGGAGTAACCAGAAACACATTATACCGTCAGAGTCCAGTCCACAAACTGCATCAATTAAACTGTGCCAAAGACCCAGGACTCTGATACCATCCTCAGCATCATCGAGCCAGAGACCATTCAAACGCAGGCACCTTTCTCTTATAACTTGTAGTAATTTTTTATGTACTGCTGCTGCAAAACAACAAATTTCATGATACATATGTCAGTGATAATAAAGGAAGGAATTGGACTTTGTGAAGGCCCTATTCAATATTCTGTATTTAAAAGGATCAGAATTGCTTTTTGCGTTTCTGTTTGTTCTCTCTGCTCAATATTTTTGTTTTCTGTTTATAGAATGAACACATATTGAATTTAAAAATTGCTGGACACATTCTGCAGGTCTCATGGCATCTGTGAGGATAGAAATATAGTATTGTGCTTTAGGGTTTTGCATATTATCAGCCCATGAGTTCTATACAATTATCCCCAGCAGTGGGCAAAGGATTCGGGGTTGGGCACGAATCAGGCCTGCATTTGTAGAAGGGTTGATGACATGTACGTATTGATCTTGATCGGTCAATGGTTTTTGATTGGTTTGTGATTGCATTGTAGACCAATGAATGAAATACCCATTGACAAACCATCTCTGTTCTGCATCTGTGTGATTGTAGTGTCAGGATCCCTGGACGGCGGCTCAGAGCTACGGCTTGGAAATGGCCAGGACAGCATGGACAACTGCAGTCAGATTGTGAGTATACACAGTCTATTATTGAATTAACGGTCACACCTCCCAGTCACATCTACAGTTGGTACCAGGTTGGATGTCCAGTGTTTTTCTGTGTTTCGGTGAGACGCTACTGCTGAAAGTTCCAGGCAGAAGACTGGGTTTGGAGTTCCACATAGATCTTCATCACCATGGACACACAGTAGGCTGCAGGTACTGGAATATATGACATAATCACAACCTACTGGCTGACCTCAGCAGATCAAGCAGCATCAGTTGAGGCAGAGGGATAGTTGACGTTTCAAGACCCTCCATGACAACAGGATCTCAACCCAAAATTCCGGCTATCCCTCTGCTCCACAGATGCTACCTGACCCACTGAGTTCTTCCAGTAGTTTGTTCATGGAGTGAGAGAGTCCCACAGCACAGAAACAGGCCCTTCTGCCCATCTGGTCCATGTTGAGCAAGATGCCCCACCTAAGCTAGTCTCATTTGCCGGTGTCTGGCCCATAATCTTCTAAGCCTTTCCAATCCATGTAGTAGTCTATTATATTTTAAATGTTAGTAATGTACCCACCTCAACCCACCTTGTGTGTTTAAAAAAAAGTTGCCCCTTGTTTCTGTGAAATCTCTCTCGACTCAAACCTGTGTCCTTTTCTTCTTGATTCCCCAGCCCTGTGAAAAAGACCATGTGTCTAACACTTGCTGAGCTTGTTTTCCCCATTATATTCATGTGTTTTGTTTGGGAATCAATGATTGTGTTAAATACAAGTAACTCTTTTAAGAATGCCTTTCCATGCAACTGAATAACGATCTACAGATATTTCTTTGTATTGGGATAAAAGTTAAAGTCTGGGATCATTCAAAAGATTTATCCATGCCACCTCCCCTCCCCCCCCCATGTCAGATGGAATGTGGCTCTTAAATATCAGATTTCCAGTTACTTAGGTGCAATCTTACTAGAATCAGAATCAGGTTTAATATCACTGGCAGGCGTTGTGAAATATGTTGTTTGAAGCAGCTGTTCATTGCAATACATAATAATAAAAAACTATAAATTGCAATAATAAGTTATATTTAAAAATCAAATTAACTAAGTAGTGCAAAAAGAGAGCAAAAATAGTGAGGTAGAGAACCAATCACAGACAAGAGAAGATCTGCAGATGCTGGAAATCCAAACACCACACACAAAATGCCGAAGGATATCTGTCCAAAACATTGACTTTTTTCCATAGATGCTGCCTGGCCTGCTGAGTTCCTCCAGCATTTTGTGCGTGTTGCAACCGTTATCCATTCAGAAATCTGATGGTAGAGGGGGAGAAGCTGTTCCTGAAACACTGGGTGTTTGTCTTTAGGCTCCAGTACCTCCTCCCTGATGGTAGTAATGAGAAGAGGGGTCTTCAGGCTCTTGTAGTTCCAGTGCTATGCCAACTCTACTCCAACTCTACACCAATCCTATACAAACTACACCGATCCTACACTAGTCCTACGCCAACTCTACACCGATCCTACACCAGTCTTACACCAATTCTACACCGATCCTACACCAGTCTTACATCAATCCTACATAAACTACGCCGATCTTACATCAGTCCTATGCCAACTTTACACCTACCCTACACCGACTCTACATAAACCCTACACCAATCCTACACAAATCCTACAGCAACTGGGGGGCAGTGGAAGTGGAAGTAGTGTGCAGACTGGATTTTTCTCAAAGGTTTGACTCCTGTGACATGTGGTCTACAGTCACAGGATGAAGATTCACCTGATCTCCCAGATTCAGCATCAGGCGGTCCTGGCGATGAAGTCTGGACGAAGACTCGGTCTCTCCCACCACCGACTCCCGACGAAATCCGGAGGAATACACTGGCGATCCAGCCAGCCGTCAGTTCAACAGGTATGGATCAAACAACAGGCAACAGATCTGATTCTCAACTGACTGTCAGGTTTGGATTTGAATAAATTTGCAATTAAAACAATTTGCTCACTAGCTAGAGTTTGTTCTCATAGAATATATTTATTTAACATCTGCAATTGCAAAATTGATATTATAATGAGCCCTTGGCTCTGCAAGGATAAAGGGTGATCACTAACAATATAGGGAATATTACCAGGTAAGGTGCACATAATTTGTTAGAGGTGATGAGCTAATCACATTTCTGTTTTTTCTTCATATATTACATTTCTTTTTCCAAAGTCACATCACTGAGCTTTGTTGACAGGCCAAACCTCACAGAGGTGGTGGAAATCATCTGGTGAAGGTGAGGAAGAATCACCTGGTGAGATGGGGGGAGAATCACCCGGTGAAGGTGAGGGGAGTATCACCTGGTGAGATGGGGGGAGAATCACCTGGTGAAGGTGAGGGGAGAATCACCTGGTGAGATGGGGGGAGAATCACCTGGTGAAGGTGAGGGGAGAATCACCTGGTGAGATGGGGGGAGAATCACCCGGTGAAGGTGAGGAAGACTCACCTGATGAGATGAGTGGAGAATCACCTGGTGCAGATGTTGGGAGAATCACCTGGTGAAGGTGAGGAAGAATCACCTGGTGCAGATGGGGGGAGTATCACCTGGTGCAGATGTTGGGAGAATCACCTGGTGAAGGTGAGGGGAGTATCACCTGGTGATGATGGGGGGAGAATCACCTGGTGAAGGTGAGGGGAGAATCACCTGGTGAGATGGGGGGAGAATCACCCGGTGAAGGTGAGGAAGACTCACCTGATGAGATGAGTGGAGAATCACCTGGTGCAGATGTTGGGAGAATCACCTGGTGAAGGTGAGGAAGAATCACCTGGTGCAGATGGGGGGAGTATCACCTGGTGCAGATGTTGGGAGAATCACCTGGTGAAGGTGAGGAAGAATCACCTGGTGATGATGGGCGGGGTTTCATCAGGTGAAGGTAGGGAGAATCACCCGGTGAAGGTGAGGGAGTATCACCTGGTGAGATGGGGGGAGAATCACCTGGTGCAGGTGGGGGGAGAATCACCTGGTGAAGGTGAGGAGGAATCACCTGGTGAAGGTGAGGAAGACTCACCTGGTGAGATGGGGGGAGAATCACCTGGTGAAGGTGAGGGGAGAATCACCTGGTGAAGGTGAGGAAGAATCACCTGGTGGTGATGGGCGGGGTTTCATCAGGTGAAGGTGAGGAAGACTCACCTGGTGAGATGGGGGGAGAATCACCTGGTGCAGGTGGGGGGAGAATCACCTGGTGAAGGTGAGGAAGAATCACCTGGTGAAGGTGAGGAAGACTCACCTGGTGAGATGGGGGGAGAATCACCTGGTGAAGGTGAGGGGAGAATCACCTGGTGAAGGTGAGGAAGAATCACCTGGTGGTGATGGGCGGGGTTTCATCAGGTGAAGGTGAGGAAGACTCACCTGGTGAGATGGGGGGAGAATCACCTTGTGAAGGTGAGGAAGAATCACTTGGTGAAGGTGAGGAAGACTCACCTGGTGAGATGGGCGGGGTTTCATCTGGTGAAGGTAGGGAGAATCACCTGGTGAAGGTGGGGCTCAGCTCATTATTTGGTAGACCTGAACGCCTCATCATTAAGTACACCTGAGCTTAAACCAGGGTTATCCCTGGTTTAACTGTAAGAATGAAAGATGTGCCAGCCTGTGATTTCACAGAATGTGGTTCGGTCTGGTTGCTACAGACCGGAAATCCCGAAGAAATCAACTCTGTTAAATGTTATCAATTCTGAACTTGAATCCCACTCATATTTCCTTGGATGGATTTTCTGTATCAGCTAAACTAGTCTCAGCAGGAACATTGACTGGCGTCCAATGTGAGGGAAGTAGCAGATTTGATTTACGGACACATTATATCCCAGATTGGAATACATGTCTGGGAACACAAACAGATGAAAGAGAAGTATAGTTTGTTTCATTATTAATTATTTTAAAATGAATAGTTTCTGAACTTTTCTTTTCAATAAACCAGGAGCAACATTTAAGCCCCAGAAAATGCAATCATCCTTCAAAGGCCCTAAACTGAAAGAGAAACGAATTCGGAGGACAACCATAATGGGACTTCCCCAACACATTCAGCAGGAACTCGGTTTGTGTACCCATTATTGGGGGTATTTTTAGATTGCATTTATGGGGTACTTTGTAAGTACAGTATAGTGGAAGTACCTTAGGCACATTTATATAGCTAGGGTGCCTAAGACTGTAGTAATTTTATGTATTGTACTGTACTGCTGCCACAAAAACGAACAAATTTCATGACACGTGAGAGATGATAAACCTGATACTGATACGAGTCTCTATTGTGGACTGAGGATGGGAAAGGGACATGGTTGGGAAAAGGGTAAGAGGAGGGACTGGGAAGTACCAGAGAGACATTCTGTAATGATCAACAAATCGATTGTTTGGAATCAAGTGCTCTTGCCTGGTGTCTCACAGCTGGGTGTGTCTGCACCTGAGACACCCCCTGCCCTGGCATTCCTTCTCTGCCACCTGTCCCACACCCCTCTCACAGTGCTCCATCCTCGCCATGCCTAACATCCTTTGTTCCTGCCAGGTTTACAAAGTAACTCTCCACTCCACATTGACTAATACAGTACTGTGCAAAAGTCTTTGAACGTCCTAGCTATATATATTAAAAATATACGTGCCTATGTGCCTAAGACTTTTGCACAGTACTCTACTTAAATGTTCTTCCCGGGAATCCAGTTCCTTTGGGAACCAAAGTTTCAGTGGAGATTTTGGAAAAGGACACAACCCTGGCTGGTGAGCAGGCACTCCGAGGATCCAAGCAATGGTGGCTGTTGGGCTTTACCTCAGGAAACATTGCACTGTTTAAGAGAAGTTTGGATAAGTACATGGATGGGAGGGCTCTGGTCCAAATGCAGGTTGAAGGAGCAAGGCAGAATAGCAGTGTGGCATGGAGTAGATGGGCCAAAATGCCAGTTATTTTAATGAGAAATTATGACCTAATGTGGTTAAATTGGATTGGATGGCTGCAGCAGTTGACACAGATGTGGTGGGCCGAATTTCACTTCTGTTTGAGAATGACTAAAATATCAAAATCCATAGCACAGAGTTTTCATATTTTTCATCTCTGGTTCCAACACAGGGCTAGGAAAAGGGCCTCGTCCTTCAAAGGCTGATGGGACAGACCGCACTGGCCCCACTTTGGTATCCAGGGGAGATGAAAACCATTGTTTCAACAATCTGTCCCATTCTCGGGTTAGGAGCTCCTTGCGATCTATAACTTTCTCTGATCCATCACGGCAAGATAATGAATCTAAAAGCACCTTAGGACTTCATTACCTGCACAACTGGACACCGATGGATTCTTCCGATAGACCAAAGTCACTAGCAGCTCCAAAGTCATCTGTACCAAGTGAACTGCTTCAAAGTCCGGTCATGTCCATGTCACCTCAGGCAACCTATTTGTCCAAGATCATTCCCAATGCCATCCTGCCCCCCACGGTGGACATGGTGATGATCAGCAATAGCCAGAACTGCCTGCGCAGGCTCAGTAACAGCAGTGTGCTGTATGCACCCTCTCCTGCCTGCTCCCGCTCTGTTTCCCTACAGAATTACGACGGCAGGGATTGTGCTTCCAGTGATGCATGGAGTAATTCCCAGTCTTCAGAAACCATTGTATCAAACAATTCCACTATTTCATCACAGGGAAACACCAGAACTGCATTAAATAATCATTCCACAGAAACAGATGGAGAGAAAGTGAGGGTTGATCATAACTTGACAGATACACCTCTGGATCACCGAGCAAACACCAGCAGATGGGTTAGTGTGTGCACTGCTGAGTCTGCTCTACCAGAGGCCGAAAGTCCCTCTGCTCAGCTTAACACTAGCTGTAAACCCACTGAGCTCCACAGCAATGGCTATGCTAACCAGTGGCTCTCTCCTGCGCACAGCACATGCAGCATCACTGATATCTCAGATACACAGAGCATCACCAGTGAACGGTCCATTACAAGAAGCCTGTCAGTCAGGAAAATGAAGAAGCCCCCCGCTCCTCCGAGGAGAATGCATTCCTTACAGCACGGGGAGGAGCAGGACCCAGAGCTGAGAGCTCAGGGTCCTGCACTGCCCAGGGATGTTGGTCAAACAAGCGGCTCAAGGTTTGAATTGTCTGTTGAGTCCCCAGCAGGAGGAAACAATGAAAACCCTGCTCTCAGTCAGAGGTTGGTGCCCACCTACAATGAAACATCCAACAGGAAGTCTCTTCCTCCTCAGGATACAAGCTCAGCCAGTCAGTCTGAGCCCACAACGTCACCATCTAGTGGAAGTCCAGCACCGGTGAGAGTTCTTGTGCCTCCTCCATCTCCCACTGGAGAGTCCAGGCCAGGAGCACCTGGGAGGTCATCATCGTTTTCTGCCCCAGCAAGGTCTGCCTCTGCATCTTCAGCCCCATCACCATCTTCTGTGTCAAAATATGCCCACCTGTTTATAATTCCCCCTCCTCCTTCCACTCCTGCTCCACCCCCTCCCAATGTAAAACCATTTAAAGTTCCAGCGGCTGTGACCTGCCGCTGGGCACTAGAGGCAATCCCACCCCCTCCACCAGGGCCTGCACCGTTGCCACCAACAAAACGGCCTTCCTTCCTCTTCAACATCCCAGCTTTTGGCTCTTTACACCCTCATTCACCACAGGTTCCTGTGCCTGCCCACACCACCCCACTGGTCACTGCGCCTGCTTGCACCACTCCATTGATCACTGCATCTGCTCATACCACCATCATATCTACACCTACTACAACCCCATTGGTTACTTCATCTACATCTGCTGTGACAGCATTGGGCACCCTGTCTGCACCTACTTCAACTTCATTGGTCAGTGCATCTGAACCCACTACAGCCCCGTTGGCCACCACATCAGCATCCACTGTGACCCCATTGGTCAATGCTTCTGAACCCACTACAACCCCATTGGTCACCACATCTGCCCACACTGTGACCTCATTGGTCAGCACTTCACCTACTACAACCCCAATGGTCAATGCATCTGAAGCCACTACTACTCTATTGGTCACCACATCTGCACCCACTACAACCCCATTGGTCACTGTGTCTGAGCCCACTACAACCCCATTGGTCACCACTTCTGCACCCTCTACAAACTCATTGGTCACTGCATCTGAACCCACGACAACCCCAATGATCACCACATCTGCACCTACTACAACCCCATTGGTCACCACATCTGCACCTACTACAACCCCATTGGTCACCATATCATCACCCACTCTGACTCCATTGGTCACCACTTCTGAACCCACTGTGACCCCACTGGTCACCACATCTGGGGCTCCAATAGTCACTGGTTCACTAGCTCCAGGCTTGTTGGCCTCAGCCTCAGGACCCAGTGTAGCACCGAGCACATCTATCTCCACCTCTGTCTCCTCCTCCACCACCGAGCAGGTTCAGATCGGAGTCATTCCACTCCAGGTGAAGCAGTTGTCTCCTCCACCTTCACCCCCTCCTTCCCACAATCCGCCTCCACCACCAATGAAAACAGATACTGAACAACCATCAGTTCCATCCTCCTCAACCAAACTGGAACATCCACCTGTGGACTGGCCACCCCCCCCACCCCCTCTGTCTCTGGGGGAAATGCTGCCAGTTACTGAGGGAGCTGCTGCTGAGTTCCTGCTCCCCCCACCACCCCCCTCCCTGCTGGAGGACGCAGCAGAAGGAAACAGATCTCCTGAAGATGTATTTGCTTCGCTCCCACCCTTTGTCCCTACGGGGCTTTCACCGCCCCCTCCTCCCCTGTTGCCTTCAGGGACCACCACTTCATCGCCAAAGCCCCTCACACTAGCTCCATCTTCAGCCACCAAGCAACTTCAGCCAAAGACTCAAGCTGTAGAGGGAGCCACTTCCGGCTTCCCAGAAACCGGTCTGCCACCAAGTGCACCCAGTCAGGACTTGGCTAAGGGACAGGACATTTCACCCTCATCACAAGCAGGTCCTGATGAACAAACTAGTGCTCCCATTGTCACCCCCTCGTTGCTACAGATGGTTCGATTGCGCTCAGTACAGATGAATGCCTCTGCTGTGGGAATGCCAGATAGCAAACCCCAAATGAACCGGAGCCAAAATGATGCAAAGCAGCCAAACAAAAGTAACATGACTCCCCCCAGTAAACCTGCTCGCAAGTCCTTGTCCCAGCGACTATCATCTTCATCTGACTCGGAGCCTGCATTGAACGCCAGCGTTCCTCTCCCTGTGAAGACCCCGCTCCACAGTAACACAGGAGCAGCAGCTCAGGGACATGCCCTGCTAAAACCAGGAGACAACGAGACTCCACTCAAATCTCCGGCTTCCACCGCCAGCTTCATCTTTTCAAAGAATGTCAGTCCCAAGAAACTGGTGTTCGAAACCCCTCGATCACCGGAGGCAGAGGCCCAGGCCAAGAGGAACTTTATGGCTGAGCTGGCCTCAGTGTCTGGACGAATAGCCTCAAAGACTGAGTCCAGGAGTTCATCAGTCCCAGAGGCACAGAAGAAAGCTGGCAGAGTCCCACCACCCGTGGCTAAGAAACCTTCATTCCTGTCAGGTTCTCAGAGACTGCCCTCCACATCAACCAAAGTGACAGATGCACCGGAAACATCACAGACCCTTCAAGTAACCAGTGATGTCCAAGAGGAGAAAGGTAATTGTCAGTGTAAAGGGTGTAGATGAGACCATAAGACCACATGACTTAGTAGCAGAATTAGGCTATTTCACCCATCAAGTCTGCTCCATCATTCCTTCATGGCTCTGAACTCCATTTAGAAGAGCAACTTTATTTACACATCAGGCACCCTACACATGTTAATGCCAGGATTCAGTCTGAGGCTGATGGTTCATAAAAGACCACGCTCATCTCTTGCTTCCTAAGTATTTGGGAATTGGCTTCTCTGTTTGCCATTCAAATACTGTTCATTTCTCCCTCTCTTTCCCTGCCCAAACCCAGGTGGAGACACAGACAAATGTTTTTCATGGTTTTTCTGCAGTGGATGTTTCAAATTGATCAAGAATGCTTTTTTTCCTGTTTCGTATACACTCAATGGCCATTGTATTAGCTACACCTGCACACCTCGCTCATTAATACAAATATCAAATCAACCAATTATGTGGCAACAATTCAATGCATCAAAGCATGCAGACCTGGTCAAGAGATTCAGTTGTTGTTCAGACCAAACATCAGAATGGGGAAGAAATGTGATCTAAGTGACTTTGACTGTGGAATGCTTGTTGGTACAAGCATTGTTGGTTGACCTGACGGAGATATTCAGTATAACATCATGAGGGGCATGGACCATAAGACATTGAAGCAGATTGAGGCCATTCAGCCCATAGACAGGCTGAAAGCACATTGCGTTTTTCCCCAGGAAGAGGATGCTTAAAAACAATAGAGCATAGATATAAGATCAGAGGTGAGAGATTTAAAAGACAATAAAAGGCATAGATTGAGTGGACAGCCTGAGACTTTTTCTCAAGGTGGAAATGGCTAATATGAGGGGGGATAATTTTGAAGTGATTGGAGGAAAGTATAGGGGGGATGTCAGGATGTCAGAGGTTTTTTTTATACGGAGAGTGGTAGGTGATGGTAGAGGCAAATAGGGGCATTTAACAGATAGGTACAATGATGAATGAAAAATGGAGGGATATGCAGGGGGAAGTGTTAGATCTATGTTGGAGGAGGTTAAAGGGCCTGTACTGTACTCTTTGGTATTTTAATGATGCTACATAAAAATAATCAAAACCAGGTTTAGGTAAAGTTTGCCTGAATGGACAGGTGACTTAGGTTTGCTGTAACGGTGAGTGACTGGTCATTGTAGGATTGTGTGGAACACTGTCATTTAAAGATTATTTTTCCTCTACTTAGGTGAGGTGAAGACTGGCAATGGAGAGGTGTCACTGTGTAAGGGTGACTGAAGGACACATCAATCCTCAGGATATCACAGAAGACACCTTCCCTGGAATACCTGGCCTTAAATCCAAAGAAACATTTCTCAGAAAAGTTTTATTGCTAAAAGATTATAGCCTTTTTATGCAAAAAATGCCATGTTTGCTGCACCTTTGACTTTATACTGTAGCTATGCATTCTCTGAGTAGTGACTGCTGGGG
The DNA here is from genome assembly GCF_048418815.1 of Hemitrygon akajei. Lineage (NCBI taxonomy): Eukaryota > Metazoa > Chordata > Chondrichthyes > Myliobatiformes > Dasyatidae > Hemitrygon > Hemitrygon akajei. The sequence goes on from NC_133147.1 coordinate 828,958, forward strand.
TTACAGTTCAGCAGATGAAAGACTTTTCCTGGGGGAGCCACTGCCCCTTCGTTCTGCACTCTGCAGTTCTCTGCCCCTTTGTGGCTGTGTGTGGTATGGCTTAGACTGCCGGCTGATGCACAGACCGGTTGGTCTGAGACCTTGAGGACATTATATCTTGCCTAAAAAAAAATCAAAAGTTTTTTAAAAATCAGTAGGAAGCACACTTTTATCAAGTGGGGGGTTTGGGATTGATTTATGTCTGAATCAACAGCTGCTCATGATTTAGAAACCTATTGCCTTTATTAACTTTTACATAAAAACTAATAACTTAAAATGGAAAGTAAGATGTCCTGTCACATTGACAGTTCCCCCATGGTTCAGATCAAGGAGTCAGGTGCTCTAATGAGCCAGTGTTTGACCACAAGCCCACTATACGATCTGACCCTCATCCAATAAGATGTTTAAAGACACGGGGCTGTCACAAACTGCTGGTCCTTTCCACTGGCAGCTCCTCCACTCTGCCATTGTGCCTTCAGCTGAAGATGGTGGTATGTCTCCCACCTATGTTGCAGTATTGCAGGATTGGATGATCTGGGCACTGGAGTGGTGAACGGGTGAGCAAGCTGCTATGCCTGATGCTAGTGAGAGCTTTAAGCTGGCAGTCTTAACAGACCTAATGATTTAGGTTTGATCTGCTTAAGGACTGGCCTGCATGTCTTCAGACAATTAGCTAACTAGTGACTTAACAGTGTTCAATGGATTGTAGCAAGTTGGTTTGATTCTTGAGATCAGTGTTTCAAAATGAACAGTGGGAAAGAGCTGAAGCATTTGATTACTAAGTGAGCACAAAGTTTGTAGGGAACAGCTAAGTGAGGGGCTCAGTTTTGCTGTTTATGATCTGCAGAATTCCAGCCATAAATTGACTAATTCTCGACTTTTTTACAAACTGGTGGATGGTATGTTCACCTGACACACATAACTTAATGTGAATGCTTATCTCATTTAATAGATGGTTGGAAGATGAGGCTATACAGTTTTTTCATCCTTCACTGAATTTTCTACTTTAATTGGAGTTGGTTGGGACCAATGATGTGCAAACTTTATTTCACCAGTGTCCTGGTTGAACTGGAGAAGGAACGGTATGGAAATTGTTCCTGCTGCTATCTGGAGCTTTCTGAAAACACTCCAAAAAACTGGACCAAACGTTCACTACTGATCTTTATATTCTGTTAGCAAATGACTTATGTCTTCCTGAAATACAAATACTTTGCACAGTTAGAATTGCAACTGCTTTTGCCTTGATTGTAGACAGGCAGTGAAGATTAGACAGCATTACTGATGCGACACATCTTAGAAAGGTCCTCTCCAAAATGGACCAGCTTTTCCTGAACTTCATAGATTCCAAAGAGAACACACATGAAGCCCCATGTGTGCTCAGTCCTCAACTGTTTCCTCTTTACAAACAGGTGGGAACAGAAGGTCATTTCCTTTTGCTTTAGGTCTCCTCCTTTGAATCTTACAGTCATAGAGCACTACTCTACATAAAAGGCCCTTTGACCCACCTAGTCTATGCTAAACTGTTTTTCTTCCTAGTCCCATTGACCTGCACCTGAATCATAGCCCTCCATACCCCTCCCAGCCCATGTACCTATCCAAATTTCTCTTAAATGTTGAAATCGAACCCACATCCACCACTTTCGCAGGCAGCTCGTTCCATATTCTCACCTCCCTCAGAATGTGGAAGTTCTCCCTCAAGTTCCCCTTAAACATTTCACCTATCACTCTTAACCTGTGACCTCTAGTTCCATCAAGAATCACTCAACCTCAGTTTACCCTATCTATGCTGTATCTTTGAACTTTTCCCTTTGTATCTCCTCCCAGGTTCCTATCATTTTCTGTGAATGTGCAGTGGGGTAACTAAGAACTCAGCCAGACCCTGTCTTGAATGAAGCCCTGAGTTATTGTCAAGACTTCTGATTGAATTGAATTACATGATGATTATCAGCTAAATGTCTAGAAATAGGGACAGAGAAAGTTAAACTATGAACATAATCCTGGAACCCTGACCATCGAGCTTGTAGTAAGTAGTTCTGAAGCACACCCACTAGCTTTCTGTTTAATATTGGAGGAGCTTCAGTATGAGCGTAACCTGAGTGATTGGACTTCAGGAGAACTTGTTCAGAAGTATAATCTAAATCTTTGTATTCCATTGTGTTAATGCACATGAGTCAAAGTGCTGCTGCTCTCTGTTCATCTTGAACGTTACTGTGCAACGTACAGTTGTGCTTCGCCTTTACTATCAAAATGTTCATATCAAAATATTCAGTGGAAGAATGAAACAAGAAATGCATGGATTTTTAATACACACCAGAACCAGAGTTTGCTCACTGCCAAATTTCATACAGGTACATAATCAATATTCTGTATAGTAGAACTTGTTACAACTTTTCAGTTTGATTTAGCTTTTGAACAATCTATAAGTGGGTATGGTTTATCTCTGGGGAACTTATAATTTTAGCAGAGCTTAACCTTCATTAAATAATGGGCATGCATCTTTGTAAATTGATTTTCTTGCTAAGCTAAAATGGGAATTATTTTTTCTTCAGGCACATTAAATTTTATTTCAAGTGCTGAGAAAGTGTCAAAGAAACTAACTTTGATTATTGACCCTTACAGGGTCCTTGAACAGAATAGAAGTACCAACAAGTTCTGAAAATTCTTTAAATAATGCACTTACAAGAGTGTTAATATTTGGCTATTATAAATTAATATTTAATTAAAACTTTTGTTTTCTTCAGTTGAAAGGCCTATTTATGTGGGGGATGTGGACAAGGTTAGATCAGCAGATGGCAAACGATTACAGGCTAGTATTTCCAAACTGTTTACAGGCCAAAGGGTTGATGTGATTTGGCTGGGGATTGGGTAGGGTGGGCAGTGCAGGGGCTGTGGGTGGGGTGGGATGAATTTAATCCACATGGCTATGTCTTATATTTGACACATAATCCCCAATCTCTCAGGGTGCTCTTCAAAGCTCAAGGCAGTTTCCCAACCTGAAATCAATACTGCATTGAACAATTTTTCATGCTCTCTGTGGACCAGTAGTTGTTTATGCAAGAACTCTGCCTTTTAATTGATATCTTTCAAGAGCTGTGCCTTGTCTACTCCGTTCCTGACACACTACAGTCATAAAGGGCAGGATTCAGGGTTGTGAACAGTTCAACCCTTCCCCATACTCATGACTATGGGATGTCCCAAAGAAAGATCTCAATATTCAGGATTACAATTGCTATATACTGATGGGGTTTCCCTGTTTCCTACTGTAACCAGTATTATTGGAAAAGTTCCATAGGATGATGTTATATCTATTGAGAATCATTTGATATTTTGTTCCACACTCTGCACTATTCCGATGGTTGCAATTTGGTTTAAACTTCCCAAAAGGAATGAGGGAGTTGTTACTTTTCACACCAAAGAGACTGGGCCTCATGATTCTTCTGACATTGCTGTGAGCTCCATCCATTTGCTTCTTCAGGGCCATTAGGTGGTAATGCCATTCATGAGGGGCAAATCATTGTCAGAGGTTCCTTTGAATGCCATAATCACTGGGATGCTCACGTTCCCCCGAATGTGTAAACTGGAATTTCCCATCAATGGAATTACTTGCCCATGAATGTGAATGTTTTTACAATTATCCCTGTCATTACCCATCAGTAAACAAAAATAAGCAGAGAAAGTTCTCCCAGTTTGTTCTGATGGATATACTGGCCAGCTCCCTCATTCCGCTGTCTGCACTGCCGATGGTCTGGGTCCTAACTGCAGTATGAACGCAAAGGAATGAGCATTTTCTGCACATTGTATATTTGATATTGCATTGTAGATCCAGCCTAGCTGGGAATTAAAGTGGGCTGTGGCCTTAAACTTAATCACTTAAGGGTATAAACTGATTTTCAAATATTTTTAGGAAATTTCACTTGTGCAATGACATAATATATATATATTTCTGTACTGATAATAAATTAGCAAATGAATTTCCAACCTGTGTCACTTTAATGTGTCTGCACTGAAGAACTGAATGTGAGATAAACCCGTTGTCTGTACGTATTTATCCTGTGAATGACAGGAAGTTGAAAAAATCACAGATGTCCAATCAGTCCTGGACTCACATCCACTGATATCTTTAATAAGTTAGAACTAACTACTCCACTAAGCCTATGCACTTCTAAACACTCTCTGAACTTTTGCAGATAGAGAATTGAAATTGCATTTCCCTGCAGACTGGGAGCCTTAGAACCACAAGGAGAAAGATGTTGTATTATGAAAAAGGATGGCTTTGTAGTGCTTGTTGTACGGAACTTGGGTTTGATGATTAGATAAGGAAGGGAGTCAGTCCTGGTGCTAAAGAGCCAGTTCATCAGAACCCTTCAGACCCCAGTCTAGAATCTAGCCTCTGGATTCACACCTGGAGAAGGACCAGTTGGATGAACCTTGCCTAGACAGAACCATATCATGGAACACAGAACACAGCAGTTCACCACAGTTACGGATACTTCAGTGCTGACCTTGTAGCCTACTGCACAACCAATCTAACTCCTACACAGCCCATAGCCCTCCATTTTCTTTAATCTGTGTGCCTATCTCCTAAATGTCCCAAATGTATCTGCCTCTACCACCACTCCTGGCAGCGTGTTCCACGCAACCACAACTCTCTGTGTAAAAGAAAAACTCTGACATCCCTCCATAAAAGAATGCCCTCTGGTATCGCTGCCCCAGATGATTGTCCACTCTATCTACCCAACCATTTCTTGCTGATCACTCACCACCCAGCTAGTCCCAATTTCCTGTACTTGGCCCATCTTTCTCCATGTACTTATCCAAGTGATACTAGTGTACCAGGCAAAACCACTTCCTCTGGCATCTCATCACTTTTACTCACCTCCCTCTGTGAGAAAAAACTACTCCTTGGGTCTTTCCCAACTCACCCTAAGCCTGCCCTGGCTTGTCTTTGCTACTCAAAATAATAAATGGAATAATGTTAACCACCTCCCGATCTTCAGGAACATCGCCAATGGCCAATGATGAAGCAGGTATCTCCACAGAGACTTCTGCAATTTCTAACATCCCCCGAAGTCCAAGGATGCATTTGGTCAGGCCCTGGAGATTGATCTAACTTAATACCATGTAAGGCTGCAAATACTTCCTTCCCAGATGAATAGAACAGAACTTTGTCATTCCTCAAGACAATAAGATTGTGGTGCTACTCCAGACTGTGCAAAACAGATAGTTACAATGCATGTGGTATGGCTTAATCAAAAAAAATCCCATATTTACATGAACAAGTGTCCATAGTCCATGCCACTCAAAGGTCATTGGCAAGCTGGGCTGTTGGATTATTCAGCTGCCCAACAGCCCTTGGGAAGAAGCTGTTTTTCAGTCTCACTGTCTTGGCTAAGATGTTTCTGTGTCTCCTACAAGATGGCAGAAGTTTGGACAGACCGTGCCTGGGAAGGGATGGGTCTTTAATAATGCTACGAGCAGCCGTAAGCATCGAGAGTTTGTCCCTAGGGACAGTAGTTGAGTCCCAGTGTTGAACTCAGTAAACCCAGAGGAGAATCCTTAAAAGCCCCTCCCATCTCCTGTGGCACAAGATGTAGTCAATCCTGCTGATCTTTCTGGATGGTTCTCTCCATAAATACCCCTAATCATTTGGTATATCTTGATTAAATTTCCTCTCAGTCTTCTATGCTCTAGGGAATAAGTCAGGCAGCATCCTAGTAAACTTCTTTCTGCACCCTCTCCAAAGCCTAGCCATCCTTCCTATAGTGAGGCAGGGCAGGCAGCCAAAGTGAGTCAGGGAGAACTTTGGCTCTAATAGCCATAATTATATTACTTTTAAGATCATGATGGAAGAGAATAGCAAAGGTCCAGTGGTTGGGTCCAAACTGGAGCAGGCCTCATTTTGGGGGAATTAGACAGGCTAGCAGAGGTCAATGGGGGAGCAACAGGAATGAATGACAAGATGGAGGATATTGAGTGTCCAGGAGTAGCAAGTCCCTGTTAAGGTGAAGTGTAAACCTGACAAGTTTGGAGAACCCAGGCTAACAAGGGATATTCAGGCTCTGACCAGGAAGATAGAAGGAAGGATACATTGGGTTTAGGAGCTTGCGGTGGAGTGAGTCCCTAGATGACTATAAAGAGATTACGAATACAAAATCTCTTGTGAGATTTTTAATAAGAATTAAAAATTAGTTATTTTTACTTTGGATCTACAGAGATCCTAGGTCCTATGGTATAGCATCAATATCTCCTTCCTTGCTGGGCCAGTGATACGCTGTTCTAGAGGATTATTCAGCAGCTCTTCATCATCCTCACCCTTAACTCAGTGCATAACCATATTTCTCTGGAGCAGCCCCGGTACTTTAACATAGAAAAATGGTCTTAAAAGAGTTAGAGGTTGTTCAGCACTGCAGATGCTCATTCCCTCAATGCTCAGTTTCTGGAAGGGGGGGGGGGAAGTTTCAAAAAGGGGGAAGTTTTGGAAGGGGAAAAGTTTCAGAAGGGGGGAAAGTTATGAAAATGGTAAGTTTCTGGAAGGGGTAAGTTTCCAGAAAGGGGGAAGTTTTGGTTGATATGGTCACATTGGACAGATGGAAATAGTTATTTATTTAGATATACAGAGTGGAACAGGCCCTTCTGGCCCAACAAGCTGCACCACTCAGCAATTCCCAGATTTAACCCTAGGACGGTTTACAGTGACCAATTAACCTACTAACCGGTACATCTTTGGAATGTGGGAGGGAACTGGAATGCCTGGTGGAAACCCATGCACTTGTGGGAAGGAATGTACAAACTTACTTACAGAGGAGACAGGAATTGAACTCCGAACTCTGAGGCCCTGCGCTAACCCCTACACTACCTCTGTCATGTATCAGAGACATCGTTTATATTGGTAGAAAAGTTTTGTTGTCACATTAACTACATTCATTTTCTCAACAAGGTTAGAAATCTCATTTGTGAAGGGGATATCAGTACTAAACAAGTAATTAGGAATTTAATTTTCCAAACCAGCATTGTTAAAGCATGAAACTCAGTCTTATCTCTCTGCCCCCACAACCCCCACCCTGCCCCATTATTTATCTGGGGAGAAGGTGGGAGGAGTGGAATATTTAATTTTCTATTATTGCAAGAATGCTTATTCACTGCCCCCTCTTGTAAAGTCAGGGCCCTCTGTAACATAGAGTAATAGTGACTACATATTGGCCTCAGCATCACCCTCAACCCTCATACTGACAGAGTGGTGAAGAAGGAAGTGGTATGTGGTAATGGAAAGGCAAGCTCTTAATAAAGCTGTGGTGCTCATAATATAGCGGGGGATCTCCTACTGGTGCAAAGCCAGTGCACTGGAGAGACACCCACATCTCAAAAATAGGAAAGAGCAGGGTTTTCTCAATGGAATAGTTTTCTCAATGGGGTACACCTCATCTCAAGTTATGATCAGCTACTAATTTGAGCACTCTTTATCCTTCCAGCCTTAACTAAGCAGATACATAGGACATTGAACATAGAACTTAAAATGTACAGCACAAGTCCTTCAGCCCACAATGTCGTGCTGACCTTTTAATCTACTTTACCATCAATTTAACTCTTCCCTTTCACATAGTTTCCATTTCTCTTTTATCCATGTGACTATCAAAGAGTCTCTTAAATGTTCCAAATGTAATTCTGAAGCTTCCATACCCTTCCTAAAACGAGGCGAGTAGAACTGAACACAATATTTATGTGTGGTCTAGCCAGAGTTTAATAGAGCTGCAACATTATCATGAGGCTCTTGAAAGATAATATCTTTATGATTAATCAGAGGTTTTAGAAGTCAAGAGACAACCACTGAATTTGGATAAATAGGAAGAGATTTAAATGGAATATAAAGATACTAAGCAAAAAAATCAAACAATGCAGGGTAAGATGTTAATATCCCTCGTGCCTATGGGGTTGTGAGACTGCCTTGACATTGGGAGTGGCACAGGGTTAACATATAGGGGTTTTCAAGTGAGCACCCTCCTTCCTCGATGTTTCATTGATTAGCCCACTACTTCTCTGGAGGGCTCGACAATGACTTCTGGTGTCCCCCCCCACTTCCCATTGTGTCTTCCCATTCTCTTGATTCTCTCTTGGAGCCCAGGAGAGTGTGCCTGTAGAATTAGGTAGTAATCCCTGGTGCCCGTGTGCTAGTCAGGGCAGGAATAGGATGAAAGTACAGATGAATAGGTGGCTGAGGAAATGGTGTGGGGGGTGGGCAGAGTTACAGTTTCTTGGATCATTGGAACCTTTTCTGGGGCAGGGGTGACCTGTACAGGAGGGATGGATTGCATCTAAGCTGGAGGGCAACCAATAACCTGGCCAGGAGGTTGGCTAGTGCTCCTTGGGAGGGTTTAAACTTCTTTGGCAGGGGAATTGAGAACAGAGCACCAGGTCAGAAAGTGGAGAAATGGAGAGGAAGGTAGAAGTAGTTGCACTACTGATCAGGGACAAATATCACAGTTGCACTCAGAGGGACATAATGGAGGACTCATCAACTGAGACGATATGGGTGGAACTCAGAAACAGGAAGGATGCAGTCCTTGATGGGATTGTAGTACAGACCCCCCCTCCCCATTCCCCCATTAGCCACTAGGTCATTCAGGAACAGATATGCAGGCAGAGTAAGGAAATGTGTAAAAGAATAGTGTTGATGTCATGGGGAAATTCAACTTCACTGATATAAACTGGGATCTTCTTAATTCAAGAGGTTTAGATGGTACAGAATTTGTTATAAGGGTTTCTTAAATCAATATGTAGATGGTCCCATAAGACTGCACTGCATCTGGTGTTGGGCAACAGTCCATAAGACCACAAGATATAGGAGCAGAATTGGGCCATTTGGCCCATTGGGTCTGCTCCACCATTTGATCATGGCTGATCCATTTTCCTCTCAGCCCTAATCCCTTGCCTTCTCTCTGCATCCCTTCATGCCCTGATGAATCAAGAATCTATCAACGTCTGCCTTAACTGCACCCAATGATCTGACCTCCACATCCGCCTGTGGAAATAAATTCCACAGATTCACCTGTAAAGAAATTCCTACTTACCTCTGTTCTAAATAGACATCCCTCTATTTTGTGTTTGTGCCCTTGAGCCCTTGACTCCTCCATCATAGGAAACACTCTCTCCACATCCACTTTGTCTAGGTCTTACAACATTTGATAGGTTTCAATGAGGTCACTCCTCATTCTTCTAAATCCCAGCAAGGACAGACCTAGAGCTCCTCATGTGATAAGCCTTTCATTTCTGGAATCATTTTAATGAAACTCATTTCAATCCTCTCCAAGGCCCAAAACTGTTTGAAATGAGTACTCCTGCTTGAGTACTGTTGGGGAGGGGGTGGGAACGGCCTACCTGGGGGAAGCAACAGTGGCTGCGCCTCTGGCACAGAGTCTGGTCCTGTGGCTCAGAAGGGTAGGGAAAGGAAGAGGAAGGCAGTAGTGATAGGGGACTCTATAGTCAGGGGTTCAGACAGGTGATTCTGTGGACGCAGGAAAGAAACTCGGATGGTAGTTTGCCTCCCAGGTGCCAGGGTCCGGGATGTTTCTGATCGCGTCCAAGATATCCTGTGGTGGGAGGGAGAACAGCCAGAGGTCGTGGTACATATTGGTACCAATCACATAGGTAGGAAAAGGGAAGAGGTCCTGAAAGAAGACTACAGGGAGTTAGGAAGGAAATTGAAAAGCAGGACCTCAAAGGTAGTAATCTCGGGATTACTGTCTGTGCCACGCGACAATGAGAATAGGAATAGAATGAGGTGGAGGATAAATGTGTGGCTGAGGGATTGGAGCAGGGGACAGGGATTCAGATTTCTGGATCATTGTGACCTCTTTTGGGACAGGCGTGACCTGTACAAACAGTATGGGTTGCACTTGAATACGAGGGGAACCAATATCCTGGCAGGGAGGTTTGCTTAGGATATTGGGAAGAGTTTAAACTAGAATTGCTGGGGCGTGGGAACCGAACTGAAGAGACGGAGGAAGAGGCAGTTAGCTCACAAATAATGAATGCTTGGAGACAGTGTGAGAGGGAGGGTAGGCAGGTGATAGAGAAGGGATGTGCTCAGACCAATGGCTTAAGATGTGTCAATTTTAATGCATCATGAACAAAGCAGATGAGCTTAGAGCGTGGATCAGTACTTGGATCTATGATGTTGTGGGCATTACAGAAACTTGGATGGCTCAGGGGCAGGAATGGTTACTTAGAGTGCCAGGCTTTAGATGTTTCAGAAAGGACAGGGAGGGAGGCAAATGAGGTGGGGACGTGGCACTGCTGATCAGAGATAGTGACATGGCTGCAGAAAAGGAGGAGTCATGGAGGGATTGTCTACTGAGTCTCTGTGGGTGGAAGTTAGGAATAGGAAGGGGTTAATAACTCTACTAGGTGTTTTTTATAGAACACCCAATAGTAACAGGGACATCGAGGAGCAGATAGGGAGACTGATTCTGGAAAAATGTAATAATAACAGGGTTGTTATAGTGAGAGATTTTAATTTTCCAAATATTAATTGGCATCTCCTTCGAGCAAGGGGTTTAGATGGGGTGGGGTTTGTTAGGTGTGTTCAGGAAGGTTTCCTGACACAACATATAGATAAGCCTACAAGAGGAGAGGCTGTACTTGATCTGGTATTGGGAAATGAACCTGGTCAGGTGTCAGGTCTCTCAGTGGGAGAGAATTTTGGAGATAGTGATCACAGTTCTATCTCCTTTACCATAGCATTGGATAGCGATAGGAACAGACAAGTTAGGAAAGCGTTTAATTGGAGTAAGGGGAAATATGAGGCTATCAGGCAGAAACTTGGAAGCATAAATTGTGAACAGGTGTCCTCAGAGAAATGTACGGCAGAAATGTGGCAAATGTCCAGGGGATATTTGTGTGGTGTTCTGCATAGGTACGTTCCAATGAGACAGAGAAAGGATGGTAGGGTACAGGAACAGTGGCGTACAAATGCTGTTGAAAATCTGGTAAAGAAGAAAAGAAAAGCTTACGAAAGGTTAATAAAAAATAGGTAATGATAGAGATCTAGAAGATTATAAGGCTAGCAGGAAAGAGCTTAAGAATGAAGTTAGGAGAGCCAGAAGAGGCCATGAGAAGGCCTTGGCGGACAGGATTAAGGAAAACCCCAAGGCATTCTACAAGAATGTGACAAGTAAGAGGATAAGACGTCAGAGAATAGGACTAATCAAGTGTGACAGTGGAAAAGTGTGTATGAAGCTGGAGGAGATAGCAAAGGTACTTAATGAATACTTTGCTTCAGTATTCACTATGGAAAAGGATCTTGGCGATTACAGGGATGACTTACAATGGATTGAAAAGCTTGAGCATATAGACATTAAGAAAGAGGATGTGCTGGAGCTTTTGGAAAGCATCATTGTATAAGTCACCGGGAACGGATGAGATGTACCCCAGGCTATTGTGTGAGACAAGGGAAGAGAATGCTGTGCCTCTGGCAATGATCTTTGCATCATCAATGGGGATGGGAGAGGTTTCAGAGGGTTTGAGGGTTGTGGATGTTGTTCCCTTATTTTAGAAAGGGAGTAGAGATAGGCCAGGAAATTATAGACCAGTGAGCCTTATTTCAGTGGTTGGTACATTGATTGAAAAGATCCTGAGGGGCAGGTTTTATGAACATTTGGAGAGGCATAATATGATTAGGAATAGTCAGCATGGCTTTGTCAAAGGCAGGTTGTGCCTTATGAGCCTGATTGAATTTTTTGAGGATATGACTAAACATGTTGATGAAGATAGAGCAGTAGATGTTGTGTATATGGATTTCAGCCAGGTATTTGATAAGGTACCCCATGCAAGGCTTGTTGAGAATGTAAGGAGACATGGGATCCAAGGAGACCTTGTTTTGTGGATCCAGAATTGGCTTGCCCACAGAAGGCAAAGAGTGGTTGTAAGCAGGTCATATTCTGCATGGAGGTCGGTGACCAGTGGTGTGCCTCAGGGATCTGTTCCAGGACCTCTTCTCTTTGAGATTTTTATAAATGACCTGGATGAGGAAGTGGAGAGATGGGTTAGTAAATTTGCTGATGACACAAAGGTTGGAGGTGTTGTGGATAGTGTAGAGGGCTGTCAGAGGTTACAGCGGGACATTGATAGTATGCAAAACTGGGCTGAGAAGTGGCAGATGGAGTTCAACCCAGGTAAGTGTGAGGTGGTTCATTTTGGTAGGTGAAATATGATGGCAGAATATCGTATTAATAGTAAGACTCTTGGCAGTGTGGAGGATCAGAGGGATCTTGGGCTCTGAGTCCATAGGACACTCAAGAGTGCTGTGCAGGTTGACGCTATGGTTAAGAAGACATATGGTGGGATTAAGTTTAAGAGCCAAGAGGTAATGTTACAGCTATATAGGACCCTGGTTTCAACCTGTTCCAAATGTCATTCCCACAGGTGTTATCTTTTCTCTGCTATAGGCTCTTACTAGGATATTTGCAGGCTTCAGTTCATTATATCTGAAATGCCATTCCAACTCATTTTGTGGAAAGATTGAAATAGCTGAGCCAGTGCCCAATTCCATTTTAATTAATTTTCCGTTCACTTCCGGAAGCACTTACATTCACAGTGATGAAGTGTTTTGAGAGGGTTGGTGATGAAATATAACAGCTCCTGCCTGAGAATTTACTTAGACCCGCTCCAGTTTGCAACAAGTCCACAGCAGATGCCATCTCACTGGCTCATCAATCAACCCTGGAATATCTGGACATCAAAGATGCATATATCAGGATGGTCTTTATCGACTACAGCTCAGCTTTCAGTACTGTAACCTACAGACTGGACACTCAGGGGGACTTTAACTGACAGACTGGACACTCAGGGGGGACTTTAACCGACAGACTGGACACTCACGGGGACTTTAACCGACAGACTGGACACTCAGGGGGACTTTAACCGACAGACTGGACACTCACGGGGGACTTTAACCGACAGACTGGACACTCATGGGTGACTTTAACCGACAGACTGGACACTCAGGGGGACTTTAACCGACAGACTGGACACTCACGGGGACTTTAACTGACAGACTGGACACTCAGGGGGACTTTAACCGACAGACTGGACACTCATGGGTGACTTTAACCGACAGACTGGACACTCAGGGGGACTTTAACCGACAGACTGGACACTCACGGGGACTTTAACTGACAGACTGGACACTCAGGGGGACTTTAACCGACAGACTGGACACTCATGGGTGACTTTAACCGACAGACTGGACACTCAGGGGGACTTTAACTGACAGACTGGACACTCACAGGGGACTTTAACTGACAGACTGGACACTCATGGGTGACTTTAACCGACAGACTGGACACTCACAGGGGACTTTAACTGACAGACTGGACACTCATGGGTGACTTTAACTGACAGACTGGACACTCATGGGTGACTTTAACTTACAGACAGACAGCGTCAGGAATTGTACCTGGGCTGCTGCTATTATAAAGTGTTGTGCTAACCACTACACTACCACGCCATGTCAAGACTTTAACCTACAGTCTGGGCAAATCAAAGTTATTAGAAACATAGAAAACCTACAGCACAATACAGGCCCTTCAGCCCACAAAGCTGTGCCGAACATGTTCTTACCTAAGAAATTACCTAGGGTTACCCATTGCCCTCTGCGCTCCATGTACCTGCCCCTTAAAAGACCCCTATCGTATCCACCTCCACCACAATCTCTGGCAGCCCATTCCAAGCATTCATCACTCTGTGTAAAAAACTTATCCCTGACGTCTCCTCTGTACCTGCTTCCAAGCACCTTAAAACTGTGTCCTCTCGTGCTAGCCATTTCAGCCCTGGGAGCCTCTGATTATCCACATGATCAATGCCTCTCATCATCTTATACACCTCTATCAGGTCACCTCTCATCCTCCGTCACTCCAAGGAAAAAAGACTGCATTCACTCAACCTATTCTTATAGGGCATGTTCCCCAATCCAGGCAACATCCTTGTAGATCTCCTCTGCACCTTTTCTATGGTTTCTGCATCCTTCCTGTAGTGAGGTGACCAGAAGTAAGCACAGTACTGTACTCCAAGTGGGCTCTGACCAGGGTCCTATATAGCTGCAACATTACCTCTTGGTTCTTAAACTCAATCCCACGATTGATGAAGGCCAATGCACCGTATGCCTTCTTAACCACAGAGTCAACCTGCGCAGCAGCTTTAAGTGTCCTATGGATTCGGAGCCCAAGATCCCTCTGATCCTCCACACTGCCAAGAGTCTTACCATTAATACTATACTCTGCCATCATATTTGACCTACCTAAATGAACCACTTCACACTTATCTGGGTTGAACTCCACCTGCCATTTCTCAGCCCAGTTTTACATCCTATCAATGTCCCGCTATAACCTCTGACAGCCCTCCACACTGACAACACCCCCAACCTTTGTGTCATCAGCAAGTTTACTAACCCATCTCTCCACTTCCTCATCCAGGTCATTTATAAACATCACAAAGAGTAAGGGTCCGAGAACATATCCCTGAGGCACACCACTGGTCACCGACCTCCATGCAGAATATGACCCGTCCACAACCACTCTTTGCCTTCTGTGGGCAATCAGTTCTGGATCCACAAAGCAATGTCCCCTTGGATCCCATGCCTCCTTACATTCTCAATAAGCCTTGCATGGGGTACCTTGTTAAATGCTTTGCTGAAATCCATATACATTACACCTTATTTCAATAAGGTGGAGGATGAATTTATGAAATATTTTCAAGACGATCTTCTGGAACAATATGCTGATGAACCAAATGGTGAAAAACTCCCAGAGTAGTGTACAGTATGTAGATCCTCTGAAATGATCCCTTCCATCTGTCAAGGAAGCAGGTGATTCCTTGCCACAGTTTAACCACATCCCCCTTTGGAGACAATTCTGTGACAGAACTGGTAATTCCCTTTACACAGTTCAATGTCTGTCAGAAGGTAAAACACTCCATTCAAAGCTGCTTCATTCATCTGCGTTGGTGACCAACCCCAACAGTAGCTTCAGCCTAACCCTAACCTGGGTCACATTACCCGTGCTTCACTTATGAGGGATCGGATCTGAGACTCAAAATCTGGACTGGATCCTGGGATACTTGTCTGCCTAAACCTTGATCAGCCATGATCTCAAAATGGAGGTGCAGGCTCGAAGGGCCGAATGGTCTACTTCGCCACCTATTGCCTATTGTCTGAAACAAACAATGCAGATGTTCTCTTGTTTGAGTCTGAATCAAACACTGGAGTCTGAAACCATGCACAACAGTCGGAACATCACAGGGCAATCAACTTATTTTGCAGAACCTCATTGTAGTATTTTCTCAACAAATGCTGGATAAGAGCTCAACATTTAGACAAGAATGTAAGAGAATCGAGACTGAGCATTTAATTTAGGTATAAAACTGAATACAAAGGTAAATATGGGTGTAGGCTTGTTACAGAGATGGAAGCTGCTATTTGTCGCACTTTTCTCATGCTGGCACACACTAGAGCAATGCAATAGCTTCGCTGCCCAGTCCCTTCCCCAAATAATTATAAATAGTCTATTTAGCATGTATTTACACAGTTCTGTCTTGAAGACCACAGTGGAACCTACCTCCACCACATCTGCAGGTGGTGAGTTCCAGATCCCAACCACACTCTGTGTTTAAAGCAAAATTACTTCTGTTCCTCTTCCTCTTCATTTTACAGCTGAGACCTCTGATCCTCAGCCCCAAAATCCATTTCCTCTTTGTTACTGACCCCCATCATTTGAGGCACTTCCATCAAATCTTCCTTCGGACTTTCTTTCAAGAACATAGCCTCAGCCTCTTCGATTTTTCTGTGATGATAGCACCTTAGCCGATTGGACCCTGGTCTTCCTCGCCTGAGACTAGAATGCATTACACCAGCTGAAGCCAGACCAGTGTTTTATAAGGGCTCAACATGACTTTATAAATCAGCCATAATTGAATGGAGGAGCAGTCTTGATGGGCTAAATTGCCTAATTCTGCTTCTATGGTCTTATGAACTTCCCTTGCCTTTATACCTGTGTCTCGAGAGACAAAGTACAAAACCTGAAGTTTTATGAACCACTGTCTCAACCTGCTCTGCTATTATTGATTCATGAACACCACCCCCCCGTGATCATACAAGATCTGGCCAATCTGTGCTGTCAGTAAGAGGTGGGGGGTGTGTGGGAGGACTCCCGCTGGAAGAGACAGGGTTGCATTTGAGTACCACCGGCAGCCGAAGAGCAAAGGAAACAGGAGAATCCATTTGCTCCCACAAACCTCGTGCTGATCTTGGGGTGGGGATGTCTGGAACTCAGCAGGTCAGGAGGTCAGGCAGCATCTATGGAAAAGAATACAGTCGACATTTTGGGCCGAGACCCTTCATCAGGTCCGAAGAAAATAAGACGAGGAGTCAGAGTAAGAAGGTGGGGGGAGGGGGGGAAGGTGGGGAGGAAGAAACACAAGGTGATGGTGAAACCAGGGAGGAGGGAGGGGTGAAGTAAAGAGCTGGGAAGACGATTGGTGAAAATAGATAAAAGGCTGGAGGAGGGGGCATCTGATAGGGGAGGACCACTGGGCCATTGGGAGATTCCATTTTCTCTGGCAGAGTGTAGGTGCTCAGCAAAGTGGTCTCTCAATCTATGTCGGGTCTCACCAATTATACAAGAGGCCTGACTCCACAGAGGCTGCCTGATCTGCTGAAAATCTCCAACATTCTCTGCATTTATCTTGGGTTTTTAGCACTTGCAGTAACTTTGCTCTTTGATAAGGTTACACCTAAGTGTTTTGCTGATTTCTATACAAGTAATAATGATCTATTTTTAAATAAAATGACTACTACAATGGCATGACAAATTCACATAATTCCACACAATCTATTCCTTTATCCAAGTTGATGAATTATACAAATTCCTCCATTTCATCCTTCGTGTCAGAATCTGTTCAGTGTTACTGCAGCCTTACGGGTTGGAACACTCTCAGCAGATTCACAGTCATTTCCTTTGCATCAGTGAGCTGGCGAAACAGGCGTTACAGTACCCATCACATTTAGCATTCCCAAAGTGCTCGCACCCGTGAGTTCGACAGACGTGTTTTCCCAGCTTTAGCTGGAGATGATCTGGTGAAGATGAATTGTGAGTCTGTAAATTCTGCAAGTGACCATTTTCCTCCAGTTCCTGCACAATGGGCTCCCTTGTGGCTCTGTCCGATGCCTCCTGTTTATCGGCTGGCTTGGTGCTGGGAGATCGTGGTAAAACTGCACTCTGAAATAACAACATTTGTTCAATCATCACAGATTCTTTCGTTTGATAAAGTCTGCACATTTGCATTGTCGGTCCAGCCACAAATCTGTCAATGTTCTGAACACAGCATTGGGAAGAGATTTGAGAATAATTCTGCATTTATTTTTTTGAAGAGGTTACAATTCACAACATTCATCACAATATAAACGAAAACTCCAGCAAACTATCAGGTCAGCATTAAAGGTTGTCGCCTGTCGTCTACCGTCACTGCAGGACTTGTAAATGCCCAGCTCAAAGAAATGGGCAGGAAAAACCATTGAGGACACTACCCACCCAACAAACTGTCTTTTACAAAAGCTCTTTCCTAGAAAGCACCACACAAAAACTTCACGCCATCTTAAAAGTTTCTTACCCCAGCCAGCTAATCTGATCGACCATTCCAGTTAGCCAACCCCCCTCTATCCATTACCCCTGTCACTGCACTGCTCTGTAAACACTTTCTATAAAGCTGCTTACATTGTAAACACATGCTGGTATTTATGCACATTTTATTCCATATCCCTACTTTAAACTCTAACTTATTTTTAAAAAATTCTTTATTCTTTTTATATGTTAAATGTCACACTCCGATCAACACACCACAATAAATTCCTAATACATGTAAATGCAGATGGTGAATAAATTTGATCTGTGACCCTTTGCTTTGTCCAAAGGGGGATGTCACTTCGGATGTACCAACTGTTTAACTAAGGCCTTGTTAATGGAACTGCTGCTCTGAAATTTCTGTCACAGCAGTAAAATTAAAAGTCATACTTTATGTTTACAAATTCCAGGAACAAAATGTTAATTACAAGATGCACAAACTGCAGCAGTCTGGTCTGTTGCAGTCAGGAAAATCTAAGGGTGGTGTTGTAGTGGATCCTTGCAGGTGATTTCATGGACTGTAGAACCTCTGCCTCTGTGTAAGTAAATGCCCTAGACGATACAATTTTGACAGGATCTTTCCATAAAGCAGCATGGGGTCCACAGACCCCTTGGTTAATGGTAGTGGTCCATGGCATAAAGTAGGTTGGGAACTCTGCCCTAAAGCCATGCTAACTAATTTGATGGAATGTTGAAGAGGTGACAATGTGTGCCAATGAGAACAGTGTGGCTGATTCGACTGGTATTTAGGCTGAGATTCTTCCAACATCGAAGGATTATCTGAATAAGCACTTGAACCACCACGGCTATGGACCACATGCTGGAAATTGGGTTAGCATGGGTACGGTGGGGCTGAAGGGCCAGTGTCTGGACTGTACCACCCTTGTGGAAATTACAATAAAGGCATTAGTGTAGTCATGGAGAACTTTAATCTACATATAGATTTCTCAAAACAATGAGCAGTAATACTCTGGAGGATGACACCAGCAGTGTGTGTCTGATGTCTGTGGACTGACAGGTTGAGGAACTGACAGCAGAGTGAAAAATCCTTCGATGTGCATTGAGAAAGGAACAATTAACAATCTCGTTCCTGATTCCCTGTGGAAGAGTGATCAAACAACAGCTGGATTTTCACTAAGGTGGGGGGAGTAAAGGTTCAGGATAACAATCTCGTTCCCGATTCCCCAGGGGAGAATGACCAGAACACAGTGGGATTTTCATAGTGGGGAGTAAATATTCAGGATAACATCCTCGTTCCCGATGTCCCAGGGAGAGTCACCAGACAGCAGTGAGATTTTCATGGTGGAGAGTAAATGTTCTAACAATCTCATTTCCAAATCCCCAGGGGAGAGTGACTAGACAGCAGTGGGATTTTCATGGTGGGGAGTAACGATGCAGGATGAGCATGAGGGTCCTGAATCTGAACAAAGGAAAGTTCACAGGTGTGGGGTGTAAGCTGGTCTGGTTCTGTTGGTCTGTAAAATCTTTCTCATGAGAATCGATTAAATTTAAAAAATAAATAGATCAAATGTAGCCTACCTGGGACAACATTATCAGGAAAGAGGGCTCAAGTGCTTTTACAAAGGAAATGAGGTTTTGTGTTAGGTCCAAGGAGATGGATAAAATGGCAGCAAAGGCTGAAGTCTGTGAATTTGGTGGCGTTCAGATTCAGCAAACAAGTTAAATAATTGAGGAGGAAGAAAGTGGAGTGAGAACAAGCTTGGGGGGAACATAAAAACAAGCTTTCAAACAATCAACCTGTGAAGAGAAATGACAGAGGTAGGTCACACCCTCCTTTCCCAGGGTAGGGGAATATAGAGGGCAAAGTTTTAAAGTAAGAGTGGGAAGATTTAAAGGGGAGCTGAAAGGAAGTTTTTTTGTAAAGAGAGAGTGGTGGATCTATGGAACGAGCTGCCAGAGGAAGTGGCGGTGGGGGGGGGGGGGGGGGATACAGTTACACCGTTGGACGGGAGCACAGATAGGAAAGGTTTAGTGGGACATGCTGGCGTAAGGGCTTGGCTCAGGTAAATATTTTGATTGGGTTGGGTGAGATGGGCTGAACAACTTGGTTCTGTGCTGTATGACTCTGACTCTGTGACAAGAGTGGGTTCCCTGCAGTCTGAATAGGGTTTCATTTCCTGGTGAGCTCAAAGCCTTCTATGCTCGAAAGATGGAGGCACCTTCATGAACTCCCACAGCCCCCCGATGATCCTGCAGTTTCAGTCTCTGAGGCAAATGTGAGAGCATCCTTCGTGAGGGTGAACCCATGAAAAAATTCAGCCCAGACAGGGTACCTAGCCAAGTATTAAAGACCTGTGTTGATCAACTGGCTGGAGTGTTCACTGAGATCTTTAACCTCTCACTTCAACAGTCTGAAGTACCCTTCTGCTTCAAGCAGGGGTCAATAATACCAGTGCAACAGAAGGAGATGGTAACCTGCCTCAATGACTATCATCCAGTCGCACTTAATCCACTGTGATGAAGTGCTTTGAGAGGTTGCTGATAAAACATATCAACTCCTGCCTGAGAGGTGACTTGGATCCACTCCAATTGCCTACAGGTCCACAGCAGATGCCATTTCATCGACTCTTCACTCAACCCTGGAACACCTGGACAGTGAAGATACATACATCAAGATGCTCCCATTGACTACAGCTCAGCATTCAATACTATCATCCCCTCAAAACTAATCAATAAGCTCCAAGACTTTGGTCTCAGTACCTCCTTGTGCAACTGGATCCTCGATTTCCTCAGTTGCAGATCCCAGTCATTGGCCACAACTCCATCAACTCCACCATCTCCATCAGCACAAGGCTGTGTGCTGAGCCCCCTGCCCTACTCACATTTTACTTATGACTATGAGGCTATGCACAGCTCCAATGCCATATTTAAGTTTGCTCATCAGCAAACATCACTCCCCACCAATAAACACATCTACATGAAATGCTGTCACAGGAAAGCAGCATCCATCATCAGGAACCCCCATCACCCAGGTCATGTTCTCTTCCCACTGCTGCCTTCAGAAAGATGGTACAAGAGCCTCAGGACCCACACCACCAGGTTCAGAAGCAGTTATTACCCCTCAACCATCAGGTTCTTGAACCAAAGGGGATAACTGCACTTAATTTCTCTTGCCCTATCACTGAACTGTTTCCACAACCTATGGACTCACTTTCAAGGACAGCTTCATCTCATGTTCTTGATGTTTATTGCTTATTTATTATTATTATTATTTCTTTCTTTCTGTATTTGCACAGCTTGTTTCTTTGTAAATTAGTTGTCCACCCAGTCAATGCAGTCTTTCACTGATTCTATTATGGCTAGTGGATATACTGTGAATGCATGTAAGAAAATGAATCTCAGGGTTGTATATGGTGTCATATAGGTACTTTGATAATAAGTTTACTTTGAACTTTGGAATTATGAAAAGCAGTTAACAATTACAATAAAATACATATGATTCTATCTTCACCGGGGGACACAAACTCCCAGGTATGTTGGGGAACGGGTGAGAAGAACCGAAACAGATCAATGTGAGTAAAATACCCCTAAGTGCCTGAGCATTTGCATCCCAGCTGACTGAAGGAAGGGGCCTTGGAAACGGTAGATTCACCAATGGCCACCAATACGTTCTGGGCCAGTTGTTCCAGACTGAAGGTGGCAGAAGTTAGACCAGTATTTAGACAAGAAAGTGAAAACCAGGGGATTACAGACCTGTCCACCTGACCTCAGTTAGAACCCTCTCCAACAGTGGTTCTCAACATTTTTTATGCCATGGAGCCTTTTCATTAACTGAGGTGTCCGTGGACACCAGGCTGTGAACCTCTGCTCCAGAATAAAACGCAACTGGTCACCTGACCATTGGATCATAAGGACCATGAGACGTAGGAGCAGAATTAGGCCATTTGGCCCATCAAGTCTGCTCCACCATTCAATCATGGCTGATTTATTATCCCTCTCAATCCTTCTCCCCATAACCTTTGATGCCCTGACTAAACAAGAAACTATCAACCTGCACTTTAAGTATACCCAGTGACTTGACCTCCACAGCCACCTGTGGCAATGAATTCCACAGATTCACCACCCTTGGCTAAGGAAATTCATCCTCATCTCTAAATGGTTGGTCCTCTACTCTGAGGCTGTGCCTCCTGATCCTTGATTCCCACCACTATAGGAAGTATCCTCTCCACATGCACTCTACCTAGACCTTTCAATATTCAACAGGTTTTAATGAAATAACCCCTCATCTTCTAAATTCCAGCAAGTAAAGGCCCAGAGCCAACAAGCTCTCTGGAATCATCACCGTGAACCTGCTCTGGATCCTCTCCAATCTCAGCACTTCTCCTACATTAACCTTTTCATTTCTGGAATTGTCATCGTGAACCTGCTCTGGACCCTCTCCAAACCCAGCACTCCTTTCTTAGCTAAAGTGCCCAAGGGGCCCCAAGTTGCCCACAATAGTCCAAGGGCAGTCTGGTCAATGCCTTAAAAAGATTCAGCATTTCATCCTTGCTTTTGTATTCTAGTCCTCTTAAAATGAATGCTAACATTAAATTTCCCTTACTTACCATTGATTGAACCTACAAGTTAATCTTTAGGGAATCCTGCACAATGACTCCTAGGTCCTTCTGCATCTCTGAATTTTCTCCCCATTTAGAAAATAGTCTAAACCTTTATTCCTTGCATCAAAGTGTAAGAGCATGCACTTCCCGACACTATATTCTACCTGACACTTTTTTTGCCCATTTTCCTAATCTGTCTGTCTTTCTGCAGACTCCCTACTTTCTCAATACTACCTGCCCCTTCACCTATCTTTGTATAATCTGCAAACTTTCCCATAAAGCCATCATTGACATATAATGTGAAAAGAACCGGCCCTAACACTGACTCCTGAGGAACACCACTAGTCACCGGCAGCCAATTGAAAACTCATCTTTGCCTCCTGCCAGTCAGCCAACTTCCTATCCATGCTAATATCTCTCCTGTAATACCACAGGCTTTTATTTTGTTAAGCAGCCCCATGTGCAGCACCTTGTCAAAGGGCTTCGGAAAATCCATGTACATAACATCTACTGATTCTCTTTTGTCTATCCTGCTTGTTATCTCTTGGGAAAGGGCAAAATAATATCAAATGAAACAATGTGAGAAAATGTGAATTTAATCATTTTGGAACAAGTAAAATGATTACTTTTGAGAAATATTGTAGAAAGATGCAGTATAATGGGATTTATGGATCTGTGTGCATGAAACCAGAAAGCTAGCAGACAATTACAGAGGTAATGGGGAGGCTAACGCGGTATTCTCTGTGAATTATCTAGCAGATTTCCCCGCCCCCCCCCCCACACAATGAAAGAACTTAAAGTACCGCGGGTCTACTCTATCAGCAAGTTGCTTGTTGGCGGAGAAGCTGAAGGAGCTGGACAGTGAGGATCGTATTGCTGCCTGTGTCAGAGAGGCATCGGAGGAGTTGGTGCGCAAAGGTGACGTGGAGTTTAACAGGAAGTGATCATCATAGTCGCTTTTCTTGTCATCGAGTGACCCTGTTGGACATTGTTAATGTGGAATGCTGCAAGTCCGATTCACAGATTTATTGGCAGCTCTCTAGCCTTAGTCATAGCAAGGACTAGGTTTCAACCTGTGGTGTTACCTGTTTACAGCTGCCCAGGGGAGGGGCATTGGAGTCAGTGTGCTCCACTGGAGGTAGTGTGGCACAGCAGCCAAATGGAGTTGGTGCTGCCCCCGCTGTATTCACTGGGCAAAAGACAAGCGGGATTGTGTTCAACTGTAGACTGCTGCAACATTCATGGACTCGGGGACTTGGGCTTTTTTCTTTGCGACTGTATTTTACTGATATTTTATATGTACTTGCTCTCTTATATGTGCCTTGTCCTGTGTGTAGACTGTTGGCACTGCACCTTGGCTCGGGGAAATGCTGTTTCATTTGGCTCTATTCATGGGTACTCATGCATGGTTGAAAGACAATTAAATGTGAACTTGAAGAATTGTCACTTACCCAGGCATGCTGGTCTGCTGGAGAACAGCTAGCCATGTGGAACCTGTGTGAGTATTTCGCTTGTGCACTGATGTAGCACTTGTCACAATACCCACTATGGGTTGGATTGGCAAGCATCCTACAGTCTGAAGTATGACATATAGACATGTTTCGGAGATGAGATGAAATCTGAGCCAGTTGTCTCTGAGGGGCTGAAGGTGAGAGGTCACCATGCCCTGGATCTTGTGGGGAGGAAGCTCCTAGGAAGAGAACATCTTAGTATTAGTCTCTCAAATGTGCAAACAGGCAAAAACTGTGGCACAAATTCCCATCAATAGACCAGCTTGTGTTGCAATGTGTAAACGGGGTTACCTATGGACGTGCACACTGACCACCCTGAGCAACACATACTGGGCAATCACAGCCTGAGCCCAGCTGCAGAACAACAGACTGTGGCATCTTCGTGCATTTCCTCATTTGAGGGTTGTATATTGAGGGAATCAAGAGACAAGGATTTAGGGCAGGATTTAGTGGGGAAAAGGCACAACTGTGATGCACCGACTGGGACAGCATACAGGAGGGGCCGAATGGCCTATGTTTCCTGCATTCACTGAAGAGGAGTTGGGGCAATACATAGATAGATGGGATAGTATAAGATAAAGATTCCTACATCTCTCTGAGCACTAACAGATTTCTTCAGTTCAGGGCTTTCCTCTTTTGAGCAAAAGAAGGTGAGAGGTGACTTGATAGAGGTGTACAAGATGATAAAAAACGCAGATCGAGTGGATAGCCAGAGACTTCTTCCCAGGGTGGAAATGGCTAAGATAATTTTAAGGAGACTGGTGGGTATGTGGAATTCATTATCAGGGTAGTGGGAGATGTAGAGACAGTAGGGACATTAAGAGATTCTTCGATAGGTATATAGATGAAAGAAAAATGGAGGGCCATGTGTGAGGAAAGAGTTAAAATGATCTTAGAGTAGGTTCAAATGTCAGCACAGTATGGTGGGCTGAAAGGCCTGTATTGTTCTCTAATTATACTGTATGTTCTATATTCTAATCTACTTCGACTTGCCCATTTCCAAACCTAGAGCTTCCTCCTATTTGCATGATATTTTCACGAGAAATTTCTTTAAGAACACTCATCACAGATTGGATTTCCAAATGGACATGAATTTCTGTGAAACATAGGACCAGGAGAGATTCACTATGCCCTATACTATAGTCATGATGGACCTGCCTCATCTTAGTTGGTACCGGTTCCCCACTTCCTCATTACATACCATTAGTGGGCCCATCTGCACACCCTCCCTCCATAGATTCACTGTCCTCTATGAGGAGTTCTGGGATGCCAGTCTTAAAGAACCATCTATGGCAATGAATTCCACAGATTTGTCCCCCCGACCCCCCCCCCCCATCTCTAGCTAAAGGGATCATCCTCATCTCTGTCCTAAAGGGATATCCTTCTATTCTGAGGGTTGTGCCCTCTGGTCCTAGACTCACCCACTACAGGAAATATCTTCTCCACATCTACTCTATCGAAGCCTTTCAATATTTGCTAGATTTCAATGAGATTCCCCCTTCATTCTTCCAAACACCAGGAAGTATGGGCCCAGAGCTCCCAGATGGACTACAGACCAGGAATTTGAAACAAGTAGCTAAAGAGATTGTGGAGGCATTAGCTATGATCTTTCAAGAATCACTAGATTCTGGAATAGTTACTGAGGACTGGAAATTGCAAATGTTACTCTACTCTTAGGAAGGCAGACAAAAGACAGGAAACTATAGGTCAGTTAGAATGACTTCAGTGGTTGGGAAGATGTTGGAGTCCATTATTAAGGATGATAAAATAGGCTGTAGTCAGCATGGTTTCCTCAAGGGGAAATCTTGCCTGACAAATCTGTTGGAATTCTTTGAAAGAATAACAAGCAGGATAGACAAAGGAGAATTGGTTGATGTTGTGTACTTGATTTTCAGAAGGCCTTTGACAGGGTGCCACACATGAGGCTAATTAACAAGATAACAGCCCATGGTATAACAGGAAAGATACGAGCATGGACAGAAGATTGGCTGGCTGGCAGGAGGCAAAGGGTGGGAATAAAGGGAGCCTTTTCTGACTTGTTTTCAGTGATTTGCTATTTTTCTTGTTATATGCTGATGATCTGGATGATGGCATTGAAGGCTTGTGACCAAGTCTGCAGATGATACAAAGATAGATGGAGGGGCAGATAGAGTTGAGGAAGCAGGGAGTCTGCAAAAGGACTTAGTTAGATTGGGGGAATGGGCAAAGAATTAACAGACAGGATATAGTGTCAGGAAATGTATGGCTATGCAGTTTTGTAGAAGGAATAAAGGTCTAAATGGGGAAAAAAATTCAGAAATCAGAGGTGTAAAGGGATTTGGGAGTCCTCGACGAGGATTCTCTAAAGGTTTAATTTGCAGGTTGAGTTGGTGGTGAGGAAGGCAAATGCAATGTCAATGTTCGTTTCAAGAGAACTAGAATATAAGAACAGTGATGCAAAACTTGAAAGGCGTTATGTCAGATGACTTTTGGAGTATTATGACCAATTAATTTCAAGCCACATATCCAAGGGAGGACATGCTTATGTCAGAGAAGGTCAAGAGGAGCTTTATGAGAATTATCCCAGGAATGAAAAAGTTAGTATAATGAGGAGCTTTTGATGGCTCTGGGCCTGTGCTCACTGGGGTTTAGAAGAATGGGGGAGAGTGAATCTCATTGAAACCTATTGAAAGGCATAGATAGAGTGGGTGTGAAGAGAATATTTCCTTTGGTGGGGGAGTCTAGGACCAGCCTCAGAATACAAGGAAATCCTTTTAGAACAGAGATGAGGAGGAGGAATTTCTTTAGCCAGAGGGTGGTGAATCTGTGGAATTCATTGCCATAGATGGTTGTGGAGGCCAAGTCATTGGGTATATTTAAAATGATAGGGTCTTCTTTAGTAAGGGCACCAAAGGTTACAGGGGGAAGGCAGGAGAATGGGATTGAGAGGGAAAATAAATCAGCCATGGTCAAATGGCAGAACAGAATTGATGGGCTGAATGACCTAACTCTGCTCCTTCATCTTATGTTCTTATGGTAAATCTGAAGATGTTCAGGCAACATATTTAGGCAAAGTATAAGCAAGGAAAGTGTACAACATTTTTCATCAGGCACCATGGTAGCTAACAGTTAGTGTGTAACTGTTACAGTTCAGGTCATTCCAGAGTTCAGAGTTCAATTCCAGTGCTGTTCTGTAAGGAGTCACTGTATGTATTCCCCATGGAATGTGTGGGTTTTCTCCAGGTGTTCCAGTTTCCTCCCACAGTCTAAAGACGTATCGGATAGGTTAATTGATCATTGTAAATTCTCCCGTGATTCGGTTAGGACTAATAGGGGTTGTTGGGGGTTACAGTGTAGCTTGAAGGGCCAAAAAGGCCTACTCCACACTGTATTGCTAAGTGAGTAGATAAATATTCACAAAGGAAGCCGACTTTATTATTGGAGAATTCAGTGAAGGGCGAGTTTAGACCCGATGAAGGGTCTCAACCAGGAACGTCAACCAGGAACATCAACCACCCCTTTACCTCCACCATTGCTGGTTCCCTCACTCAGTTCACCCTGCAGTTTGTTTCTTTTTTCATTAAGATATTGCCCGGGTTAGAATATTTCTATTCTGAGGAGAGATTGCAGAGTCTGGGTCTGTTCTCCCTGGAGTGGAGGAGGTTAAGAGTGTGCATGATGAATGTGTATAAAGTTATAAGGAGTTTAGACAGTGCAGACCCAGGTAAACTATCCCCATATCATATCAGAGGTAAGTACAACCAAAGGGCACAGATTATGTGGGGGACCTTCCTCACCCAGAGCCCCTAGAACACACTGCGGGAGAGAGAGGGGAAGCTCGGTCACTCACAGCTGTTAAGAAGACTCTAAACGATCACTTGAACCAATGAGGCACAGAGTGCTATGGACCAAGTGCTGGGAGATGGGCTTAATACAGATGGGTGTCCACTGGTCAGCATAGATTAAATGGGCTGAATTGCCTGTTCCCATGCTATATGATTCTATGATTCAAACTACTCACCGATGCTTTCCAAATGCTTGAGGAAGCAGGAAGTGCACAGCCCGGACCGATCCTCGGCTCCGAAGTACTGACAGCCCGTGGTTTTGCATTTTCCGTGTTCTGTGACCTGACCGACCTGCAACCCCTGACCATGGACACTGCCTGCCATCTGACCTCCTGTACTGGCCTTGGCAGCTTGGTGTGACTCTGAGGAACTCTGTCCTGATGTTCCCTGTGTCAGGGTGAAAGCATCTGTCCTCTTTAAACACAAGTAACACCAACCAAAATTCCTCACTTCTTGCTTACATTCGCTGCACCTCTGTCCCAACAAATCCATCCTTCCGTTAACCACTTTGCCAGAATTTCCGCTTCTCTCTGGAGAATCCATGTGGCCCCTCTTGTGGAAACAGGAGGGACAGAAGCCATGAAAGGCCTCACTGCCAGTGAACGGACACTCAGAATCTTTACACTTTAAAGCATTCATCTCACTGAAGAGAGAGGTCCCAGTTGCAAGCGTTGTTATTTCATCCTTACTAAACTGCTTGTCCACTCCTTCGCCATCTCCCTCCCTCCGGTTGTTGAGGTCTGGAGGCGTTTCCTCACTCTGGAATGCATCTCGACACGTGTGGCAGAACGGTTTGGTAAACTTTGAACAGAAGTATGGACAACCGTGTGTCAAGCATTTCTCCTCCACAATGGACAGGGTGGAGAGGAAATCAAAATCGCCTTCATGCAAGTTTTTCCTTACATTGCTACTGCTTTCCTGCCAGGATTTGTACCTATGGTTAACAAGCTGGAAGTAATCTTGAACCAGGTTAAGGTCATCCGGTAAAGGGTTTATCAGCAGTCTAGACAAAAGAAACAGAATTTCAATGATTTGCTGTTTTGAAAGGTCTACAGGTGATTGTAACAGTTCTGGTCATCGAGCATGAAACAAGGTCAGGCTTTTGAGGACTCCATAATCCCGGTTAACTATCAGAATTGTTTCAATAAAGTAGACTGCTACTGCATAGTGGAATATTGATAAGGTTTTTAAGGTGTATGGTGTGTTGGCCATAGTGGTCCTTCTGGTGAATGTTGTTGATGAGGGAGCTCTAAGACTGACAACATTGATTATTCAAAGTTGCTGCCCAAGATGATAGGGTGGTTAAGAAGGCTTATAGTGTGTTGGTCTTCTTTAGACCATAAGACAGGAGCAGAATTAGGCCATTTGGCCCATCGAGTCTGCTCTGCCATTTCATGATGGCTGATCCACTTTCCCTCTCAGCTCCAATCTCCTACCTTCTCCCTGTTGTGTCCTGACCAATCAAGAATCTATCAACCTCTGCCTTAAATATACCCAATGACCTGGCATCCACAGCTACCTGTGGCAACAAATTCCACGATTCACCACTCTCTAGCTGAAGAAATTCCTCCTCATCTCTGTTCTAAAAAGACTCCCCTCTATTCTGAGACTCTCCCACCATAGGAAACATCCTCTCCACATCCACCCTATCAAGGCCTTTCAAAATTCGATAGGTTTCAATGAGGTCATCCCTGATTCTTCTGAATTCCATTGAGTAGAGGCCCAGAGCCATCAAACACTCCTCATATGACAAGCCTTTTAGAGGATTAAGTTCAAGATCCATGCGATAATGTTGCAATTCTATAAAACCACAGTTGGGGTATTGTAAAAAACACAAAATGCTGGCAGAACTCAGCAGGCCGGACAGCATCTATGGGAGGAGGTAGTGACGACGTTTCGGGTCAAAACCCTTCATCAGGAGTGAAGTACCATGGGATGGTCGAGGGGGGATAAGAAGTGGGGGGAGGGATGAAGTAGAGAGCTGGAAAATGATAGGCTGGAAAGAAATGGGCTGGGGGAAGGTGGAGAATATGGGAAATAAAAGAGAAAGAAAGGTAGGGCTGGGGGGAGATTATAGTGAGGGGCGAAAAAGAGAGAGAAAGAGAACCAGACTAAAATTATAGATAGGGATGGGGTAAGGGGGGGGGGGGGCAGGGGTATCAACGGAGGTCTGTGAGTTGAATGTTCATGCCAGCAGGTAGAAACAGATGGGGTATTGTGTTCAGTTCTGGTCACCTCATTATAAGAAGGATGTAGAAGGGCGCAGAGGAGATTTAATGGGGATTGCCTGGATTAGAGAAAATGTCTTATGAAGAAAGGTTGTGGGAGTTAGGGCTCTCAGCTCTGGAATGAAGAAGGATGAGAGGTGACTCAATAGAGGCTAATACAAGGAGCATAATTTTAAGGTGATTGGAGGAAAATACAGAGGGAATGTCAGATGTAAGTTGTTTTTTCTTTACACTGAGTGGTGAGTGTGTGGAACACCCTGTGCTAGAGGCAGATATATTAGGGACATTTAAGAGACTCTGCACCTGGATGACAGTAAACTGAAAGTGGTAACCAGAACAGAGCATCTTATTCCAGATGTGGGCTAGCCAATGTCCTGTAAACTGCAACATGATGTCCTCAATATTACACCCAAAGTGCCTGCCTTTGAAAGCAAGTGAGCTAAACAAGTTTGTCACTCCCCTGTCCACCTGCATGGTCATTTCCAGGAAGCAACAATTGTTCCTCTGTATGTCAACACTTCAAAGATCTCCACAGTTCGGGGCAAACGACTGGTCAGCATGAGACAACCCAAAATGCATCAGCTCACATGTTTTGGAGATGGTCAATTCCTTGACTATCTTTGTGACCCATAAACCCTGACAGAGACAGTTTGCAGAAAAATTGTTAAAAATGTGAGTACAGTACTGGGTCCAAGTGCAGTCGGGTACAGTACTGGGCTCCGAGTGCAGTCATTGTCAGAACTGAGTACTGAGGGGTTCACAGCTGAAGGAAGCTGGGGGAGTTTTGTGTGTCACTATCCTCCGGGAGAATTTTACCCTCTGCAGATATGTTACATTCGAAGATTTAAAGCTGCTGACTCAGTTATTGCATCAGCATTTTGAAAACTTTATTTTGGAGGAAGCCAGATCTGTAGGTGGGCATTGGTTGTTCAACAGTCTGCTTTTTGTTCCTCAGTGAATCCACTGAACCATTCTGGAACTAACCACTTCCTCAATGCCTCAGTCCCTATGTTCATGTTGTCCACAAACAGAACATGGAACAGCCCTTCAGCCCATCATACCCATACTGATCACAATGCCAGTCCTAATGAATCCCTTCTGCTTGACATGGTCCATATTCCTGTATACACTCACATTCAACCTCTTGAACATCAGAATTGCTCATGCCTGCAGCACCATCCCTGGCAGCATGTTCCAGTATCTGTGTTAAAAGACTTACTGCACACTATAACATAAGCACAAGAGATTGGGCTGATGCAGGAACTCTAGGGAAACACACACACAATGCTGGAGGAACTCAGCAGATCAGGGAGCAGCTATGCTAAGCAATATTGCAGTGACCAATACCGTAGACAGTACTCCAAATGGAGCATCTCCAAGTTGTGGTTAGTAATGAGATATCCTCTCCCATCGGTGAAGAACGTGAACCCACCTGGCTGCATTGACGAATTCAACTCCATTGCAGTCTGGCACGGAAATCTCAATCAGATAATCACTCAGTAGTTGCTTCCCATTGACTTTTTCTGCATCCAAGAGAAAGCGGATTGGAAGCTCCACACTCCCATTCTTGCTTGGTATGGCTAATGGAAAAGCATTAATCTCTGAAGGAGAAAGAATGTGGAGACATTACAGAAGTATTCCTTGAGGCACATCCGATTGGTAAAGCAAACAAATGTCTGACCACCCTCCTTACTTTCACACTGGGAGGCCTTGAATGTAGCCAGGGTCGGGGGCATTTTTCCACAAGTCTCTCTGCAGGACATTTGAGGACTGGGACTGCTGCATGCTGGCTGCTCCAAGGGAACAAAGGACTGGGAAAAGCGGCTCCCTGGCCTTCAATGTGGATCATTGGCAGATGACCAGAGAAGTTCTCGAGGCCAGTCAGTGTTAAGAGCACAATGAAATCTAAGTAACATACCCTAACAAAGCTCAGAATCCTGGTGAACTTTCCTGAGAATTTCAGTGGGGAACTTCAGGAATCACATGCTGTCATCAGAGAATGGGGGCTTTCTAGCTCACAGATGGGTGGATTTGAGTCAGGTGAGCAGTGGGCTGTAGTGGGACGGGGGTGGGGAGCTGCCTCGAACCCAGCCAGGACCTGACTTTCTGGGGTGGGATGAAGAGTGGGCAACCAATTGGCTGGCTCCTCCTCATGGAGGGGTTATGGGCCTCATGAGTGCAGAGGCAACAGCACCTGAATTCTGTTCTGTCCAAGGGGATTCAATGCAATGACCTTTGTCTTTGATGGGTTATTGTGATAAACATGTGCACTTACTCTATCATTTTGAAGTTACAATGGATTCCCATTAATTGAGCTATTGGTTAATCGGAGCAGCCACTTATTTGGGACAACTCTTAAAGAACAAATGCAAATCGAAAAAATAGCTAGGATTCCCTTTATTTATTTGGGATGCTATGCTGCTTAATTGGAACAGGAGACTTTAACTGAACATTTTCTAACTATCATCAGTTGGGTGCATTATGTGGCCATTAGACACTACGTGCTTAGAGCAAACTATTTTTAAATGATGTCAGTTGTGTTCAAAAAGTGGTGATTTTTGTCACTGATAGTTGGTGAAAAATAAGACAATTCAGGATGTTTTGTTCACTGTAGTTTCAAACATTCAGGCTGAAAGATGCCAGAAATGCCTGGGAGTGAAAAGGAAACAATTTCTCTACTTCAACAAGTTAGGAGCTACAAAGAATTTGAAGATATCGATAATCATCTTGAAAGTTACAATGAAAATGAAGTTTTGGAGGATGCAATTGTCAAAAGCACTGTTTGAAGGCGATCTACTATCTGCAGTAGGTGTCAAATATATTAGGAACAAATACACAGTACTGTAATAGTTTTGATAGTGCTATATTTTATTCTGTATTTTATTTAAATATATACTCTGTTACTCAGTTGAATGGTAGTTTGTCTTTTTTTTAAAACAATTTCTATGAAACTTCAGTTAATGGGGCAGCTGTTTAATTGGGACAAATGTACTGGTCCCTAGTGTCCCAATTAACCAGAATCCACTGTACTTCAGTTTTGTTCTAGGCCGTGATACAGACAGAACCCTTGACCTTGTGATAAGAAGCCTGAAAGCTCTGGTCCAAGGATGGTGTAGATCTCTGCAGGAAACTGGGCTCAGTTTGGGACTGTGCCGGGTGATTGGCTACTTGAACAGCATACCTGGTCCTATGTCATTGATGGTGATGAGTGGGGAGAAGGAATGATGCTCATAGCCCAGTAGGACAGGGCAGGTGCAGCACTGCAGAGGAGGCCAATGCAGGGGGAGGTAGATTCCCGCTGGACTCGAGGTCTTCCTGCTTGAAGTACTTTCTAAACTTTTTTCTGAGATTCCTTGTCCAAAAACAAAAGATCACAACGTTACCATGTGAAGGGCTCCTGCATCCTGGAAGACAATGGTTTACAGATGCAATGCAATTGAGTCATAGAAGAATGCAGCACAGAAACTGGCCCTTCAGCCCATCTAGTCTGTGCTGAACCATTTAAACTGCCTAGACCTTTTGACTTGCACCCGGACCACAGCCCTCCATATAAACGACATTGAAACATCTTCCTGTGGCACAATAACAACAATGTGCATTTGTATTTCCAATTTCTGCTCGTGGGATGTGGGGAAACTAGAATTTACCGTCCATCCCAAAATACCCTGATGAGCGACCTTCTTGGATCACAGTGGTCCTTTTGGTGAAGGGTATTGGGAGGAAGCTCCAGGTCTGACAACATTGATCCCACAGATTGATAGGGTGGTTAAGAAGGCATATGGTGCAGATCTCTGCAGGAAACTGGGCTCAGTTTGGGACTGTGCCGGGTGATTGGCTACTTGAACAATATACCTGGTCCTATGTCATTGATGGTGGTGAGTGGGGAGAAGGAATGATGCTCATAGCCCAGCAGGACAGGCCAGGTGCTGCACTGCAGAGGTGATCCACGCAGGGGGAAGTAGATTCCCGCAGGACTTGAGGTCTTCCTGCTTGAAAATTAGTCAGGGGATTGAGTTCAAAAGCTGTGAGGTTATGTGGCAAGTGGATAAAACTCTGGTTAGACCACACCTGTTCAGTTTTGGCTGTCTCATTATAGGAAGGATTTGGAAACCTTAGAGAAGGTACAGAGGAGATTTACCAAGATACTGCCTGGATTAGAAGACGGGTCTCATGAGTAAGCTGGCTCTTTTCTCTTTGGAGCAAAGGATGATGAGCGATGTCTTGACAGATGATAAGAGGCAGAGATAAAGTGGACAGCCAGAGCGGAGAAGACATCATTTTAATGTGATTGGAGGAAAGTATGGGGGAAAATGTCAAAGATTTATTTTTCACACACAGAGTGGTGGGTGTGTGGAATACGATGCCAAGGGTGTTGGTAGAAGTAGATACATTAGGGACTTTAAGAGACACCTAAATAGATACATGGATGATAGACCACTGGAGAGCTGTGTGAGAGTGAGGGGTCTGATTGATCTTAGAGGAGGGCTAGAATGATTTTAAAGTCAGCACAACATGGTGGGTCGAATGGCCTGTACTGTGCTGCAATGTTCTACGTCTTGCATTTCCAAGCCAGGATAAGACATGACAGAGAGGAGAATTAGCAGGCAGTGGTGTTTGCCTGCACCATCAGCCCTTCTCAGTGATGGAGGCTGCGCTTGCTAACAGCTGCATAGAGGCATAAAGAGAAAATGAATGACACAGGCCCTTCAGTCCTCTGGAGACTATCCCAACTTCCATATTTACACTGATTCTTATACTAACCCAGTTTATTCTCCCACTATCCCAAAACTCTCACCTACTCACCAGAGGCAATGAACAGGGCAATTATCCCATCAACGTGGGCGAGAACTGGAGCACCCGGAGGAAACTCTACACACCCAGTACCAGAGGTGCGGATCAGACCTGTGCCTCAGTGTGGATGTCATTGACCGCTGAGCTCTTTGCAGATGGGACACCCTGCCACTCTATACATAGTGGTGGAGGGAATGACTGTTCAGAGCAGTGGATGGATGCTCATCTTTTTTCTTTCATTTTTATGGGTTCTTTTGGGTTTCCCTGAATCTCAAGGTTGTATGATGTACAGTATACCTTTGCTGATCATAAATATATTCTGATCTTTGCTTTGTCCTGAATGATGTTGATGTGTCACTGCATCCGCATAGATCCAGGGAAGAGAAGGGTGGGGTGGACATTCTGGACCTCCTCCCTGTTCAATCGGTAATGGAATGGAGGGTGCGTCACTTACAACAGGATACACAACCTCTGACCTGGTCATACAGGTGTCATTACAACAGGATACACAACCTCTGACCTGGTCATACAGGTGTCACTTCCTACAGGATACACAACCTCTGACCTGGTTATATGGGTGAGTCACTTACTAAAGGATACACAACCTCTGACTTAGTGATAGGTCACAGATCCAGGCATTTCAGCTCTCTGTCTTCAGACTGGGATCAAGCACCCAAGTACACTAATACTGGTAGATCTCCACATCTCCAATAACAGCCCCACCCTCACTTTATCCTCCTGCCTCCCACCAGCACACACACTCTGGGACATGGGAGAAACCCCGGGCCCAAAGTCTAACACAGCCACAGGGCAAACGTGTGAACTCCAAAAAGAGAGCAGCAGAACGTCAGGATGGAATGGGTCTCCAGGACTCTGACTGTCATGTCTCCCCCTCAGGGAGATAGTAGTGAGATATCACTGAACGTCAGCATGGAATGGGTCTCCAGGACTCTGACTACTGTATCATTGAATGTCAGGGTTAGGTGTGTGGACTCATTCTCCTGTTGTACAACGTTACATGTCACTTGTCAGCCCAAGACCAGATGTCATCGAGCTCTGATGACACACAGGCACGGGCTGTTTCAGTTACAAATGGAATTCATTGCCAAGAAGGCTATGTCATTAGGTATATTTAAAGGGAGATTGATAAGTTCTTGATTGGTAAGGACGTCCAAAGTTACAGGAAGAAGGCTGGGAAATGGGGTTGAGAAGGATAATAAATCAACTATGATGGAATGGTAGAGCAGACTCAATGGGCCAAATGTCCTAATTCTGCTCCTACTTTCAATGGCCTTATGGAACTGCACCTTGTGCAGTCATCAACAAGCATCCCATCTTCCGACCTCACTGCAAGGCTGAGATGATTGATCTTCAATATCCAATACCTGGCAATGATCCAGAACGTGGTTAAACATCTCAACCTTCCTACATTTATCATCAGCCTGATAGCCGCTGGTTAAACATCTTGGGGTTCCTACATTCACCATCAGCCTGATAGCTGCTGGTTAGACATCTCAACGTTCCTACGTTCACCATCAGTCTGACAGCCACTGGTTAAACATCTTGGGGTTCCTACATTCACCATCAGTCTGACAACAGATGGTTAAACATCTTGGGGTTCCTGCATTCACCATCAGTCTGACTGTAGTTGGGATTTTAGCTCCTCATGTGGTTTATCATTATTTTTCTTTTATTCCTTGATCATTTTTTGAATCAAAGGATGACAATGAGTTGAAACCAATCCAAGGATAAGAAGAGTGATTTTGTATGGTAGAAAGGCTGGGGCTGTTAGGTGTTTGGTTGTCCCCACTCCATCAGCCACCCTCTCTCCTGGCTGGTCTTTAGCTGTGGCACACGGAGTGGCAACTGGCTGCCATTGTGACCCCTAAGCAGAAAGGCCTGAGGAAGGGGCTTGACTGTCCATTCCCTTCCATAACCACTGCCAGACATGCTAGGTTCCTCTAGAACTTTGTGTGTTGTTCTCTAAACAACAGAAGACTTTGGAAGGTCCCTACAGCATCCCTGTTCCAAAGAAACCTCTGATGCCTTTAAAACAAGTTGAACCATGGTTAGTACTTAAACTTGTGCCTCATACAAAAGAGAACCTGAGACATCCTTGGATTTGTCACCCACCCAGTGTGCGAGATTTGAATCAT
Organism: Hemitrygon akajei; assembly: GCF_048418815.1. NCBI lineage: Eukaryota > Metazoa > Chordata > Chondrichthyes > Myliobatiformes > Dasyatidae > Hemitrygon > Hemitrygon akajei. The sequence goes on from NC_133147.1 coordinate 865,735, forward strand.
CACTCCCCAAATGAAATAGGAGATTGGATCCAATGGAAAGGAACTGAAGATTTCATGAGAAATTTTGTGAGAACATGTGAGGGTTACATAGCAGAGCTCGCTTGGTTTTTAACAGGTTCCGCTGACCTTTAATGCTGCCCTCTCCACCATCAAATACCTGTGCTAACTGATAGTCTGTGAGCAGATACTGTGAGCTGTTCTAACTTGTTTCTTCTGTTAATAATTCCACATCCTAAACCTGGTAACCACTGTGAAGTTCCTCTGGTGTGACAACACCTGGGGTCAATGGTAGTACGAGAGAAACAAGGTATGTAGTGCTGTGCTTAGTGCCAGAATGTGTGATGGGGGCTTTGCTGGACCTGAAACTGATCAAGTGGGTGAAGCGTCAGTGGAGGATAACTTAGACAATGGTGACCATAATCCGTTTGTAAAATTCTTATGGAAAAAGATAAGAATAGTCTGAAAAATAAGTGTCTGAACTGGCGGAAGATTGATTCCAGTTGGATAGGAGCTGAGAGGCAGACAGGGAGCAGTGATGGTTGGGAAGGCAGAGTCTTTCTGAAGTTAAACGGTGGGGGTTCAGGATCAATGTGTTCCTGCAGGGTGATGAGAAAGGGAGGCAAGTTCAGGGAACCCTGCATGTCAAAAAATATTGAGGGTTTGATAAAGAGAATCGGAAATCAGGGCTTGTTACACGGGATAGAATAGAGGGCAGGATCAGGAGGACAGAGGGGCGTTACAGAAAAATTTGGAGCTGAAAGAGAGGCCACAAAATATCACTGGCAGACATGATTGAGGGAAATCCCGAAGCATTTTACATTAAGAGCAAGTTGATAGCCTGGGAAGTTATGGGGCCCATTAGGGACCAAAGAGTAAAACAGTGTGTGGAACCAGAGGAAGTGGGTGAGGTCTCAAATGAATACCTGTCAACTGTGTTCATGAAGAACAGTATTGTAGGAGGAGATTGAAGTTGTAGTGTTAACATTCAAGTGTTTGTGAAGTTTAAAAGGAGGAACTTTGAGATGACAATGGATGTATCTCAGGACCTGATGAGCTGTGTCCCAGGTAGGTATGAGTGAAGTGTCAGTGGGGGAGCACTTTGGCAATAGTGACCATAACCCAGTTTTGCAACTGCATTGGTACCAGATGACAGAAAGGTTGCACATATGTTTGCTTTTTTTTCAGAAGGCAGCAGGGATAAGCTGGGTAAGCACAAGCCAGGCAGTCCAAGGTCAGTGGTGGGGAAACTGTTGGAAAAGTTTCTCGGGGACCAGGTAAATCAACAACTGAAAATGCAGGGTTCTCTTTGTGAGTAGAGGTCCATGACCAGCAAGAGTTTCACTGTCAGCAGTGCCCAGGACCCTTGTTCAGACATTAATGACTTGGCTGTGAGTGTATGAAGTGTCAGCTGGTGAACACAGTGTAATGGTAAATGTGATGTTAGCACTCATTTTGAGAGGAATAGAATATAAAAGCAAGAATGTAATGTTGAGACTATATAAAGCATGGTGAGGCCTCACTTGGAATATTGTGAGCAGCTTTGAGCCCCTTATCTTAGAACAGATGTGCTGAAACTGGAGAGGGTTCAAAGGAGATTCACAAAATTGATTCTGGGGTTGAAAGGCTTGTCATATGAAGAGTGTCTGATGGCTCTGGGCCTGTATTCTCTGAAGTTCAGCAGAATAAGGGGAAACCTCATTGAAACCTATCGAATGTTGAAAGGCCTTGATAGAGTGGATGTGGAGAGAATGTTTCCCATGGTTGGAGGGGTGGGGAGGCCTAGGACCAGAGGACACAGTCCCAGACTAGAGGAGTGTCCTCTTAGAATGGAGATGAGAAGGGATTTCTTTAGTCAGAGTGGTGAATTTGTGGAATTCTGGGTACATTTGAGGCAAAGGTTGATAGATTTTTGATTAGTTAGGGTGTGAAAGGATACAGGGAGAAGGCAAGAGTAGAAAAATGGATCAGCCATGATGAAATTGTGGAGCAGACTCGATGGGCCAAATGGCCTAATTCTGCTCCCATATTTTATTGTCTTAATGTAGCCTCACAGGCAGTCCTCACTGGCAATGCAGAGTCACAGCCCCTCCTCACCGTTTGAAAAATGCTATAACCTTCCTTTCTTAAGTCCCTGTATTTTTGTTGAAACATTTCTTTTGTCACTGACTGCTTGGTAAAAAACAACTGAGTGATTTTGAAACAGGGGGATTTAGCCGACATCTCAAAGCTGGAAAAGTCTGAAAGCTGCTGTGAAATTCCGTTTCAGCAGGGGAGTGTTCAGCAGCTGAAATACTGAAGGCTGAAGGCAATGGCGATAGGAGAATTAAGAAGGGGAGATCCTTAGGAAGGGGGGAATGTCCCAAGCTGTACTGATTATGCTGTAAAATCCCACAAATTTACTATTCCTGAGGAAACCTCATTACTGATGATAAAGCACCTTGTACATCAGAACGATCTAACAATGGGAACCATTCTCATTAACGCCAGGATTCTCCTTGCAACACGTTGGCACTTTTAAATGGATTGATGATCTCTAACCCCAGGGATATGGCAACATCTCCTTGGTTAGTACACTAGCTCTTGATCTTTATACTGGCTTCTCTTCATCCCACCCTTGCCCCGGCACAAGAATCGGCAATCATTACTTCACAGTTTCTGCAGCGAAAGATTTGATTTCCATTCTGCGGGCCGTTCAGTGTCTGTAGTGCATGTTCCTCTCTGAGGGCCTTTCTAATCCTATGACAAATATCACCTGACTGATATTCTTTGGCACAGACTAAGTAGAGCTGGGACATATCCCAGCAACTGGCATTGATGTAGCAGCAGTTTCTCCACCCTCCCTCCTCTCTTATCTCAACACTGCTCTGAGATGGAATGTTAAATCACAGCCTCATATAGAATGTGGGCCACTGCAGCACAGGAACACAAGACCATAAGATATAGGAGCAGATTTAGGCTATTTTGCCCAACGAGTCTGCTCCACCATTTCATCATGGCTGATCCATTTCCCTCTCAGCCCCAATCTCTTGTCTTCTCCCCGAGTCCCTTCATGCCCTGGTTAATCAAGATTCTATCAACCTCTGCCTTAAATATACCCAATGACTTGGTCTCCACAGCCACTTGTGGCAATGAATTCCACAGGTTCACCACTTTCTGGCTAAATCCCTCCTCATCTCCGTTCTAAATTCTGAAACTGTGTTCTCTCCCACCATAGGAAACATCCTCTCCACATCCACTCTTTCGAGGCCTTTCAACATTCGATAGGTTTCAATGAGCTCACCCCTTATTCAGGCACTTTTCCCCACAATGTTGTGTTAAGCTAGTTACATTAGCAATCAAATGCCCATCTAAACTAATCCCTTCCACCCACACAATGTCCACATCCCTCCATTTCCTGCACGTTCATGTGTCTATCTAAGAGCCCCGAGTGTATCTGCCCCACCACCACCTCTTGCAACACATTCCAGGCGCCCACCACTACATGTGTGACAAACTTGCCTCTCACACCTCCTTTGAACTTTCTCCCTCTCACATGGCCTCTGGTATCAGACACATCAACCCCTGTCCATAGGACGGAACCGCTTACTGAATTTTATTGAAGATTTCTGATTTTGCTCTTCCTCTTAAATAGAGACACTCCCTGTGCTTAGATTATCAAAGGTTCTGTATTTTAAGCCCATTAACGTTCTCCTTCAGGCATCCACTGCTGAGGCTCCCAAGCCTGAGCTGGCAATGCTGATACCAACGTTCGATTCTCCCTCAGCTTCTTTCCCCTTTTTACAAATTGACAACTAATTTAATTATTTTTTAAAATTTAGATTTACAGCATGGTAACAGGCCTTTCTGGCCCAGAGAGCCCATGCTGTCCAGCTACACCATGTGACCAATTAACCTACTAACCCTTACGTCTTTGGAATGTGGGAGGAAATAGGAGCTCTTGGAGGAAAACCACACGGCTGTGGGGAGAACGTACAAGCTCCTTACAGACAGCAGCAAGAATTGAATCTGGGTTGTTGGTGCCACAATAGAATTATGCTGTGCCTATGCTACCACTCCAATGCTCTACAGTACTTGTTCTCAGAAGCACTGTCCAAAGAAGACCGGATATTTCCTGTACTTTTCCATTCTAATCCCATTGTTAGATTTGATAATGTTTCTGGTATTGGGCCTGAGTCACCCAACGGGTGATTTCTACAATTACTGACAGTAAGTTTGTTCCTCTTCCTCACTTCATATTCATATTTCCCCGAGTGGTTTGAGATCTCGGTTTCTGAACAAAATGTTACACTTCACACAAAATTTGAGTTGAAATTATTTTCTCAATTCCATCACCATTTAATTCTGTATGTTTGGAATTTGGTATAATCCCCACTGTTACCACCAGCCCCTCCCTGTCAGGCAGATTACAAACTTGTTTTAATCCCCACCATTGCCAACAGCCCCTCCCCGTCAGGTGGATTACAAATTTGTTATAATCCCCACCATTGCCAACAGCCCCTCCCTGTCAGGCAGATTACAAACTTGTTATAATCCCCACCATTACCAACAGCCCCTCCCCATCAGGCAGATTACAAACTTGTTATAATCCCCACCATTGCCAACAGCCCCTCCCCGTCAGGCAGATTACAAACATTATAATCCCCACCATTGCCAACAGCCCCTCCCCGTCAGGCAGATTACAAACTTATTATAATCCCCACCGTTACCAACAGCCCCTCCCCGTCAGGCAGATTACAAACGTTATAATCCCCACCATTACCAACAGCCCCTCCCCGTCAGGCAGATTACAAACGTTATAATCCCCACCATTGCCAACAGCCCCTCCCCGTCAGGCAGATTACAAACATTATAATCCCCACCATTGCCAACAGCCCCTCCCCGTCAGGCAGATTACAAATGTTATAATCCCCACCGTTGCCAACAGCCCCACCCCGTCAGGCAGATTACAAACGTTATAATCCCCACCGTTGCCAACAGCCCCTCCCCGTCAGGCAGATTACAAACGTTATAATCCCCACTGTTGCCAACAGCCCCTCCCCGTCAGGCAGATTACAAACGTTATAATCCCCACCGTTACCAACAGCCCCTCCCCGTCAGGCAGATTACAAATGTTATAATCCCCACCGTTACCAACAGCCCCTCCCCGTCAGGCAGATTACAAACGTTATAATCCCCACCATTACCAACAGCCCCTCCCCGTCAGGCAGATTACAAACGTTATAATCCCCACCGTTGCCAACAGCCCCTCCCCGTCAGGCAGATTACAAACGTTATAATCCCCACCGTTGCCAACAGCCCCTCCCCGTCAGGCAGATTACAAACATTATAATCCCCACCGTTGCCAACAGCCCCTCCCCGTCAAGCAGATTACAAACGTTATAATCCCCACCGTTGCCAACAGCCCCTCCCCGTCAGGCAGATTACAAACATTATAATCCCCACCGTTGCCAACAGCCCCTCCCCGTCAGGCAAATTACAAACGTTATAATCACCACCGTTGCCAACAGCCCCTCCCCATCAGGCAGATTACAAACGTTATAATCCCCACTGTTGCCAACAGCCCCTCCCCATCAGGCAGATAAAAAAATCTGAAGTCTTTCAGCGAACTGGCTTCCCAACCTGGATTCTTTGGGACCTCAGTTTGATTCCAGCATTTCTGCTCTTGGCTTTTGCCATGTGGTCAGTCAGCGGATGAAACCCTTCAGATGGTGCTGGTGGCAGCAGACGGGCAGTAACCATATCACATCCAAGCGCTGATGGAACATGCATGTGGGGTCAGCCCGGATGCAGCATCCCTCCCAAAGTTACCTTAGGGACCAAAGCTCAGGTTCCTGACTGTGTCATGCCCACTTGCTACAATGGGTTTTGGGAATGTCTGAGTGTTTCTGGCTGAAAGCAGGTTTCAGGTGAGTAATAGTGCATCCACAGACCCAGTCAGCACACCATTCTTGTGTCCAAAGATCGAGCTTCCACTCTGACCATGGGTAATGTGTGTGTTGGGTTTGTTCATTCTCCCTGTGACTGTAGACATGCGGATCTGTGGGTTAATTAGAGCTGTAAATTGCTGCTGGTAGATAGGTTGGAGAATCGAGGAGAGTTGATGGGAATACATATCGCACACTGCTGTTAGTGATATATGTTTTGTGGGTGCACCGTGGTCCTGAGGAATGTTGTTTCATTTGGTTGTATACACGTACAGACAGATGACAATAAACTTGAATTTGAATGTGGGGAGAATAAGTTTTTGAACAGCACAGAGACACTGGGCCATAGGACTGTCTTATCCTGAACTGTAGGGGGTAGGGAGGGGTAGATACTGACACTGTGGGGAAGGAGTGTGTATAACTACAGGGGAATGCCACCAACTTGATAAAAGTGATGAAACAAGCTTTATCCCTCTCCCCCCCATGGGTGGGAGGGTTCAGTGCACCAGTTTTCATCTGAAACTCACCCACCACCACGATGATCGGGCGCCTGATGACGTTGGCCAAAACAAACAGGTGTACGTCCTGGTAGATGCTTGTCACAGCCTGGCCGGCTGCAGACTCCGGATCTGCAGATGCAATCACATTCTGCCACTCCTGATCCCAAATCTGTGGCAGTTTAAACATGTTACATTAGTTCTGCAACTGAACCTACTGGTCACACCCCAAGAGAGAGAGGGAACTGCCTACAGAGGCAGACTCCAGGGCCAGTGACCTGCAGGTACAACCCTGTACAGCAATGTAAATCCAATAAGAAAGTTTATACAAACCTCACAACATCCTGAACAATTCCCAGGCCTTGATTTATTAGTGTGTATTTTTCCAGTACACTCTATGTTTCTTTCAGCATCAGTATCAGGTTTATTATCACTGACAGATAGAGTCATGGAGAAGTGTAGCATAGAATCAGGCTATTCAGCCCGTCTAGTCCGTGCCAAACCAATTAAACTGCCTACTCCCATCAGCTTGCACCAGAACTATATTCCTCCATATCCCTACTATCCAAGTACCATTAGACCATAACCATAAGAGATAGAAACAGAATTAGGTCATTTGGCCCATCGTGTCTGCTCCACCTTTTCATCATAGGTGATCATTTTCCCTCTCAGTCCCAAGCTCCTGCCTTCTCCCCGTATTCCTTTACGCCATGACTAATCAAGTATCTATCAACCTCTGCCTTAAATACACCCAATAACTTGGCTACCACAGCCACCTGTGCCAACGAACTCCACACTGATTCACCACTCTGTGGCTAAACAAGTTCCCCCTCAACTCCGTTCTAAAAGGACGTCCCTCTACTCTGAAGCCATTTCCTCTGGTCCTAGACTCCGCCACCATAGGAAACATCCTCTCCACATCCACTCTATCAAGGCTCTTCAACATTTGATAGGTTTCAATAAAATCACCCTTCATTCTTCTGAAGTATAGGCCCAGAGCCATCAAATGCTCCTCATATGATAAGCTTTTCAATCTCGGAATCATTTTGTTAACCTCCTTTGAACCCTCTCCAATGTCAGCACATCTCTTCTCAGATAAGGGCCTAAAACTGCCCACAATACTCTATGTGAGGTCTCACCAGTGCTTTATGAAGCCTCAACATGACATCCCTGCTTTTTATTCTATTCCTTTTGAAATGAATGCTAACATCGCATTTGCCTTCCTCATCACCAACTCAAACTGCAACTTAACCTTTAGGGAATCGCCTATCTAAACTTCTCTTGAACGTTGAAATCGACTGGCATACACCACTTGTGTCTGCAGCCTATGACACACTCTCAAGACACTCTCCTTAAACTTTTCACCTTTCACCCCAACCCATTACCTTTAGTTGTAGTCCCACCCAGTCTGTGGAAAAAGCCTGCTTGCATTTACCCTATCTATATCCCTCATAATTTAGTATACCTCTATCAAAACTCCCCTCAATCTTCTATGTTCCAAGGAATAAAGTCCTAACCTATTGAATCTATAACTCAGGTCCTGCAGACCTGGCAACATCCTTGTCAATTTTCTTTTAATCTTTTAACCTTATTTAAATCTTCATCATCATAAAATATGGTGCTTTGTTGCAGCAGTTCAGTTTAAGACATAAAATATACTATAAATTACAATAAGAAATATGAAATAAGTATAAAAATTTAATTAATTAAGCAGTGCAAAAGAGGGCATAAATAGTGAGGTAGTGTTGATGGATCTGTGGATATATAGGTTAGTGTGGGAGTGAACCGAAGAGTTAAAGCAGCAGGTTATTCCTGCAGACTGAACACCACAAACCCATCACCATCATCATTTTGTTCCTCCTGTGTGGAGCAAGCCAGGTTGTGAAGGTGGAGGGGAAGAATCTTTATTTAGTATTTATGTTAGACTTCCAATGACTACAGATTCAATGAATTAGAGGGCTAAGTAGAGAGGAAACACTCAGAGGACCATGGAGTCTGAAAGTCTTCACTGAAACACAAACTCTGGTCAAGCCAGAGTCTCACCTCTGAGGAAACCATCCCACAGGAGCTGATGAATGTCAGACTCATGTTGGAATGAAAGTCATGGAAAACCCTACAATTCCACCATCTTGGGGGGGTTCTCACTGAAACCTGTCAAATATCGAAAAGCCTAGACATGGAGAGGATATTTCCATTATTGGGAGAGTCTAGGATTGAGGACACAGCTCAGAATAGAAAGATGTCTCTTTGAAACAGAGATAAGGAGGAATTTCTTTGCCGGAGGGTGGTGAATCTGTAGAATTCATGCTACTGAAGGCTGTGGAGGCCAAATCATTCTGACAGGTTGCATCACTCTATGGTGTGGGGGAGGGGGGGGGCTACTGCACAGGATTGAAAGAAGCTACAGAAAGTTGTAAAATTAGTCAGCTCCATCTTGGGTACTAGCCTCCGTAGTACCCAAGATGTCTTCAAAGAGCAGTGCCTCAGAAAAGCAACATCCATTATTAAAGACCCCCATTACCCAGAGCATGCCCTCTTCTCATTGTTACTGTCAGGATGGAGATACAGAAGCCTGAAGGTACACACTTAGTGATTCAGGAACAGCTTCTTCACCTCTGCAATACGATTCCTAAATAGACATTGAACCCATGAACACTCTCACTTTTTAAAAATATATGTATTATTTCTGTTTTTGCCCTATTGTTAGTCTATTCAATGTACATTTATATTATTACTGTAATTGATTTACTGATTTTTTTCTTTCAATATCATCATGCATTGTATTGAACTGCTGCTGCTAAGTTAAAAAATTTCACAACACATGCCGGTGATAATAAACCTGATTCTGATTCAAATTCTATATTTAAAGTGCAGGGTAATAGGTACTTGTTTAGTCAGGGTGTCAAAGATTTCAGGGAGAAGGCAGGAGAATGGGGCTAATGGGGGATAATAAATCAGCTATTATTGAATGTTGGAGCAGACACAATGAGCCTAATTCTAATAGCCTAATACACAATAGCCTAATCCTGTTCCAATTTTTTACTGTCCTATGGACACAGGGGATATAGGCTGAGGAGAAACACACATTATTGTACATAACTGTGCAGTGTAGGAGATAGCAGCAAGCTTGTAATTTGAATACTTGTGATATAGACCTGCATGGTGACTTGAAGGGCCAGATGAAAAGTTTCTAACTGAAGCATGAACTGCCTCTCTACACAGACACTTTCAGACCAGCATGAACTGAGTCTCTCGACACAGACACTGTCTGACCAGCATGAACTGAGTCTCTCGACACAGACACTGTCTGACCAGCATGAACTGAGTCTCTCAACACAGACACTGTCTGACCAGCATGAACTGAGTCTCTCGACACAGACACTGTCTGACCTGATGCATGAACTCTGAGTCTCTCTACACAGACACTGTCTGACCTGATCCATGAACTGAGTCTCTCGACACAGACACTGTCTGACCAGCATGAACTGAGTCTCTCGACACAGACACTGTCTGACCTGATGCATGAACTGAGCCTCTCGACACAGACACTGTCTGACCAGCATGAACTGAGTCTCTCGACACAGACACTGTCTGACCAGCATGAACTGAGTCTCTCTACACAGACACTATCTGACCTGATGCATGAAGTGAGTCTCTCGACACAGACACTGTCTGACCAGCATGAACTGAGTCTCTCGACACAGACACTGTCTGACCTGATCCATGAACTGTCTCTCTACACAGACACTGTCTGACCAGCATGAACTGAGTCTCTCTACACAGACACTGTCTGACCAGCATGAACTGAGTCTCTCTACACAGACACTGTCTGACCAGTATGAACTGAGTCTCTCGACACAGACACTGTCTGACCAGCATGAACTGAGTCTCTTGACACAGACACTGTCTGACCAGCATGAACTGAGTCTCTCTACACAGACACTGTCTGACCTGATGCATGAACTGAGTCTCTCGACACAGACACTGTCTGACCAGCATGAACTGAGTCTCTCTACACAGACACTGTCTGACCAGCATGAACTGAGTCTCTCTACACAGACACTGTCTGACCAGTATGAACTGAGTCTCTCGACACAGACACTGTCTGACCAGCATGAACTGTCTCTCTACACAGACACTGTCTGACCAGCATGAACTGAGTCTCTCTACACAGACACTGTCTGACCTGATCCATGAACTGAGTCTCTCTACACAGACACTGACTGACCTGATCCATGAACTGAGTCTCTCTATACAGACACTGACTGACCTGATGGGAGTTTCAAGCATTCCCTGTTTCCACACTTTCAGCATCTCCAACTTCTCTTTAAATCTGTCTGTTTTTTTGCTGAAGGGCCCATTGTTGACTGTCAGAGCTCCCGCATGCCCACACCCCAGCAGTGTATTTAAGTAATGTTGTGTTCTTGTCTCCCCTAACCTCCCCCTTCACTTACTGTTTTCATTGTTGTATGTATCCTGACCTTGTCTCTGGGAATTCTCCAGGAATGTGGTCTAGAACTACATCAGATGCTAGGAATAAGCAGATCATTTGCCTAACTAATGATGCACTAGTACTCCATCTGGCCTCCTTCCTTGATCGTCTATGCTCTTCATCCTACTTCTCTGTAAACATACTCTCTGAGTTTAAATCTTTTCCAACATGTACTGACCCCATACTCCCTGCAATCCACCTATCGAACCCCTCAGCCACCTCTCGAACTCTGCAGGAGATCTGCACAGCAAAGTTTACATGAACAGCCAACACAGTCCGAGGATGCGCTGGGGGTAATAGACAATAGACAATAGGTGCAGGAGTAGGCCATTCGGCTCTTCGAGCCAGCACCGCCATTCACTGTAATCATGGCTGATCATCCACAATCAGTACCCCGTTTCTGTCTTCTCCCTATATCCCTTGACTCCACTATCTTTAAGAGCTCTATCTAACTCTATCTTGAAAGCATCAAGAGAATTGGCCTCCACTGCCTTCTGAGGCAGAGCATTCCATAGATCCACAACTCTCTGGGTGAAAAAGTTTTTCCTGAACTCCGTTCTAAATGGCCTTCCCCTTATTCTTAAACTGTGGCCTTTGGTTCCGGACTCCCCCAACATCGATAACATGTTTCCTGCCTCTAGCCTGTCCAATCCCTTAATAATCTTATATGTAACTTACACGTTTGCCATGCTTACAGAACCAATTTAGCATGCAGACGACTCTCTAAGCCCAACCTGTACGCTTTGGAATGTAGGAGGAAACCAGACCACTCGGACGAATAGAGGAAACCCACATAAAGTCATAGAAGATACAGAACAGAAACAGGCCCTTCAGCCCATCTAGTCCATACCAAACCATTTAAAGTGCCTACTCCCATCGACCTGCACTGGGACCATCGCCCTCCATACCCCTACCATCCATACTTCTCTCAAACTTTGAAATCGAGCTCGCTAGCACCACTTGTGCTGGCATCTCCTTCCACACTCTCACCACCCTCTGAAGAAGATGTTTCCTCGCATTTTCCCCTTAAACTTTTCACCTTTTACTCTTAACCCATGACCTCTAGTTGTTGTCCTACCCTACCTCAGTGAAAAATGCCTATTTGAATTTATCCTATCCATATTCCTCATAATTTTGTATACCTCTATAAAATTTCCTCTCAATTTTCTACATTCTAGAGAATAATGTCCTAACCTATTCAAGCTTTCCTTATCACTCAGGTCCTGCAGACCAGGCAACATCCTTGTAAATTTTCTCATATTCTTTTGACCTTACTTGCACCTTTCCTGTAGGTAGGTGACCAAAACTGCACACAATACTCCAGATTAGGCCTCACCAATGACTTGTACAACTTCCACATAACATGGTCACAGGGAGAATGTACAAACTCCTTACAGATGGGAATGGGAATTGAACCCCAGTCGCTGGTGCTGTAAGGTATTACGCCACCACTATGCTACTGTGCTGAAATGCAGTTCTCCCTTAAATTCCCTCATCTAGTATTTGATACTTTCACACTGTGAAAGGTCCAGTGACTGATGGTAGGCCACCAACTTGCTTTCTCTCCACCTGGTCCCAACATGTATCATAGCCCTGAACTGTGAAGGTGAGGAGTGGCTGCCTTTTCCCTCCCTCTTCCTGGATAAGTCTGGTGTTTCCAACTTTCAGACATAAGGGAGGTTCTCATCAGAGCCAGGTAATCATCAAACTAAACATGTGATCCTTTTATTAAAACCACTTGCTATGGAGTGGTAAACAACAGCTCGTATTACACCCAGGTTTTAATTTCTATTAAAGTGACAGAGTGAATGAAACACTTTGCCTTACCTCAGACTGGTGAAGAGGGGTTGCATCAGGAAGCCCTTGTTCTCTTAGATACTCGGCCTGTAGCCTGAGTTTGAAGTTAACGCTGTGGGCATTGACCAAAGCACAGTGGAAGGTTTTCTGCAGCACGAGGTCTGTGTCCTGGACACCCCACATATAGAGAGAGACTGAATGTAGGAGGCTGTTCCCTTCTCCTGCCCAAGAACAAGTGTGTTTAAAAACAAAGCACAGAATCAAACCCTTGTGTGTGGCATGATAGTTAATGAAAACATAGAACATTACAGGCCCTTCAGCCCACAATGTTGTGTCAACCTTTAACCTACTCCAAGATCAATCTAACCCTTCCCTCCCACGTAGCCCTCAATTCTCTATCATCCATGTAGCTATCTGAGAGTCTCTTAACTGTCTCTATTGTATCTGCCTCTACCACCAGCCCTGGCAGGACGTTCCACACACCCACCACTCTGTGTAAAAAACCTACCTCTGACATCACCTCTACACTTTCCTCCAAACATCTTAAAATTATGCCCTCTTGTATGAGCTATTTTCACCCTATATTCGACCTACAGTATGCCTCTTATCATCTTATACACTGCTATCAACTCATCTCTCATCCTCCTTCCTTCCAAAGAAAAAAGTCTTAACTTGCTCAATCTTTCCTCTTAAGGCATGCTCTCTAATCCAAGAAGCAACCTAGTAAATTTTCTCTGCACCCTCTCTAAAGTTTCCTAAAATGAGGTTGCCAGAAGTGAACACAATACTCTAAGTGTTGTACAGAAGGCTGTTACATTTCACTTCTAATTTCAATGCTGATTATTTCTTTGTTGATGATAATTCTGCCCCATAAAGTGAAACCCACCATTAAAAAAAACACACTATTTCACTGGAACCAAAATCTTCCCAATCTATCACTGCAAGTGCTTTGAAATGGCTCCAGAACAAAGTTCGGGCCAGTGTAAGGTACTGAAGGAATGTTGGATAAAACAAAATTTACTACATACCTCCTAAATAAAGAGATACCATCTCACCCTGCCTCAAGGCATGAAACAAAAGCAATTGAAGATTATTCCACCCACCAAATCCATTCTAGCACCTAATATAATCAGGATTAATCAAATAAGATTGTTTTTAATCACCAAGAGAGCTTTTGCACTAAAAATGAGAAGGCAAAGAACATGAATTCTCAGATCATAACACTTTGATCTGGGAGACTATTTATTGCAAACCCACTGATTGATGGCATTTAAACAGAAGCAGAACCTAGTCTATTATTGCTGATTTATATAACATGAAATTTGTTGTTTTGTGGAGGCAATATAGAGCAAAGGCAAAGATTACTAAGAACTACAAAAATAAAGAGCACAACAAAAAGGAATAATGAGGTAGTGTTCATGGACTGTTCAGAAATCCGATGGCAGAGGGGAAGGAGTTTTTCCTGAATTATTGAGTGAGGATCTTCAGGCTCCTGTATCTCCTCCCTGATGGTAGCAATGTGAATAGGGCACGTCCTGTCCTTGGTGATGGAGGTCCTTAATGACGGATGCCGCCATTTTGTGGCATCACCTCGTGAAGGTATCCTCGATGTTGGGGATGCTAGTGCCTATGATGGATCTAACTGTATCTACAAATGTCTGCAGCCTCTGTCAATCCTCAGCATTTGAGCCTCCAGTCGAAGCGGTGATTCAACCGGTCAGAATACTCTCTCGTGCAACTGTAGAAATTTGCTGGAGTCTTTGGTAGCATACTAAAGTTTGAACAAAATACAGCTGTTGTCATGCTTTTTTTTGTGATTGTATTTGACCTAGGACAAATCTTAGAAATGTTGACATCCAGGAACCTGAAGCTGGAAAAGCTGTGCTTTTCACTGCTGACAGCTCGACAAGGACTAGATCATAGAACACAAAACACAGCATAGGACAGCACAGGAACAGGTTCTTCAGCCCACAATGTTGTGCTGAACAGCTAAAAAGTAAATCTTAAGCTCCCAAACACTAATCCCTCCTACCTACACATTGTCCATATCCCTCCATCTTCCTCACAGTCATGTGCCTATCTAAACTCCTCTCAAAAGCCTCTAATGTATTTACCTCTACCACCATACCAGGCAGTGCATTCCTGACATTCACCACTCTCTGAGTAAAATACTTACCCCTCATATCCCCTTTGAACCTACCCCCTCTCATCTTCAAAGCTTGCCCTCTGGTATTAGACATTTCAACCCTGGGAAACAGATACTCCCTGTCCACTCTATCTATGCCTTTCATAACCTTATAAACCTCTATCAGATCTCCCCTCAGCCTCCAGCTCTCCAGAGAAAACAACCCAGGTTTGTCCAGCTTCTCATGATAGCACATGCCCTTTAAACCAGGCAGCATCCTGGTAAACCTCTTCTGCACCCTCTCCAAAGCCTCAAAAACCTGCCTATAGTGAGGCAACCAGAACTGTATGTCATACTCCAGATGTGGCCTAACCAAAGTTTTATAAAGTTACGCTGCTGTGTGTTTCTCCTGACTTCCCTTTCCTGAAATACACAATCAATTCCTTGGTCTTGTTGACTTTGAGTGTAAGAATTTTGTTGCAACACCACTCAACCAGCCAATCTTTTCACTTCTGTATGCCTTGTCTTCGCTATTTAAGAGTTGCCTCTTATTGTTACGTATCTGAAAATATATCAGAAACTTGGCATGCTTTCACAACAGTTCAAACAATTAATTTCTTTTGAATAGAGGCCCTCCATTGGTTGTGTCAACCAAGGATGTTGCGTCCTGGCTGTCTACGTTGTTGGTGCAGCACCGTCAGTCAATAGGCAAGCCAGGACAGTACAATATGGAGAGCAATCTGTTGCCTATGTAGCAGGCTCCATCTCGCCACACAAATGATGAATCCAAAGGAACAACAGTGACCGATTCAGTAGCATTGATGTCAGTGATAATAAACCTGATTCTGATTCAGATATGGAGGAAGTAGTTGATAATTAGGGAGGAAAACCCTGTCAGAAAGTTACCCAATGTGTCATACTCCCACTGAATTAATGACAGACAGCTCAAGGTCCCTCATTTTATTAATGTTCCTTCCCACATGGATTACACTCCTCAGCTCTGTCAATAACCTAACTGGCTTGTTGTTGAATATCACACACAAACGACTGCAAGGAACTCAGTAGGTCCGGCAGAGTCTATGGAAGCGAATAAACAGTTGATGTTTTGGGCAGAAACCCTTCTTCAGAACTGGAGAGGAAGGGGGAAGGTGCCTAAATAAGATAGTGGGGGAGGGGAAGGAGGACAAGCCAGAGGCTGAAGCCACCAGGGTGGGGGGGGGGGGGTGATGAAGTAAAATACTGGGAGGTGATTGGTGGAAAATGCAAAGGGCTGGAGAAGAAGAAATCTGATAGGAGAAGGGAATAGACCTTGGGAGAAAGGGAAGTGGAAGGGGCACCAGGATGAGGTGATGGGCAATTGAGAAGAGGTAAGAGGCCAGAGTGGGGAATAGAAGAAGAGGGGAGGGGAGGGGGGAAAGCTGCTTAACCTGCTGAGTTCCTCCAGCATTTTCACTGGATTTCCAGCAACTGCAGAATTTCTTGTGTTTATTGTTGGATATTCTCCATAACAGCTGTGGAACATTGGGAATGCTGAGCCATTGCGCCAAGATATCTCTTGCGAGATGTTTTGTCCATGTGATTGATTATTCTGTTTGAGGTAGACGTGTATGCAGCCCTAGACTATCTGTTCGACCTCATCCCTTTGCAGCCACAACTGCTCCTGGGCTCAGTGGGGAGTACTGCCAGCTCTGGAGATGCTGACGTCCACTCCAGCAAGTTTAACCCACGTCAAGTAGTTGCTGTGTAAGGACATCCAAGCTCCCGAAGACAGAACAAAATCCCTGACTCCCTTTGTTGCTGGGAGGACCCCTGCGAGCAAAAAAAAAATCCCTCGGCTCTGAAAGTTAACTGAATTAATATTTACTGATGAACCATCTATTCACAGTATGACTAGTATTCAATACCTTAAATGGTTGCCACACTGACTGGAAAACCACAAAAACTGCAGTTGCTGGAAATCTGAGAGGGAACTGGAACAGTTGGAAACACTCAGCAGGCCAGGCAGAATCTGTGGAGGGACAGAGGGGTTGAACGTTTCGGGTCAAGGACCCGCCATCAGAACTCTGACCTGGAACTGTTCCCTCTCCACGGAGACTTCGTGATCTCGTCTCGGGAGCTCAACTGTTCCGATCCGAAATAATTACCCCCCCCCCCCCCATCCCATGAAGTTCAAGCACGGTTATGTAAGAAGAAGTCAGAGAAATTTTCAGCAACGCACACAAAAGTCGGACCTTGTCTTTCCTTCCAGGCCTGAGGAAGGGTCTCGGCCCGAACCGTCGACTGTTTACTCTTTTCCATAGATGCTGCCTGACCTGCTGAGTTCCTCCAGCATTTTATGTGTGTTGTTTTGGATCTCCAGCATCTGAAGATCTTCTCATGTTAGAGAAATTTTTATGTAGCTATCTTCCAGAGATTGAGGTTGAGGATCGAGGATCTCTACACACAAATAACGGTAGAGTCGGTGATTCTACTGAATTCAACCTGGCCGATAATCTCCCAGCAGTAAAGAGAGCGGAGGCCGAATTATTCCCGGAGAGGGGACAGAGGTCCCTCGAGAACCTAGCTGATCTTTCACCCAATTCTGTCTCTCTCTCTCTTTCCTCTCAAATTCCTTCATAGCTCCACAAACAAAACTTATCGCCGCTGGATGAAAACTTAATAAGTATGGACATAGCTCGCCAATTACAAGAGGGCAAGTTGCAAATTGGCATACTGCCTCAGTGGAAAACGGTCACCACTATCAGCAACGACCCCCGTGTCTGGTGTTCGTTTTGGAAGGTCCTGGATCCACACCCTCACTCGGGGACACCCCGAACCTCGGTCGCCCCTCAGTACCGGGTGCCTTGCACTGACTTCCCACTGACTCCAGCCCTGACTGAGATAGGCGTTGGTTTCACGAAGCCGCAGGAATTTAAATTCGCCACCCCCGCTCTGACTTAGTACCTGTGTGAAACGGGCGTTTTGCGGAATCCGCAGGTGGGGGAGCGGCCCGGCTGCGTAAACGGTTTGCTTACCGGAGACCCTGAGCGGATACACCGTGCGGAGCTCTCGACACCAGTTGAGGATGCTGGCGGTGCGCAATGCTCGACTCAGCGCCTGGTCCAGCAACGTCTGCTCCAGGAGGCTCCGCAGCGGTGCAGGATACGGCCTGGTGCTGGGCAGCTGCAGCGTGTGGACGTGTAACCTATGCAGATGATAGAGGAGGGGTCGGCCGCCCGGCGACTTCACCACGTCCTCCGCGATCAGAGCCCGCAGCTGCGCCGCTTTCCTTGGGTTAACGTCCGAAAGGTTCGCGGGGAGTTCCATGCCGGCCATCGGGTCCCACAACGGCATCCGAACTCGGGTCCAACTGTTCACACACTGGCTCCCGGCTGTCAGGTCCCGCAGCGGAATCCGCACTCGGGACGCACTCCGCTCACACACTGACTCCCTCACCGCTGCCTCTGCCGTCAGTCCCGTGCCTCGCTGCCTTTGAGCTGGGTCTCGGGACTTTCCAGTCGATAGATAGCGTTAACCTTTCAGTCTCCGCGCCCAGCCTGGGGAGGAGGGGGGAGGAAATAGTGGCGTAGATAATCCGAACCTCCACTCACACCCCCATCGTTCCGGTAGCTTTATTGACGCACCACAGAGAAAGGAGAGAACAGGGGACGCGCGAAATAGGGGAGCGGATGAAGGGGAAGAGGGGTAAGGGGATGGGGTGGGAAGGAGAAGAGAGGGAGGGGAGGAGACGTGGAGGGGGAGGGAAGGAGATGGAGAGAGATTGCAGAGTCTGGGTCTGTTCTCCCCGAAGCGGAGGAGGTTAAGAGCACACAAGATGGATGTATATAAAGTTCTGAGGAGTATAGGCAGTGCAGACGCATATCATATCAGAGAGCACAGATCCTTCCTCACCCAAGGAGCCTGGAACACACTGCCTTGCCGGAGAGAGGCCACTGACAGCAGTTAGGAGTCTAAACGATCACTTGATCCACTGAAACACTGTGGACCAAGTGCTGGGTGGGTGTCCACTGGTCAGCATGGATTAGATGGGCTGAATGGCCTGTTCTCCTGCTATGCGATTCTATGATTCAAACTACTTACCGTGGCTTTCCAAATGCTTGAGGAAGCAGGAAGTGCAGAGCCCGAACAGATCCTCTGTTCCGAAGCGCTGACAACCCGTGGTTTTTATACTCTTTATACTGTTCCGTTCAAAAAGTTGTCCTTCGGGTCGCTTTTTTCTTACCCCCTCTCACCCTAAACCTCTTACCCTGGCGAAAAGACTATTGCCATTTCTGAGTCTCATAATTGTAAACATTTCTATAGGGTATTATAAACTCATTCTCCAGCATTCCGCGGAATAAAGACCAGGTCAGGCCGACCTTTCCCGATACCCTTAGTCCCTAGTCAAATCTTTGCACTCCTTCCAGTTTAACCACGTCCTTCCTATAACGGGAATAATTCCATATTCAGGTTTATTTTGTCTATTCCGCCTGTTGGGTGCGGCCACACCTCAGGGACATGTTCCCAAACTCGCAGCGGAGCAAACTGCGTTTCATTTGGCAGGTTAGAGACAGACAACTAAAGAGTGAAATGATTCAACATCAATCTGAAACCTGTTCTTGAAAGGTTCCTATTGGCAAGTGTGTGTGTGTGTGTGTGTGTGTGTGTGTGTGTGTGTGTGTGTGTGTGTGTGTGTGTGTGTGTGTGTGTGTGTGTGTGTATATATATATATGAAGTGGGGAAGGGGTTGTGCATGGAAGATGGACAGTCACATTTTGCTGCCAACATCTCGGATCTGCATTAATCAGATAAATGCCGATGGTCGCTCTCTCCCAGGCACTGCATCCTCCTGCAGCGGGTTCTGTGTTTACTCCCGCCCGCGGAAGGAGACGTCGGGTTACCGGATGCGGCAGAGGGTGGGGCTGCTCCGCAATGGGTGATCACACATCTACCATCCGGATTTTCACATTTGCGATGTCTACCGACTGAATTCATTTAACAGAGGATTCGGCCGCTGGGCACTGTCCGGGGATGGTGGGGCGGATGCCGTGGTCTGCTGACGGGCGGTGGGTGCAGTTAAACAGCGCCCATCGCCCGCCACTGTTACCCACCGGACCACAGAAGTAACTGGGCCACCCGCTGAAAGAAGCAGACGGGAGCGCTGGGCCGAATGGCTTGTCGTTGCCAGCATTCTAAAACATAACAGGTCCATGCACTGGGTTACGAGAAGCTCGCTTCAGAGAACACCCCACATTTCACACCCGGAGCGGTGGGCCTTATTTCCTGAGATTAGGAGAGAGAAGAGGGGCTACATTGTCCTCTAGTAGCCGCAATATTTGAATTTAGTTCCCACTTTATCCAGGAAGACTCCCACTGACATTCCCGCTAGTTCCCTGTTGTCCCTTGGCTGATCAGCAAGAAAGGAAACGCAAGTAGGATTCTGGCGAGACCATTCTGGAATAAATCCGATCAGCTACAGGATTTTACACCTGCCTTGCAGCCAGTGTCACATCTGTCCAATGTCCAGTACACCCTCAACCCCAAACAGAAGCCCTGGATCAACCATGAGGTCCACAATCTGCTGGGGGCCAGATCAGTGGCATTCAGGTATGGTGACCAAGTGAGGTACAAGAGTCCAGGTACAACCTCTGGAAAGCCATCTGACCTGTAAAGTGGCTTTTCAGGACTAAATCGAATCACTGAAGAAGCTTGAATGGTATCACCTCTTACAAAGTGAAACCAAGCGACATAGGTAACAACAAGTCTTCGTTCCCAGATGAGCTCAATGCCTTCTATGCTCACTCTGACCATCAAAATATGGAGAGGAATTTATGAACTTGCACAGTCCCCGATGACCCTGTGATTTCAGTCTCTTGAGGCTGATGTGAGAGCATCCTTCAGGAGGGTGAGCTCACAGAAAGCATCTGGCTAAGACAGGGTACTTTGCTGAGTCCTAAAGACCTGTGCTGAACAACTGGCTGGACTGCTCTTTGATATCTTTAACCTCTCACTTCAGCAGTCTGAGGTACCCACCTGCTTCGAGCAGGCTTCAATTATACACACGCCCCAGAAGAACGTGGTTACCTGCCTCAATGACTATCATCCAGTAGCACTTATATCCACTGTGATGAAGTGCTTTGAGAGGTTGGTGATGAAACATATCAACTCCTGCCTGAGAAGAGACTCCAGTTCCAATTTACCCATGGGCATAACAGGTCCACAACAATGCTATTTCATTCGCCCTTCACTCAGCTCTGGAACATGTGGACAGCAAAAATACATACATCAGAAATGTTCTTTAAAAACAACTGCTTGGCTTGCAATACCTTTATCCCTTCAGAGGAGGAGGCATTTGCTGTCCTGAGGCAAATCAGGGTGGATAGATCCCTAGGGCTTGACAAGGTGTTTCCTTAGATCCTATGGGAGGCACGTGCTGTAATTGCTGGGGTCCAGGCAGAGATATTTAAATCATCCTTAGTGACAGGAGAGGTACCAGAGGATTGGAGGATAGCCAATGTTGTTCCACTGTTTAAGGAAGGCTCTAAACCTGAAGCAGGAAATTATAAACAAGTGAGCCTGACATTAGTAGTGGGAAAGTTATTGGAAGGTATTCCAAGAGTACAGATAGATAAGTATTTGGATAGACATGGACTGATTAAGGATAATCAGTAAGGCTTTGTGCATGGTAGGTCATGTCAAACGAATCTTAGAAGGTTTTTCAAGGAAGTTACCAGGAAAGTGGATGAAAGCAAGGCAGTGGATACTGTCTACATGGACTTTAGCAAGGCATTTGACAAGGTCCCACATGGGAGGTTAGACAAGAAGGTTCAGTCGCTCAGTATTCAAGATGAGGTAGTAAAATGGATAAGACATTGACTTTGTGGGAGAAGCCAGAGAGTGGAAGTAGATGTTTGCCTCTCTGACTGGAGGCCTGTGACTAGTGATATGCACAGGGATCAATGCTGGCTCTGTTGTTTGTCATCTGTATCAATGATCTGCATGATAATGTGATAAACTGGATCAGCAAGTTTGTGGATGACACCAAGATTGGGAGTGTAGTGGACAGCGAGGAAGGCTACCATGGCTTGCAGAGGGATTTGCTTCAGCTGGAAAAATGGGCTGCAAAATGGGAGATGGAATTTAATGCAGACAAGTGCAAGTTGTTGCACTCCGGTAGGACCAACGAGGGTAGAGCTTACACAGTCAACAGCAGGGCACTAAGGAATATGGTAGAACAAAGACATCTGAGAATACAGATCCAAAGTTCATTGAAAGTGGTGTCACAGGTAGGTGGGGTCATAAGGAAAGCTTTTGGCACATTGGCTTTCATAAATCAAAGTACTGAGTACAAGAGATGGGATGTTATGAAGTTGTATAAGACATTGGTGAGACCTAATTTGGACTATTGTGTGCAGTTTTGGTCACCTACCTACAGGAAAGATGTGAATAAGGCTGGAAGGGTACAGAGAAATCTTACAAGGATGTTGCATGGTCTGAAGGATCTGAGATACAAGGAAAGATTGAATAGCCTAGGACTTTATTCCTTAGAACTAGAAGATTGAGGGGAGATTTGAAAGAGGTATACAAAATCATTAGGCGTTTAGATAGGGTAAGTGCAAGTAGGCTTTTTTCCACTGAGATTGGGTGGGGCTACATCTAGATGAAGGGTCTCGGCCTGAAACGTCGACTGTTTACTCTTTTCCCATAGATGCTGCCTGGCCTGCTGAGTTCCTCTAGCATTTTCTGTGTGTTGCCTTAACTAGAGATCATGGGTTAAAGGTGAAAGCTGAAAAGTTTAAGGGGAACATGAGGGGAAACCTCTTCACTCAAAGGGCTGTGAGAATGTGAAATGAGGTGCCAGCACAAGTGGTACGGGTGAGCTCAATTTCAAAGTTTAAGTGAAGTTTGGATAGGGGTATGGAGGGCTATGGTGCTGGTGTAAATCGATAGGAATAGGTAGTTTAAATTGTCTAGATGGACTGAAGGGCCTGTTTCTGTGCTGTACTTTTATATGACTCTGTGACTTTTAAACTAATCAACAAGCTTCAGGACCTTGGCCTCAGTACCTGCTTGTGCAATTAGATCCCCAATTTCCTCACTTGCAGATCCCAGTCAGTTCAGATTGGCATCAAGATCTCCACATTCTTCATCAGCACAGATGCACCTCAAATCTGAGTGCGTAGCCTCCTGCTCTACTCACTTTATACTTATGACTGTGAGGCTAAGCGCAGCTTCAATGCCATATTTTACGTTTGCTGATGACACCACTGTTGTCCAAATGAGCAGGTAGGAGGGAGATTTGAAATCTGACTGAGTGGTGCCACAACAACCACCTCTCATTCAATGTCAGCAAAACCAAGAAATTGATCATTGACTTCATGAGAAGGAAACTAGAGGTCCATGAGGCAGTCCTCATTGGAGGATCAGAAGTGGAGAGGGTCAGCAACTTTAAATTCCTTGGTGTTAATATTGCAGAGGATCTGCCCGAGACCCAGCACCTAGTGCAATTAACAAGAAAGCATGGCAGTACTTCTACTTCCTTAGAAATTTGTGAAGATTTAGTATCTAAAACTTTGACAAACTTCTATAGATGTATGGTGGAGAGTACATTGATTAGCTGCATAATGGCCTGAATGGAAAATCCGACAAAAAGCAACTGGATCATTGACTTCCTAACCAAAAGACCACAATCTGTGTAGATCGGAAATAACATCTCCACCTCACTGACAATCAACACTAGCCCACTGCTCTACTCACTTTGCCGACACAACTGTGTGGTTAGATACATTTCAAATGCCATCTCTAAATTTGCTGACAACACAACTATTGTTGGCAGAATTTCAGATGGTAATGAGGGGACGTACAAGAGCGAGATATACCAATCAGTTGAGTGGTGTCACAGTAAAAACCTTGCACTCAACATCAGGAGGACTAAAGAACTAATTGTGAACTTCAGTGAGGATAAGACAAGGGAACATACACCAGTGCTCATAGAGGGATCAGAAGTGGAAAGAGTGAGGAACTTCAAGTTCCTGCACCCAACATCTATAAAGGAGGCATGACAGCAACCATATTTCATTAGGAGTTTGAGGAGATTTGGTTTATCACCAAAGACACTAGCAAATTTCTACAGATGTTATCAGGGAAAGCATTCTAACTGGCTGCATCACTGTCTGGTATGGGGCGGCTACTGCACAGGATTGAAATAAGCTGCAGAGAGTTGTAAACTTAATCAGATCCATCATGGCACTAATGCCAGTGATGTTAAACCTGGTTCTGCTTCTGAAAGTAGTGGATATGGCACAATCCATCATGGTTAAAACCCTCCCCACCGAGAGGGCACAGTTTTAAGGTGCTTGGAAGAAGGTACAGAGGAGGAGTCAGGGGTAAGTTTTTTACGCAGAGAATAATGAGTGCATGGAATGGGCTGCCAGCAACAGTGGTGGAGGCGGATATGATAGGGTCTTTTAAGAGACTCCTGGACAGGTACACGGAGCTCAGAAAAATAGAGGGCTATGGGTAACCCTAGGTAATTTCTAAGGTAAGGACATGTTTGGCACAGCTTTGTGGGCCAAAGGGCCTTTATTGTGCTGTAGGGTTTCTATGTTTCTATTCAACACTTTTATATGCAGTATCATAGAAAAGCAGCACCCATCATCAAGAAACCCTCCACCCAGGCCTTGCTCTCGTCTCACTGCTGCCTTCAGGGAGAAGGTACAGGAGTTTAGGACTCACATCACCAGGCTCAGGAACAGTTACTACCCATCAAAATCAGGCTCTTGAACCAGTGAGGATAACTTCACTCAACGTCACTCACCCCAACTCTGAACTATGGATTTACATTCAAGGAATCTTCATCTCATGTTCTTGATATTCTTGCTTATTAATGAATTATTATTATTACTTTTTTGTATTTGCAGTTTGATGTTTTTTGCGGATGGATTGTCTGCCTGTCCATTGCCATCTTCAGAAGTTTTCTGATGACTCGGCCATAGTTGGATGCATCAGCAAGGGAGATGAGGCTGAGTACAGGGCTACAGTGGGAAACTTTGTCGCATGGTGCGAGCAGAATCATCTGCAGCTTAATGTGAAAAAGACTAAGGAGCTGGTGGTGGACCTGAGGAGGGCTACAACACTGGTGACCCCTGTTTCCATCCAAGGGGTCAGTGTGGACATGGTGGAGGATTACAAATACCTGGGGATACGAATTGACAATAAACTAGACTGGTCAAAGAACACTGAGGGTGTCTACAAGGGTCAGAGCTGTCTCTATTTCCTGAGGAGACTGAGGTCCTTTAACAGCTGCCGGACAATGCTGAGGATGTTCTACAAGTCTATGATGGCCAGTGCTATCATGTTTGCTGTTGTGTGCTAGGGCAGCAGGCTGAGGGTAGCAGACACCAACAGAATCGACAAACTCATTCGTAAGGCCAGTGATGTTGTTGGGGTGGAACTGGACTCTCTGACAGTGGTGTCTGAAAAGAGGATGCTGTCCAAGTTGCATGCCATTTTGGACAATGACTCCCATCCACTCCATAATCTACTGGTTAGGCACAGGAGTACATTCAGCCAGAGACTCATTCCACTGAGATGCAACACTGAGCGTCATAGGAAGTCATTCCTGCCTGTGGCCATCAAACTTTACAACTCCTCCCTTGGAGTGTCAGACACCCTGAGCCAATAGGCTGATCGTGGACTTATTTCCACTTGGCATGATTAACTTATTACTATTTAATTATTTATGGTTTTATATTGCTATATTTCTACACTATTCTTGGTTGGTGCAGCTGTAACGAAACCCAATTTCCATCGGGATCAATAAAGTATGTCTGTCTAACTGTCATTGAGTGCAGATTTTCATTGATTCTATCATGTTTCTTGAATTTACTGTGTATGTCCACAAGAAAACAAATCTCAGGGTTGTACATGGTGACATATCTGTACTTTGCTAATAAATTTACTTTGAATTTTGAACTATGACTCATGCCCCATCTGTCCCCAGCCTGGTGTCCCACCTTTCCCAAACCCAGTGCCCCGCCTTTTCCAGACCTGGTGCAGCCAGTGTCCCTCTTTTCCCAGACCCATTTACAGCCAGTGTCCTGTCTGCCGCAGACCTGATGCAGCCAGTGTCCCTCCTTTCCCAGACCCAGTGCAGCCAGTGTCCCTCCTTTCCCAGACCCGGTGCAGCCAGTGTCCCTCCTTTCCCAGACCCGGTGCAGCCGCTGCCCTGTCTGTCGCAGATCCAGTACAGCCAATGCCTTGCCTTTCCCAGATCCAGTGCAGCCAGTGTCCCACCTTCCCCAGACCCTGGTACAATCAGTGTCAGTCCTTTCCCAAACCTGGTACAGCCGGTGCCATGTCCGTTTCAGCATCAGTGCAGCCGGTCCAACCTTTTCCGGACCCGGTGCAACCGGTGTCCCTTCTTTCCCACACCCGGTGCAGCCGGTGTCCCTCCTTTCCCGGACCCGTTGCAGCTGGTGCCCCGTCCGTCCCAGACCCGGGTCCAAGAGCGAGGACCGACCTGAGGTTTGGCCGATTTAAATGCTGGGCCAGATTGTAAAGGTCAGGTTATCATGGCTGAAGGTGAGCCACGGATTGGTTCGTCTCTGCACCGAAATAAAGCTTTGGTCTGCTTCTAATGGGCTCCTGAATCAGCTGCAGTGGCAGTGGACTCACTTTCATACACTTCAGTTCTGAAAGCTATTTGCTAACTTCTATTGTTTGCACGATTTGTTTCTCTCTCTGCACATTGGGTGTTAGGCGGTCCTCTCTTTTGAATGGTTTCTGTCGGGTTTCTTTGTAAGAAGGTGAATTTCAAGGTACAATATAGTTGGATAACGAATATGAATGAACTTTGAACTTTGAGTGTGGAACATGCAGCCAGCGGAAGTGGTGGACGTGGGTTTCATTGCAACTCATTTAGGAGAAGTTTCGTTTGGTGTATGGAACTCCGCAGAGAAACAGACTAGCACAGACCAGAGGGGCCGAAAGGCAAGTTTCTGTGCGGTAGTCCTCTATGATTCTACATCGTCGTATCAGCAGTATATAAAATAAATCAACAGTATATATTCAATACATTCAGGAAGAGTTCTCATAAACCATGCTTGGGTTCCTCAAATCCCTCTCACCATCCTCTACTTCCCCAGTATTTCTCCCCACGCTCTCCCTCCCACCTTCCCCATTTCATCCACTCCCTCCGGTTTTTCCCCTCCATGCACGGTAACTCCTCTTCTCGCCCTTCCCTTCCCTGCCTCAAACCTCTCCAACACTCCCCTTCCGTCTCCACCTCACCCTCCCTCTAGCTCCCCCATTCCTCCCCGCTCCCTCCCCCGGTGCCACTTCCTCTTGTGCCGGCTGGAAAGCCCCGGCTGCCGGACACATTTGCGGGGCGTGTCTCAGTAACACGCTGGGGTTTTCCGACCTCAGCAGCGGTCGGAAGCTCTAACTGATGAGGTTGTTTTGAACAAAGGAATCCTCGTTTAAAGCAGCCGATACCAGTCTGCATTACTCTGTTCTCGGGTGGGGGCTGATCACCAGAGCACAGAATCCGTGCTATCGGGATGCTAATGAGGGTGGTTTAGGAACTACCTGGCAGCTGAATTTAGTATCGGCGAAGCTCTGCGATAACAAACATAAATACAAGGGATTCTACAGATGCTGGAAATCCAGAGCACCACGCACACAATGCTAGGGGAGCTCAGCGGCTCAGACAGCTTCTGTGGCGGGAAATAAAGAGTGGATGTTTCCAGCCGAGACCCTTCATCAGGATGTTACCTGTAATTAAGACCACCACACAGGTATGTACTTTGGCCAGACATCAGCCTGACAAAGACCTCCGCACAGAACTGAAACTTCAGGCAATGTGTCAGGCTTCTTGTCACCTGTGAAAGTCCTGCCCCAGCTCACAGAAATTGTCCTAACTCACTGGGAGTGGGGCGGGGGGAGTAGTTCTCAGGTGAAAGGGGGCAAAACTGGCAGTCCTTCCCATTAAATCTGGATTCCTTCAAGTGTCAAGGTATCAGATGAAACACAGGTAAGGATCACACCCAACACCTCATCTGATGGATCAATGCTGTTCTGTGTGGAAACACCTGGGAGAATCTCTGGCAGTAATAGGCACAAAGACTGTCCTCTGAGTGGGGAATTCCAGTGTTTATTCATGGGATAAGTCCTGAGGACAGAGCAACCCAACTAGGTTTTTGGCAGGTAGTGAGTGAGCCAGACCAAACCAGGGATAAATCAGCCTGAATACCTCATGACCAGTCTGCAGGCATGTCTGTCTGTGACAGCAACATTCACATGGGGTTCACACGCTGCTGGCTGTGTGCAACAATAGACATACTGAAGGTGAGAGACACAGACGGAGTAGGCAGCTCAGAAATCGATGTCTTCGAGGTGAGAGGCACAGACGGATGGGGCATCTCGGACTGGGTGTCCCTGAGGTGAGAGGCACATATGGATGGGGCATCTCGGACTGGGTTTCCCTGAGGTGAGAGGCTCGGATGGATGGGGCAGCTTAGAAATAGACATCCCTGAGATGCTGTGGAGCATCAGAACAGTTGGCATGAACATCAGCACAATCTGTAAGCTTGTTGTGTCCTAAGTGGCTGGTACAAGGAAGAAAGTATAAAAGCTTCAGGACTCACACTACCAGGTTAAAAAACAGTTACTACCCCTCAACCATCAGGCTCTTGAACAAAAGGGAATAACTGTATTCACTTGCCCATCCATTGAGATGTTCTCACAATCAATTATCTCATTTTAATGACTCTTTATCCCATTATCACAGGATCTTGTTATTTATTGCTATTTATTTGCATTTGCACAGTTTGTTGTCTTCTGCACTCTGGTTGATCTTTTATTGATCCTGTTATAGTTACTATTCTATAGATTTACTGAGTAGGCCAGCAGGAAAATGAACCTCAGGGTTGTATATGGTGAAGTATATGTACTTAGATAATAAATTTACTTTGAATTTTGATATTTGGATTCTCTCTTATTAGAGATGTTTCCTGCACTTTTGTGGAGTCAATATTACTTGCCACATCATGGCATCAAGTATCATGAAGTATACTTGCTTCATGCATACTTGGGCTGCTTCATCTAGAGAGAAGTTGGGAATGAGCTGAACATTATTCGATTATCGGGAAACTTCCCTCTGATCCCCACCCCTATCGGTCCTTTCCCTGGGGTATAAGAGTCTAAAACTAGAGCACAAAGGGACCTGAGGGGGTAACTTTTTCACACAGAGACTGGACCGTATGTGGATGAGCTGCCAGAGGAGGTGGTAGAGGTGAGTATAATTACAATGTTTAAATAATATGTGGACTGGTACATAAAGTGGATTATGTGCCAGACACAGGCAAATGGGAATAGATATGAGGACAGGTACCTGCAGTGGATATGGACCAGACAGAGGTGTTATGCTCATTTGGGTTTGTGGGTCCAGTGAATGAGACAGTAAATGCACTGACTTCAAATAGATATATTAATCATTTATTAACAGACTGTAAAAATTCAACCAAACATTCATGTTCCCCAAGTTACAATAGACAATGGACAATAGACAATAGGTGCAGAAGTAGACCATTCGGCCCTTCGAGCCTGCACCGCCATTCTGAGATCATGGCTGATCATCTACTATCAATACCCGGTTCCTGCCTTGTCCCCATATCCCTTGATTCCCCTATCCATAAGATACCTATCTAGCTCCTTCTTGAAAGCATCCAGAGAATTGGCCTCCACCGCCTTCCAAGGCAGTGCATTCCAGACCCCACAACTCTCTGGGAGAAGAAGTTTTTCTTTAACTCTGTCCTAAATGACTTATCCCTTATTCTCAAACCATGCCCTCTGGTACTGGACTCTCCCAGCATCTGGAACATATTTCCTGCCTCTATCTTGTCCAATCCCTTAATAATCTTATATGTTGCAATCAGATCCCCTCTCAATCTCCTTAATTCCAGTGTGTACAAGCCCAGTCTCTCTAACCTCTCTGCGTAAGACAGTCCGGACATCCCAGGAATTAACCTCGTGAATCTACGCTGCACTTCCTCTATAGCCAGGATGTCCTTCCTTAACCCTGGAGACCAAAACTGTACACAATACTCCAGGTGTGGTCTCACCAGGGCTCTGTACAAATGCAAAAGGATTTCCTTGCTCTTGTACTCAATTTCCTTTGTAATAAAGGCCAATATTCCATTAGCCTTCTTCACTGCCTGCTGCACTTGCTCATTCACCTTCAGTGACTGATGAACAAGGACTCCTAGATCTCTTTGTATTTCTCCCTTACCTAACTCTACACCGTTCACATGATAATCTGCCTTCCTGTTCTTACTCCCAAAGTGGATAACCTCACACTTATTCACATTAAACATCATCTGCCAAGTATCTGCCCACTCACTCAGCCTATCCAAGTCACCCTGAATTCTCCTAACATCCTCATCACATGTCACACTACCACCCAGTTTAGTATTATCAGCAAACTTGCTGATGTTATTCTCAATGCCTTCATCTAAATCGTTGATGTAAATCGTAAACAGCTGTGGTCCCAATACCGATCCCTGTGGCACCCCACTAGTCACCACCTACCATTCCGAGAAACACCCATTCACCGTTACCCTTTGCTTTCTATCTGCCAACCAGTTTTCTATCCATGTCAATATCTTCCCCCCAATGCCATGAGCTCTGATTTTACCCACCAATCTCCTATGTGGGACCTTATCAAATGCCTTCTGAAAATGGAGGTACGCTACATCCACTGGATCTCCCTTGTCTAACTTCCTGGTTACATCCTCGAAAAACTCCAATAGATTAGTCAAGCATGATTTGCCCTTGGTAAATCCATGCTGGCTCAGCTCAATCCTATCACTGCTATCTAGATATGCCACTATTTCATCTTTAATAATGGACTCTAGCATCTTCCCCACTACTGATGTTAGGCTGACAGGACGATAGTTCTCTGTTTTCTCCCTCCCTCCTTTCTTAAAAAGTGGGATAACATTAGCCATTCTCCAATCCTCAGGAACTGATCCTGAATCTAAGGAACACTGGAAAATGATTACCAATGCATCCGCAATTTCCAGAGCCACCTCCTTTAATACCCTAGGATGCAGACCATCTGGACCTGGGAATTTGTCACCCTTCAGTTCCATCAGTCTACTCATCACCATTTCCTTCCTAATGTCAATCTGTTTCATTTCCTCTGTTACCCTATGTCCTTGGCCCATCCATACATCTGGGAGATTGCTTGTGTCTTCCCTAGTGAAGACAGATCTAAAGTACTTATTAAATTCTTCTGCCATTTCTCTGCTTCCCATAACAATTTCACCCAATTCATTCTTCAAGGGCCCAACATTGTTCTTAACTATCTTCTTTCTCTTCACATACCTAAAAAAGCTTTTGCTATCCTCCTTTATATTCCTGGCTAGCTTGCGTTCGTACCTCATTTTTTCTCCCCGTATTGCCTTTTTAGTTAAGTTCTGTTGTTCCTTAAAAATTTCCCAATCATCTGTCTTCCCACTCACCTTAGCTCTGTCATACTTCTTTTTTTTAATGCTATGCAATCTCTGACTTCCTTTGTCAACCACTGTGGCCCCTTTCCCCCCTTTGAATCCTTCCTTCTCCGGAGGATGAACTGATTTTGCACCTTGTGTATTATTCCCAAGAATACCTGCCATTGCTGTTCCACTGTCTTTTCTGCTAGGATATCCGTCCATTTAACTTTGGCCAGTTCCTCCCTCATGGCTCCATAGTCTCCTTTGTTCAACTGCAACACTGACACCTCCGATCTGCCCTT
The DNA here is from genome assembly GCF_048418815.1 of Hemitrygon akajei. Classification (NCBI taxonomy): domain Eukaryota; kingdom Metazoa; phylum Chordata; class Chondrichthyes; order Myliobatiformes; family Dasyatidae; genus Hemitrygon; species Hemitrygon akajei. Next base: position 897,344 of record NC_133147.1, read on the forward strand.
ATCCTTCTCAAATTGCAGATAAAAACTTATCATATTATGGTTACTACCTCCTAATGGCTCCTTTACTTCAAGATCACTTATCAAATCTTGTTCATTACACAACACTAAATCCAGAATAGCCTTGTCCCTGGTCGGCTCTCGTACAAGCTGTTCCAAGAATGCATCCCGTAGGCACTCTACAAACTCCCTATCCTGGGGTCCAGCACCAACCTGATTCTCCCAGTTCACCTGCATGTTGAAATCCCCCATAACTACTGCGACATTACCTTTGCCACATGCCAATGTTAACTCCCTATTCAACTTGCACCCAATATCCATGCTACTGTTTGGTGGCCTGTAGAATACACCCATTTGGGTCCTTTTGCCCTTACTGTTCCTCAGTTCTATCCACACAGACTCTACTTCTCCTGACCCTATGTCCCCCCTTGCAAAGGACTGAATCTCATTCCTCACCAACAGGGCCACCCCACCCCCTCTGCCCACATTTCTGTCCCTACGATAGCACGTATACCCTTGTACATTCATTTCCCAGGTCTGATCTCCCTGCAGCCATATCTCCGTTATCCCATCAACATCATAGTTACCCATTTGCACCTGAGCTTCAAGCTCATCCGCCTTATTTCTGACACTTCGTGCATTCAGATATAGAATTTTTAGCCCATTTCTCCTCTCTCTGTTTAAATCGCTGCCTATTGTACTTAACCCAGCTCCCCGAACTCCCATCGGGCTATACGCCCCTTGAATTTTGTTGTCTTTCCTAAATTTACTTATTCTTTCTGCACATTTAACTCCATGTTCTGTCAGACCATCCCTCTGTACATGTGTCCTCCTTATCACTTGTTCCGCCTTACCTTTCTCTACTACACACTTAATATTCCGGAACCGTGTAGTCCCCACCTGTCCTTTATTCTTCATCTCGCTATCCTCTCTCGCATTCTGGATCCCTGAATTACATATACAATTACATAATTACATACTAGTGTCTGGATTACAGACACTACAAAGCGGAATATTCAACAGATACACTTACATTCAACAAATATACTTAGTTAAAAGTGTGCACAGAGCAGACCTTCCCAATGGTCATGTCTTAAGCAAAGGAAGAAGAGAGCAAACCCCCTCCACGTATTATTTTATGTACCTTGGGTATTTGAAACTGGTCACCAGGCAGCCATCCAAAGAGAAAAGCAGCTGAATCTTCTAAACTAAACAATCACAAAGGAAGTGGCTTTCGACAATCAGAATAAGGCATGCCCCCACAGGACAACAGGCAAATGGGAATAGCTCAGATAGATATTTTGGTCAGCATGAATAAACTGGGTTGTTTCCGTGCTGTGTGATACTAACAGCTGAGGAGGTTGGACCTTGGACACTGAACTTGAGATCTTGTAATATTACTCTGCTTTGGGCTGGAGTGAATAACATCAACAAACAAATCTACCTGCAACACACAAAGAATGTTGGAGGAGCTCAGCAGGTCAGGCAGCTTCTATGGAAAAGAATAAACAGTCGATGTTTTGGGCTGACATGTTTCTTCAGGACTGAGAAGGAAAGGGGAAGGTTCCAGAATAAAAATGAGAGGGGAGGAGAAGGAGGGTAGCTGGAAGGTGATGGGTAGGGAAGGTCAATAGCTGGAGAGGAAGGAATCTGATAGGACTGGAGACTGGAACATAGGAGAAAGGGAAGGAGGAGGGGGCCCAGGGGAGGTGACAGGCAAGTGAGAAGAGGTCAGAATGGGGTATAGAGGAAGGAGAGTGGGAGAAATTTGTTTACCGTAAGGAGAAATCAATATTCATGCCAAACAAATCCACCTCCCTTTGAGCCAGTGAATTTTCACCTTAATGTTCAGCTTCACCGAGGCTCCTTGCTGCACACTTGATCTGCAGGCCATCAGTATTGACTCTCTGAAATTGGCTCTTTTTGGCCAAGGCTATAATAAAGGCTGGCAGCTGGATGGTGAGGACCTCAGGAGCAGGGGTTCCCAAACTTTTTTTGATGCCGTGGACCCCTACCATTAACTGGGGGGTGTGTGAACCCTAGGTTGGGAAGCCCTGCTCAGGAGGAAGCCTTATGAATTATTCATTCAGCATCTGAAGATACATGCGGTTATGAGTTTTTAGACTGTTCTTTAACAAATACTGGGCCTCACTGTCATTGAGAATGGAGCTGGCTTGGAGTTCTTTCTCGTGTTACTGGTTTAATAATCTGTCACCACTTACAACTAGATGTGGCATTGCTGAAGAGCTACACTCTAATGTTTCCTCCTTTGCAGGTATGTTGCATGCTAATTTTGCATTTTACCATGCATGTAGCCCTGCACTGCAGCTGGGCCCTTCACTTTTTGTCCTGTTTGGCTCTGCTTTAGATGTGTTATATTCTGCTCATTGAAGTTGGGTGGATTGAGGGGCATTTCTTGCTATGACGTTACAGATGGTGCTGATGCTGGCCCAGTTCTCAGCTACACAGATGCTCTGAGTCCTTTCCATTCACCTCACAATTCACTAGCACAATGGTTACGGGGACCCAGTAGATTGGAGAGTGGCCTCTTGTACAGTTCTCTGTCAGACTTCATTTGACAATCTTGTGAAAAATCCTGGATTGTTTTGCTAAGCTAATGTTCAAAGTACATATATTATCAAAGTATGTATACATTATACAACCTTGACTTCAGTCTCCTCACAGGCAGCCACAAAACAACAAAACCCAAAAGGACTCATCAAAAAAAGACCATCAAACACCCAATATGCAGAGAGAACAACACCAAATTGTGCATCAATAAAAGTAAGCAAAAGGAGGTAAATGAATAAATGTTACTGTAGTTCAAGGGTAAGGATTTGCCATTCACATTTTCACTGACTGTTGTTGAATTCTGAGAATAAACAGCAAACCATATGAATCCTGAAGAAGGGTCTTGGCCTGAAACATTGACTGTTTATTCATTTCCATAGATGCTACCTGACCTGCTGAGTTCCTCTAGCATTTTATGTCTGTTGCTTGGCCTGAAACATTGACTATGTATTTCTCTCCATAGACGCTGCCTGACCTGCTGAGTTCTTCCAGCAATTGTGTGTGCTGCTCTGGATTTCCAGCATTTGCAGAATCTCTTGTCATTATGAATTAATATTATGTTTAAATGTTATTTCATACCACTGTAATGGACCAATGAAAGGTGACTGCTTCATCCATTACCCACAGGGGATTTCTACAAGGAAGGAAATCAAACACAGGATAAGAATTTACCTTCTTCCTTCATTCAATCTGATGTGTTCAAGTCTGACCTGGATAGAGCTGTAAAGCTGATGAATTCTTCCTGACTGGGGCGCCTTATCGATAACCCCTTTAACAGGGAAATTCTTCCTGACTCGGCACTTTATTGATAATTCCTTTCATAGCTGAAATCTAGTGGTTATAATAGTCATGAGAAAATACCTCTTGGCCAGGGGTTCCCAATCAATACCATTTAACAAGGGGTTAATGGATCCCGGGTTGGGAATCCCTGTTCTAGTTTAACTCTGTTTTATTTTACTTTATGGTTTTGGTCTTATTGAAACAATTCCAATTCAATTTACCAGAGTTTGATTTGGTTTTTATCACTGTCAACCAGGAACCTTTTACATAACCAGCCCAATATCTTCAAATATTTAATCCAATAATGAAAATACAAACACAGATCTGATCTGAAGTTACTGAGGTCTGGGACCTGTACACAGAAATGTGGAGGCAATCAAAACCAGTCTGACTTACTGGCATCATTAGGAGTCAGGAGCAAGAGTCGGACATCTGCCCTTGAAACCTGCTGCACCATGCATCAAGATTCAAGATTGTTTAATGTTATTTCCTGTACACAAGTGTAAAGAAGATCAAAATCATTGTTACTCTGGGTCTGATGCACCACAAAACACTATAAGATAAAGAACACAATAAATATAAATACACAAGATAGCTTATTGATATTGATTGTATGTACATAAAGTGACACTGGGTAAAGGAGTGTCTGTACATAAGGTGACTGTCAGGAAATGATAAAGTTGCAGTGGTTGGGGGTGTGGAGGGGTGGGTTAGTGGGTGGAGGTGTTGATCAGTCTTACTGCTTGGAGAAAGCAACTGTTTTTGAGTCTGGTGGTCCTGGCATGGATCCTCCAAAGCCCCCTCCCTGATGGGAGTGGGACAAACAGTCTGTGAGCAGGGTGGGTGGGATACTTCCTTCCTGGCACCTCTCCTTGATGCTGGGAAGGCTGGTGCTGGTGATACTTTGGGCAGTTTTGACTACCTGTTGTTGAGCCCTCCTCTCCACCCCAATGCAGCTTGTGTACCAAGCTTGCTAGGAAACTCTACCGTACACCTGTAGAATGATGTGAATATAGATGTGCATATGATGGTCGATCCTTAATGTCAGTATTCTTCTCCTGCATATTCCATGTTCCTAAATTCCCTTAACACCCAGAAATATATCCACCTGTGTCTTAAATTAACTCACTGACTGAGCCTCAACAGAGAAGTTGAAGTATATACCACCCTGAAGAAATTCCTTCCCAAACCTCATCCCTTATGCCTCTTCTTTACTGTGGAGAGCATTCTGGCTGGTTACATCACTGTCTGGTATGGAGGCTCTAGTGTACAGGATCAGAAAAAGCTGCAAGAGGGTTGCAAACTCAGCCAGCTCCACCATGGGCACTGGCCTCCCCAGCATCAAGGACACCTTCAAAAGACAATGCCTTTAGAAAGTGGCATCTCTCATTAAGGACCACCACCAACTAACACATGCTCTCTTCTCATTACCACCATTGGAGAGGAGGTACAGGAACCTGAAGATACACACTCAACATTTTAGAAACAGCTTCTTCTCCTCTGTCATCATATTTTTTAATGGTCCATGAATCCAAGATCACTGTCTCACTATTTTGCTCTTTTTTTGCACTATTGATACATATTTCATTGTAATTTATAGTAAATTTTATTACTGCACTGTAGTGTAGCTGTAAAACAAATTACATGACATATGTCAGTGATGAGAAAGCTGATTTGGATTCTGACTGTGACCCCAGTGCTAGACTCTTATCCAGGGGCATACCCTCTCTGCAGGTTGTGTTATGTAAAAGTTTTCTATGTTTTAGTGAGATCACCCCCATCTTGTTAAACTCTAGAAAATATCCACTAAGTCTACTTCCTCTCTCCTCAGGAGGTAAGCACAGTACCTCTTCCATGGTGTGTAAACTGCTTCTAAAATCTGGAAGTGAGTGTGACTGTTTAGGTTTAAAATGGAAAGATTATTGTAGTCCATGGGCCGTGATCTTACATTTTCAACTCAAAGGGAAAACTAGTGCGGACACAACCCACCCTGCAAACTGCACCATTCCAGTTGGCTCTGCCACCCCCTCTATCTGTTGTCCCCATCACTGCACTGCACCAGAAAAACTAAACCACTTTTTATAATAGTATTTACATTGTAAATACATGCCGGTGTTTGTATATTCATACACATTCTATTTCAAACCTGTACTTTAGCATCTAACTTCATTATTTCTATAATTCTTTATAATTGTTTAATGTTTTTTTGTTACATGTCATGCTAATACACCACTGCAAATTCCTAATCCATGTAAATGTACATGGGGAATAAAGTTGATCCTATTAGCACAGAGCTTAACAAAGCTTCATTTGTTAGTGACAGGCACAAATCAGATGGTGGCATGGACAGTAAATACTTAGACGGATTCATTTCCATAGATGCTGCCCGAGCTGCTGAGTTCCTCCAGAAGTTTGTGTGTATTGCTTTGGGTTTCCAGCATCTGCAGAATTTCTTGTGTTTATGAAGTACACTTGGATGGTGATAGACAAAGTTCAACAGAGATGGTGACAGAGCTCAACAGAGATGGTGATAGACAGAGCTCGGCAGAGATGGTGATTGACAGAGCTCGGCAGAGATGGTGATAGACAGCTCGGCAGAGATGGTGACAGAGCTTGGCAGAGGTGGTGATTGACAGAGCTCGACAGAGATGGTGATAGAGCTCGGCAGAGGTGGTGATTGACAGAGCTCGGCAGAGATGGTGATAGAGCTCGGTAGAGATGGTGACAGAGCTCAAGAGAGATGGTGATAGAGCTCGGCACAGATGGTGACAGAGCTCAACAGAGATGGTGATAGACAGAGCTTGGCAGGGATGGTGATTGACAGAGATGGTGATAGACCTCAGTAGAGATGTTGACAGAGCTCAACAGAGATGGTGATAGACAGCTCGACAGAGATGGTGACAGAGCTCGGCAGAGGTGGTGATTGACAGAGCTCGGTAGAGATGTTGATAAGAGCTCGGCAGAGATGGTGACAGAGCTCGGCAGAGATGGTGACAGAGCTCGGCAGAGGTGGTGATTGATAGAGCTCGACAGAGATGGTGATAGACCTCAGTAGAGATGTTGACAGAGCTCAACAGAGATGGTGATAGACAGCTCGACAGAGATGGTGACAGAGCTCGGCAGAGGTGGTGATTGACAGAGCTCGGCAGAGATGGTGATTGACAGAGCTCGACAGAGATGGTGACAGAGCTCGGCAGAGATGGTGACAGAGCTCAGCAGAGATGGTGACAGAGCTCGGCAGAGATGGTGATAAGAGCTCGGCAGAGATGGTGATTGACAGAGCTCGGCAGAGATGGTGATTGACAGAGCTCGACAGAGATGGTGATTGACAGAGCTCGACAGAGATGGTGATAGATAGAGCTCGGCAGAGGTGGTGATAGAGCTCGACAGAGATGTTGACAGAGCTCGACAGAGATGGTGACAGAGCTCGACAGAGATGGTGACAGAGCTCGGCAGAGGTGGTGATTGACAGAGCTCGGTAGAGATGTTGACAGAGCTCAACAGAGATGGTGACAGAGCTCGGCAGAGATGGTGACAGAGCTCGGCAGAGGTGGTGATTGACAGAGCTCGGCAGAGATGGTGACAGAGCTTGACAGAGATGGTGATAGACAAAGTTTGGCAGAGATGGTGATAGACAGCTTGACAGAGATGGTGACAGAGCTCGACAGAGATGGTGATAGAGCTCGGCAGAGATAGTGATAGACAAAGTTTGGCAGAGATGGTGACAGAGCTCGGCAGAGGTGGTGATTGACAGAGCTCGGCAGAGATGGTGACAGAGCTCGGCAGAGATGGTGACAGACAGAGTTTGGCAGAGATGGTGACAGAGCTCGGCAGAGATGGTGACAGAGCTCGGCAGAGATGGTGACAGACAGAGTTTGGCAGAGATGGTGATAGAGCTCGGCAGAGATGGTGACAGAGCTCGGCAGAGATGATGATAGACAGACTCTGGTGTAGCTTCAGCTGTTAAATTGAGTGCTTCAGTTGAGGTGGTGTCAGATTCTGTTAAATCTTCTTCTACTTCAATGTTATGAAAGCCGGGGTGATGTCTGGGGTGCATGTGGCTGGATGAACTGGTTGGAGAGAGTGCCAGTGTGGGTGACGCCAGGTCAGGACATGGGGATGGTGGTAGAGTACCCAGTAGGCACTACAGTCAGGTGCTTGGCCAAAATCTTCTTTTGGTGGGTGGGCAAGATTCAATGGAAAAACCAGGGCCTGGGGTAAGGGCAGTGGGTGGGGGATTATCAACAGTGGGTCTGTCAAGATCATAGCAGGGTGTGTGTTTAAAGTTCAAAATCAAAAATTATCATCAGAGGACGTAAATGTTACCATACATTGAGATTTATTATCTTTCAGACATTTACAGGAAAAGAAATAAAATGGAAATAATGCAAACTACATAAACAAAGACTGACAAGCATCCAATGCGCAAAAGAAGATAAACTGTACACATAAAATATACACAATTACCTATTCTGCCTAATTTACATATATAAACATAATTTACGTACAGTACTGTACACGAAAAACAAAACACGGTGACGTCCAGGACCTAGGACTGCGCGCAGGCGCAATCCGGCCTGCATCGAAACGGTCCTTGGGAGAGCACGTGATATAGGGTAAAAGGTCAAGATATCGATGACATCATCTAGGGAAGATGGCGGATGGGTGAGTGAAAAACGTCAGAAGTCGGGGAATTCCCTCCGTCTGAGCGAGGAGGGTTGGGAGGGAGGGATAGGTAGGGTTGGATATTGAGGGGAAAGACGGGAGGGGAATAGAGGGGAGGTAGTTGTGTGGGAGGGTTATGGAAAGCGGGTAAGGAAGGAGGGCTTTGGACGGAGGGGGTGGAAAGAGAGTTCTGGAGTGAGGGGAATGAGGGAGGGTTCTGGAATGAGGGGGTGAGGGAGGGTTCTGCGGTGGGGCTACGAGGGAGAGTTCTGCAGTGAGGGGGACGAGGGAAAGTTCTGGAGTAAGAGGGTATGAGGGAGGGGTTCTGGAGTGAGGGGGTGAGGAAAGATATTGATGTAACAGGGTAAATTAAATCATAAATTTTGTTAAAAATTATATGGGGAATGACTGAACGGTTCTAATGTTCAGATGTAGAATCTGCAAGTGATTTGAGGTCTGGCAAGTTAGAGGCTTTTAAAAGTGAGATGAGTGTGTTCAGAGACACCATGTTCCTGTTAGAATGAAAGGCAAGGCTTGGCTGAGCCAGGATCCCTGTTTGAGGAAGGATATTGAGGAAGTGGCTGGGAAAATGGGCATGCTTATCAGGGCTAGACAGCTGGGATGAAGTGAATCCCTTCTGGAGTACAAGAGATGTAGGAGCTCACTTGACAAGAAAATCAGAAGGTCACATGGAGTACATGAGATTGCTTTGGCAAATAAGATAAAGGAGAATCCTATGAGATTTTAATAATTATATTATGAGCAACAGGGTAACTTTGGAAATTTTGGAATTGGAATTTATTTATTATCATCACACGTGCTGGGAAACGATGAAAAACATACTGTTTGGGCAGACTGGGCCATAGATGCTTACGTCAAGATACTAAGAAGGATTTAGCTCAGTAGTTACAGAGAAATTTTAGTGCTGTGCATACTTAAGGGCCATCACTAGTTAAACTGGGAGATTTTCAACATATGAGGTCTGTTCAAGGCTCTGAAAGTAGCAAGGTGCAGTCTGGTGATAAGTGCTTGTAATCTGTCGGACAGGAGGGGAAAGAAGAGAGAATGACCAAGTCAGGAGGGAAGAACTGACCCCTGGAGGATCAGTTTGGTTGCCACAGAATATTGGCAAAGTTTGAAGAGAATATTTTTCATCTGTACTATGGAGAAGGTCATGAAAGCTGAGCAATTGGTGGAAGAAATAGTGATGTATTGGAACATATTCCCATTACAAGAGAGGAGGTGCTGGTGCTCTTAAAGCACAGTCAATGGAGAAACCTAATCAATTGTACCCTATCCCTTTGTGAGAAGTTAGGGAAGACATTTGAGGGGCCCTGGCAGAGATAATGGGATTATCTTTAGTCACAAGTGAGGTACCAGAGAACTAGAGGGTGACGAAAACTGGCTTTTTTTAAGAGCTTCAGGACCACACCAGGGAACTACAACTGATGAGTCTAATGTCAGTGGTGGGGAAGGTACTGGGGAGCACTCTGTGATGTTAAACAGTAGGATTAATTTGTGGTAACATTTAATAAAAATAAATTGCCTTTATAATCATTCCATATTAGTTTTATGAACAGATTGTGGATGGTGTTGACCAGGTCAGCATTTAATACTATTTTCAAATTTGTTTTGAGAAAGTGTGAAAAGTCTTTGTTGTAAAGGAGACATGATTACAACTAGGGAAGTGGATCTGATTGCTTTCAAGTGAGCTGTTGAATCCATTATTTCTTTGCTTTCAGCAATCTTCTTTAAGCCCTTGAACATTTGTTTGCATGAATAACAACAGGTTTTAACAGAACCTTATAATGTAAACACTGTTTAAATTTAACAATCGTGTTAAATCCCAGTGTTCCCAAGTCAGCAGAATGGTGGGATTAATTTACCAGAAAGAATTAGCTTTTCATGTCTCAGCTTTGTAAGGGCAAGCTCAGTCGGGCCTTGCTGGCAGAGCTTACTCCTGAAAAATACAGAAATTGTAAAAAAAAATTGGATTTTTATTTTCAAAGGCAACACAAGTGAATCTGCAGATGCTGGAAATAAATGAAAACACAAAATGCTGGCAGAACTCAGCAGGCCAGACAACATCTATGGGAGGAGGTAGTGATAATGTTTCAGCCTTGATCAGCCATAATCAGAGCATTGAGTACAGAAGTTGGGATGTAATGTTAAAATTGTACAAGGCATTGGTAAGGCCAAATTTGGAATATTGTGTACAGTTCTGGTCACCGAATTATAGGAAAGATATCAATAAATTAGAGAGAGTGCAGAGACGATTTACTAGGATGTTACCTGGGTTTCAGCACTTAAGTTACAGAGAAAGGTTGAACAAGTTAGGTCTCTATTCATTGGAGCGTAGAAGGTTGAGGGGGGATTTGATCGAGGTATTTAAAATTTTGAGAAGGATAGATGGAGTTGACGTGAATAGGCTGTTTCCATTGAGAGTAGGGGAGATTCAAATGAGAGGACATGATTTGAGAGTTAGGGGGCAAAAGTTTAAGGGAAACACGAGGGGGTATTTCTTTACTCAGAGAGTGATAGCTGTGTGGAATGAGCTTCCTGTAGAAGTAGTAGAGGCCAGTTCAGTTGTGTCATTTAAGGTAAAATTGGATAGGTATATGGACAGGAAAGGAGTGGAGGGTTATGGGCTGAGTGCGGGTAGGTGGGACTAGGTGAGATTAAGAGTTCGGCACGGACTAGGAGGGCCGGAATGGCCTGTTTCCGTGCTGTGATTGTTATATGGTTATATGTACTTCACTCACCCATCATTGAAATGTTCCCACAGCTTTCAAGGTCTTTTCATCTCATGACCTCAATATTTATTGCTTATTTATTTATTACTATTTCTTTTTGGATTTGCACAGTTTGTTGTCTTTTGCACTCTAGTTGAATGCCTAAATTGGTGCGATTTTTCATTGATTCTGTTATGGTTATTATTCTGTTATGGATTTATTGACTCTGCCCACAAGAAAACGAATTTCAGGGTTGTGTATGGTGACATATATGTACTTTGATCACCTGCAAAATCTCTTGTCTCAAGTTTAAAGTTGCATTAATTTGATGCTCAGAAGTCTTTGGTACAAGTTTTTTTTCATCTTTTATGGTATAATGAAATGTTTTCTAATGATTTGAAAGTTTTTGCTGTGATTCTTTAAAATCTTGAATTCTCTAAGTCTTTTGAAGATCTGCACATAACTCTTTATGTACTGGGTGTATGGTCAGCCATTTGATTATATCTTTGTTATTTCATCCCTGGGGAATGCCAAGTCCTGGCACTGTATACAGGTGCACAATCAGATTTCTGTTTTTTTTTGCTTTGCTCTCAGTTTTAACTTGATCTTGCTGTTCGTGGAGGCACAGTTAATGATTTGATTCTAGATTTTCACCATTGCATTGGATTTTGGTTCAGAATGCTAAAATAGTTTTGACTTCACTGTTTTCCTTTGGTACTACTTGGGTTCTTTAACTTCCCTACATCGTATTGCCAAGATTCTGAATCTGGTAAATGAGGGTTCTAGCTGCAAGTTTCCCTTCTGTTTCGTAGTGCATTTCTATAATATACATGATGTGTATTTTTTCATTTCATGGTTCAAAATTCAGTTTCCAAAAGAAATAGGATATTGCAAAACACAGGAAAACGTGTTATCTTTTATTTTATTTGAAAGTTTGAATTAGAAGACTATCTTCCCTTGCAGGGAATCCAGTGGGAGTTGGTGGGGCAGCTGGATACAAGAAAGTCTCCAATCGGTTAAAGAAAAGGTAAGTGAAGAAGCCTCTTTAATGTTGTAATAAATATGGTTGTAAGAACTGTAAAGATTGTTTTTTAATATATAAGTTTATGAAAGAAGGCAAGTGTGTGTAAACTTTTGACCATTCAAAGATCGGTTTTATTTGTCACGTGTACATTGAAGCTTCAAAGCATCCAGTGAAATATATTGTTTGTGCCAAATTAAATCAGTGGGGATTGTGTGGGGTAGTTCACAAGTGTTGCCGTGCTTTTAGCACCAATGTAACATGCCCACAATTCACCAACTCTAACTCGTACGTCTTTGGACTGTGGGTGGAAACTGGAGTACCTGGGGAAACCCACAGGGAGAACACAGAAACTCCTTACAGACCTTAACCTGGATCAGTGATCACACTGGCTAGCTGCAGAAAGCAATGTGCTGCTACTACACTAGCATGCCGCCCTTGGAAGAAGCTGTTTTAATAAGGCATTTTTCATCTGGTGGTCTGGTCAGAAGAAAGCAGTGAAGGTCATGCTGTTAGCGAGTGTGTGAATGATCGTTCAACAGCTGCCAGTTGTGCTCCAGTGTCTTGCTGGAGTCATCATTGCATGTGTGTATGTGGCCTGTCAAATCCAAACGTAGCTGTGTGCTTGAATATTATCCACAAACTGGCTGTTTATCAGGGCTAATCCAGATAATTTTTAACTATAATTGGTGAAATTAGATCCAACATTTTATTTTAAACACAAAGTACACTGCAGATGCTGGGGTCAAAGCAACATGTACGACAAGCTGGAGGAACTCAGCAGGTCGGACAGCATCCATGGAAACGAGCAGTCAATGTTTCCACAGATGCTGCCCAACTTGCTGAGTTCCTCCAGCTTGTTGTACGTGTTGCCAACATTTTATTTGCTTTAAAAGGCCTTTACTTTTTCAGCTGTGAATTTAAAATATAAGAGTTAGAAGCAGAGATGGGTCTTGTCTCCTTGAGCTTCTGTTATTCATGGTCTTTCATCAAAGCCATTTTCCTTCCTTCTTAATTTTTGACTCCTCTTCAATCCCTGATCTATTGGTCTCAGTTTGGAGTGAAATGGATGATAACTCTACTGTATTCCACAGATTCACACTGTCTGAGTGAAGAAGTTTCTCCTTATTCTGTGTTCGGTCAGGGCAAACATCCTCCCCATTCTGGACACAGAAAATGTGGGAAGCACTGAGCAGGCCACACAGCAGTGGAAATGTTTCGGGTGATGACCATGTGTCAGAACAAATGATGAGTTGTAACTAAAGGTCTTTGACCCGAATGTGAACAAATTGCTTCTCCAGAGATGCTGCTTGCCCTGTGCATCTCCATTTTCTGTTTTCATTTCAGATTTTCAACATCTGCCTTTCTTTTAAAATTTTCATCATTTTTCTAGTCTCCTGAGGAGGAAGAATCTCTTCTACAGTTAAGTTGCCAATAACATGTATTAGGGTCAGGGATTGTATGAAAAGTCATGTACAGCTGAAAATGTTTGCTTATGCAATATTAATGTTACTTTTTGTAAGCCTTTGGTACTGAAAGTAAAAATCAAAGCAGGAGCACTTCCAAATTCGGGGTAGAATAGGGAGTAGAGGCATTCGCTTTCTTGAGCTCTGAACAGTGACTCCACCAAACAAGGCATTGTAATAGGCTCTGCGCACAATCTTTATTGATCAAAGTGCAAGTTGTAGCCTTGGCCCTTAGGCTTGCAATAAAGATGTCTCTATATAAATTATACATGAACGTTTAAAATTTTTAGTACAGGCTGAAATGCTTAGGGATGGAAGGGTTTTGGATTTTGGATTATATAATCAGATAGCTTGGGAATGCCATTATTTCTGACTCAAGAATTTATGTGCTACTGGTAAGCAGTCTTCGTCTTACACTTGTTCATCACACATATGTACTTAACAATAAAAACTTTTAGATACCATTTATAAAATGAAAATATATCATTTTATGTCAGGAGAATTCCTGAATCAACTGTTGAACAACAAGTAATGGCAGACCTGCAGCCTCCACGCACAATGTTTGTGTTTTGATGAAAAGATTACAATGCACTATACAGTTGCAAGAAAAAGTTTATGAACCCTTTGCAATTAACCATGTTTCTGCATTAATTACTCAAAATGTCCGATCTTCATTTAAGCCACAATAATAGATAAACGCAATCTGCCTAAACTCGTCACAAACAATTGCACTGCTTCTCATCAATACTGAATACACCATTTAAACAATCACAGTCTGGGTTCAAAAAAGTGTAAACCTGTGGGGTAATACCTTCTACAAAAGCTATTTAGAGTCAGGTGTTCTAATCAGTCAGATGAGATTAGAGGTGTGGATTGTAAGGGTGCCCTGCCCTATAAAAAGACACATAGTCAGGTAATTAATAGTGCCTGCTCTTCTGAAGAAATATTGGTCTTTGTGCACCACGCCTCAATCAACATTACTTTCAGAGGACCTTAGAAGAATTCTAGAGATGCATGAAGCTGGAAAAAACTACAAAATCATTTCTAAAGATCTGAGTGTTAAATCAGTCCACAGTAAGAGAAATTGTCTACAAATGGAGGAAATTCAGTACTGTTAAATATTTTAACAGTTTAATTTAATATCAGAGAAATGTATGCAGTATACATCCTGAAATTCTTGTTCTTTGCAGACATCCATGAAAACAGAAGTGTCCTAAAGAATGAAACACTTAATATGTTAGAACCTCAAAGCCCCCCACTCCACCCTCTCGCATGCAAGCAGCAACCCTCCCTACCCCCCACTTGTTTCAGCATCCGCCAAGCATGCAATAGCAAAACCCCCAATAAAGACCATGATCTGCAGTACAATAAAAACTAATCATTCACCTGACAATTCAACATACCACAGGCTACACCTGTTCCCAATAAAGGGACAGAGACGTGCCACACAGCGAGAGGGGAGAAATAAAAAAAAACAACTCGCTGATTTATGGTACTAAAATTGTGTGTCGTGCCACTTTTTTTTACCTGAGTTCTCCAATCGGAGGATCTACAAACTCCGAAGGTGCACTCGTTTTCTAGGCCGCCTCCTTGGAATCTCAAAAAGTGCCTGGTTGTGAGCCCCCAGCTGTGGGTCCCGCCACTGCAAAGAACGGAAGTTTGAGTGTAACTCCATGTCAGAGTATTCAACTGAACCTCATCCACCCTGAAAAGAAAAACGAGAGACATCAAAGATAGAAATTCAGCAATTTCCACAGATGAGCTTGAGGGAGTCGCTGTTGAGTTCCATTGTAACTCCGTCCCAGTTTCAACTCCCGTTTTCTACTCTCCCTGGGCATGGGCATCTTGCAAAGATCACACCGAGCAAAACATGCAATGCTGAAGGTGGTGAAAAAGAATCAAAGAGTAACGGCAAAAGACCTGCAGAAATCTCTTGAATTTACTAAACTCTTGTATTTGTCCAGTATGAGAAAAATACTGAACAAGAATGGTGTTCGTGGAAGGACACCACAGAGGAAACGACTGCTCTTTAAAAAACATATTGCGTGTCTCAAGCTTGCAAAAAACCACCAGGGTGTTACACAATAATTCTGGAACAATGTTCTGTAGACAGATGAGATAAAAGTTGAACTATTTGACAGAAATACACACTGCTAAGTTTGGAGAAAAAGGGCACTGCACACCAACACCAAAACCTCACCCCAACTGTGAAGCATGGTAGAAGGATTGTCAATGTTTGGGGCTCCTTTGCTGCCTCAGGGCCTGGACAGCTTGCAATTGTTGAGGGAACTATGAATTCAAAACTGTATCAAGGCATCTTACAGGAAAATTGACAGTGTAGTGGTCCATCACCTGAAGCTTAATAGAAGTTGGATGATGCAGTAAGACAGTGATCTGAAACACAAGAGTAAATCAACAACAGAATGGTTGAAAAAGAAGAAAATTTGTATTTTGAAATGACCAAATCAGAGTCCAGACCTTAACCCAATTGAGATGTTGTAGCATGACCTGAAGAGGGCTGTTCATGAAAGGTATCCCAGAAATATTGATGAACTGAAACAGTTTTGTATGGAGGAGTGGTCTAAAATTCCTCTGCTATTGTGCAAGTCTGATCAGCAGCTACAGGAAACGTTTGGTGGAGGTTATTGCTGCTAAAGGAGTTTCTACCAGTTAATTAAATACAAGGGTTCACATACTTTTTCCAGCCTGGACTGTGAATGATTAAGCAATGTGTTCCATAAAGACATGAAGAGTACAGTTGTTTGTGTGTTATTAATTTAGTCAGATTGTGTTTGTCTGTAATTGTGACTTAGATGAAGATCAGACCACATTTTATGAGTAATTAATGCAGAAAACCTGGTAATTGCAAAGGGTTCACAAACTTTTGCTTTATGCAGTATTTTTCTATTTTTCATTAGAATCAGGTTCAATTTCACTGGCATGTGTCGCGAAATTTGTTAACGTAGCAGCAGTACAATGCAATACATGATAATATAGAAAGGAAAATAAATCAGAAAATCAATTACAATAAGTACGTATATTAAATGGATTAAAAATAGAGTGTAACACCCTGGTTAAGATTTTTATTGCTATGCTGTAGGTGTTTCATTTTAGCAGTTCTGTAAGAGCAGTCTGTTCTGCTTTTAGCCTGTTTGAGTTTGAGCTGAGATAAGGGGCTTTGTTGTTCAGCTTCGAAATGTTGTCAGCCAGTCAGGATGGTGGAATTGGGAGAAGGTTCTAGAGAATGCTGGGCAGAGAGATCTTTGTGACGGACACTGGTGTGGGTTGAGGTCTTTTTGGTGGGAGCTGGGAGAAGACGAGGGAAGATGGCTGTTGCACAAGTTGAATGGCTTCCAGGAGAAGGACCAATATTCTCGTGGGGAAGCCCATTTGTTTGGTTAAGCTAACATTCTTAAATATACTTACTTTATAATTGTATGCAGTGTATGGTCTGTTATTTCTTGCGGATGGGCGATTGCATGGGAGCAGTAAGTTACACAGCATTCACACGAATTATAGACCAGTGGGTCGTACCTCAGTGGTTGGTAAGTTGATGGAGAAGATCCTGAGAGGCAGGATTTATGAACATTTGGAGAGGTATAATATGATTAGGAGTAGTCAGCATGGCTTTGTAAAGGGCAGGTTGTGCCTTACGAGCCTGATTGAATTTTTTGAGGATGTGACTAAATACATTGATGAAGGAAGAGCAGTAGATGTGATGTATATGGATTTCAGCAAGGCATTTGATAAGGTACCCCATGCAAGGCTTATTGAGAAAGTAAGGAGGGATGGGATCCAAGGGGACATTGCTTTGTGGATCCAGAACTGGCTTGCCCACAGGATTGTAGACGGGTCATATTCTGCATGGAGGTCAGTCACCAGTGGAGTGCCTCAGGGATCTGTGCTGGGACCCTTACTCTTCGTGATGTTTATAAATGACCTGGATGAGGAAGTGGAGGGATCGGTTAGTAATTTGCTGATGACACAAGGGTTGGAGGTGTTGTGGATAGTGTGGAGGGCTGTCAGAGGTTACAGCGGGACATTGATAGGTTGCAAAACTGGGTTGAGAAGTGGCAGATGGAGTTCAACCCAGATAAGTGTGAAGTGGTTCATTTTGGTAGGTCAAATATGATGGCAGAATATAGTATTAATGGTAAGACTCTTGGCAGTGTGGAGCATCAGAAGGATCTTGGGGTCCGAGTCTATAGGATGCTCAAAGCAGCCGTGCAGGTTGACTCTGTGGTTAAGAAGGCGTATGGTGTATTGGCCTTCATCAATCATGGAATTGAATTTAGGATCGGAGAGGTAATGTTGCAGCTATATAGGACCCTGGTCAGACCCCACTTGGCGTCCTGTGCTCATTTCTGGTTGCCTCACTACAGGAAGGATGTGGAAGCTATAGAAAGGGTGCAGAGGAGATTTACAAGGATGTTGCCTGGATTGGGGAGCATGGCTTATGAGAATAGGTTGAGTGAACTCGGCCTTTTCTCCTTGGAGCGAAGGAGGATGAGAGGTGACCTGATAGAGGTGTACAAGATGATGAGAGGCATTGATTGTGTGGATAGTCAGAGGCTTTTTCCCAGGGCTGAAATAGTTGCCACAGGAGGACACAGGTTTAGGGTAAACACAAAGTGCACTGCAGATGCTGTGGTCAAATCAAGACGTACAAAAAAGCTGGATGAACTCAGCAGGTCGGGCAGCAGGTTTAGGGTGTTGGGGGAGTAGATACAGAGGAGATGTCAGGGGTAAGTTTTTTACTGAGAGTGGTGAGTGCATGGAATGGGCTGCTGGCAGTGGTGTTGGAGGTGGATACGATAGGTCTTTTAAGAGGCTTTTAGATAGGTACATGGAGGTTAGTGAAATAGAGGGCTATAGGTAAGCCTAGTAATTTTTAAGGTAGGGACGTGTTCGGCACAACTTTGTAGGCTGAAGGGCCTGTATTGTGCTGTAGGTTTTCTTTGTTTCTGTGAATCGGGGTTGGGGTGGGCAAGGCATCCCAACCTCATGGGTTTGTTGGGACCCAGTTCAGAGCTGCCCTAGACATGCAAAGTCTGAGAAAGGTGGTTTTCTCACTGCTGAGTCTGATGGCTGTTAGCGAGGGGCTAACGAGCTACATCTCTAGAGATGCCCAGTTAAAATAATATATATTTTTTAAAAAAGCAAGATAGTGTTTATGGGTTCAATGCTCATTTAGGAATTGTATGGCAGAGTGGAAAAAGCTGTTCCTGAATTGTTGAGTGTGTGCCTTCAGGCTCTTGTACCTCCTTCCTGGTGGTAACAATGAGAAGAGGGTGGTGGGGGTCCTTAATAATGGATGTTGCCTTTCTGAGGCACAGCTTCTCGAAGATGTCTTGGATACTCTGGAGGCTAGTACCCAAGATGGAGCTGACTAATTTTATAACTTTCTGTAGCTTCTTTCAGTTCTATGCAGTAGCCTCCCCCACCCCCATCAGACAGTGATGCAGCTTGTCAGAGTGCTCTCCATGGTACATCTATAGAAGTTTCATTAAATATGTCAGATCACTTCTCAGAACTCTTAGTGAAGTTTAGAGACTTGTGTGACACCTGTGAACATTCCCAGTGCCTTGTGGAATTTTCCATTTGTGAGTTCAAAAAATTTTTAGATTTTGGAGATTTTTGGATAAAGGGTACTCAACCTTTAGTATGAACTGGATTTGGATTTCAATCCGAGGCAAATGACAGCATGCTGACTGCATTTCATCCCAATCTCATTTTCTGAAACTGAATATCTGTCCATGAATCTAGCTCTGTTTATTGTGGAATTAAGTGGAATAGATTATTTGTAGACTGAGGACAGAAAGCGGAAAACAATCTACCTGGCATGTATTCAATATTCAGAATATCATGGGTGATGGGTGCAGACCCAATAGTCTGATGACAAGAAACTGAGCTAATTTTAAAAATCTTTAGGAATTTAATGTTTGCATCTTTCACTTCTTGCTCTGGCAGTCAACTGAAGCACTGGAATTTATGAAGCGGGACCTGGCAGAATTCTCACACGTAGTGCAACATGATACAGCTTGTACGATTGCTGCTACTGCCAATGCAGTGAAGGAAAAGCTGAGTGTGAGTGTACAACCTGTAAGTTATTGAACACCAATTCCAAAGCCTCCATCTTCAAACCAGAAAAATTGGTTCCATCTACTCCATAGCAACTTGGGAATTTAAATTTGAGGAATTACATTTGGATTGTCATTTAAAAAAAACAGATACCATCATTATAATGTAAATCCCTCTTGGTTTATTGATGCTCTAGATGCAGGAACGTAGAACAATACTGACCATTTGACCAAAAATGTTGTGATGACCCTTTAACCTACTCCACAGTCAATCTAACAGTTTCCTGTTACATAGCCCATACCCCTCCATTTTCCTTATATCCATGTACCCATTGTTGCATCCTCTAAATGTTCTGATTATATCAGCCTCTACTACAACTCCAGGAACTTGCCACTCTTAACATAAAATCTATAGTGCTATGCAAAAGTATTAGGCATATATACTGTACCTATAACAAGTATTCAACCCCTCAGAAGTTTTCATGTTTTATTGTTTTATAACGTTGAATCACTGGATTTAATTTGGCTTTTTAAGACACTGATCAACAGAAAAAGACTTGTGTCAAAGTGAAAAAAGATCTCTACAAAGTGATCTTAATAGGCATGCATTAGTCTCGAGAGACCATGGATTTGCACCTTGGAAAGTTTCCAGGGTGCAGGCCTGGGCAGGGTTGTATGGGAGACCGGCAGTTGCCCATGCTGAAAGTCTCCCTTCTCCACGCCACCGATGTTGTCCAAGGGAAGGGCAAGGGCTGATACAGCTTGGCACAGATGTTGTCGCAGAGCAATGTGTGGTTAAGTGCCTTGTACAAGGACATAATATGCTGCCTTAGCTGAGGCTCGAACTAGCAACCTTCAGATCACTAGACCAACGCCTTAACCACTTGGCCACATGTCAACAAAGTAATCTAAATTAATTACAAATATAAAACATAAAATAATTAATTGCTTGAGTATTCATCCCCTTTAATATGACACACAAAATCATCACTGGTGCAGCCAAATGGTTTTAAAAGTCACACAGTTAGTTAAATGGAGACCTGGTTTTGGAGACCTGTTTGCAGTCAAGGTGCTTCAATTAATTGCAGTAAAGATACATCTGTGCCTGAAGGTCCACCTTCTGGTGAGTCAGTGTCCTGGCAAACACCTTACCATAAAGACAAAAGAACACTCCAAGCAATGCCATGAAAAGGTTATTGAAAAACACCAAGTCAGGAGATGGAAATTTTCTTGTATCCAAGTCACTGAATATCCCTCGGACTGCAGGTAAATCAATCATCAAGAAATGGAAAGAATATGGCAACGCTGTATATCCGTCTAGAGCAGGCTGTCCTCAAAATCCGAATGACTGTGCAAGAAGGGGACTAGTGAGGGAGGCCACCAAGAGATCTATGACAACTGCAGGAGTTACAGGCTTCAGTGGCTGAGTTGGGAGAAATTGCACATACAACAATTGTTGCCTGGGTGCTTCACGAGTTGCTGCTTTATGGGAGAGTGGCAAAGAGAAAGCTACTGTTAGGAAAAAATAAACATATGAAATCTCGGCTAGAGTTAGCCAGAAGGCATGTGGAAGACTCTGAAGTCAACTGGAAGAAGTTTTTATGGTCTGATGAAACCAAAATTGGGCTTTTTGGCCATCAGATTAAATGCTATGTTTGGCGTAAGCCAAATACCGTACATCATCAAAAACACACCATCCCTACTGTGAAGCATGGTAGTGGCTGCATCATGCTGTGGTGATGCTTCACTGCAACAGGCCCTGGAAGGCTTGTTGAAAGTAGAGGGCAAAATGAATGCAGCAAAATACAGGGAAATCCTGAAGGAAAACCTGATGCAATCTGCAAGAGAACTGCCACTTAGGAAAAGATTTGTTTTCCAGCAGGACAATGACCCCCAAGCATAAAGCATACATAGGAATGGCTTAAAAACAACAAAGTTAATATCCAAGTCAGGGTCCAGACCTCAATCTAATTGAGAATTTGTGGTTGGACTTGGAAAGGGCTGTTCACTCACGATCCCCATGCAATCTGACAGAGTTTCAGTAGTTTTGTAAAGAAGAATGGGGAAAATTGCAGTGTCCAGATGTGCAAAGATAATAGAGGTCTCTCCACACAGACTCTAGCCTGTAATTGCTGCCAAAAGTGCATCTACTAAATACTGTCTTGGAGGCTGTGAGTAATTATGCAATCAGTTATTATATTTAATAATTGAAAAAAATTTAGACCGATTTGTAGAAATTTGTTTTCACTTTGACATGGAAGAGTTTTTATCAGTGTCAAAAAAGTTGAATTAAACCCACTGTGATTCAGTGTTGTAAAACAATAAAACATGAAAATTTCTGAGGGTGAGAATACTTTTTATAGGCACTGTATATAGATAGGGTGCCTAAGACTTTTGTGCCGTACTGTATTTGTCAACATGGAGTGGAGAGCGAGTTTGTAAATCTGGTGGGAGCAAAGGATGTTGGAAATGGCGAGAGTGGTGCACTGTGGGAGGGGTGTGGGACGGGGCAGAGAAGGAGTGGCAGCAGTGAGGTGGCGCAGGTGCAGACATACACAGCCCTGGGACACCAGGCAAGATCATTTAAATCCAAACAATTGTTTATTGATTATTACAGAATGATTCTCTGGTACTTCCCACTCCCTCCCTATTCTTTTCCCCTCTCCCTAACCGTGATTCCCCTCTCCCTGCCCCCTTTCCACTCTGTCTACAATAGAGACTCATATCAGAATCAGGTTTATCATCACTCACATACAGTACGTCATGAATTTTTTTTGCAGCAGTACAGTGCAATGCTTAAAATTACAGTACTGTGCAAAAGTTTTGGGCAGCCTAGTTCTATCTATGTATAGAGATAGGGCACATCCAAGTTACCCTAGATTCCATGCCTCCTGACTTTCTGAATGATCCTATAATGAGGAACCTTGTCTAACACCTTTTTAAAATATAAATATGCCACATCTTTTTTGTCACCTACTGAAAAATCTCTAGACTAAGTGAGGCACAGCCTCCTGGGAGGCAACATATGATCTGGAACAACACACACAAAATGGTGGAGGATCTCAGCAGATCAGACAGCATCTATGAAACTTAATACATAGTCAGTGTTTTGGGCTGAGACCCTACTTCAGACTATATGATCTGGGAATCTTTCATAGTCACATAATCTCCTGTCTATACCCCTACCTATTGAATCCCCTACCATCATGGCTTTCCTTTTCATCCACCCCCCCCCCCCCCCCCCCCCAAGACTCAGACTCATAGATCTGAGTTGGTAGGTCATTCCCTTTAGCAGTATACAAAGTTGTTTGCCTGTTATTGAGGGGAAAGACCACAGTGGTGCCCTGCACTGACTTCCTATTCGTCTTTCCCTCTCCTGATTGTCACCCAGCTACTTGCATCTTGCAACCCTGGTGTGGCTACCTCTTTGTAACTCCTTTCTGTCAACCCCTCAGCCTCCCGAATGTTCATAAATCATCCAGCTCCCTAACACAGTCTGTAAGGAGTTGCAGCTGGATGCATCTCCTCACAGGTGTAGTTTTTATCAGAGCTACCTGATTTCCTATGCCCTGCAAGAGGAGCATACCCCAGCCCTACCTGAAACCCCATTTCTCCACACCAAAGCCTCAGTTGTCCATTCAAAAACAGCCTCTCTGCTTGGCCCTAACTTTTTATTGGCAGCTGCCAATTAGCCAATCAAGTATAAACTAACAATTTCCAAATGTGCTCTCCAGGAAATCTGTTAGCCTTCCTTAGTCAGGCCTGTATTTGGCTCTTAACTGCCCTGTGAAATTGCCCAACAAGACCTTACTTTGAATATGGGCATTCAGAGAAAGTGCATTTCTGTTCATTATTCTATTAGAATCTAGTCGCCTTTCTGTCCCTTGCATTTGAGTTTTCTGTGCTCCACTCCAGCTTTTTTCTTTTCTAACTTTTGCTTTTGTCTACGTTGCTTACTTTTTTCTGCCTGGATTCCCTTCCTCCTGCCATATTAGTTTAAACTTTCCCCAACAGCACTAGCAAACAATCCTCCTAGGATATTGATCCAGGTTTTGCCCAGGTGTAGAACATCTGGTTTTACAGGTCCCACCTCCCCCAGAACCAATTTCAATACCCTGGGAATCTGAAACTCTCCATGCTGCACCACTGCCCAAGGCACTGATCCATCCTAACTATGATGATAAAGCTCCAACGTTTGTAATCATCACCTGAGAGCCTGACTTTTTTATTAGAGGTTGTGACGTGATGGAAAGGGCACACACACTAATTTAGCATATTAGATGGAGGATGGTGGGGTGGAGATGGCATTCTTTTTCTCTGCCAGCCTGCAGTTCACCCTTGGACAAGGTGTAGTACCCGCTTAGCCCTCCGATCAGGGTCGCATGAAGCCATGAGAGCAGGTGATGGATGTCCATATGAGCAGCAGGTGCATATCACAAGTCCTGGTTATATAACTATTGATGCAAGGCAAACAATCTCTGAAGAGTGTAGATGATGGCTGGGGTCACCTACCTTGTAAAGCCACTGCTCAGAAGAAGGCAATGGCAAACCACTTTTGTGGAAAAATTTGCTAAGAACAGTCATAGTCATAAGACCATGAAATCATGAGAGCAGGTGAGAATCATAAGACCATGATTGCCCATGTCATATGACATGGCCCATAATGATGAGGAATTATATAGATGTTATCTTGATCTCCATTTGCAGGCGGAAACCTCTACAGGAGCAGGGCAGCAAGTCAAGAAAGGATTGTCCAATATTCTTGGAGTCCTCTCAGACACGTTTGCACCTCCTCCAGACAAAACAATTGACTGTGATGTTATAACTCTGGTCGCAACACCCTCTGGCACCACAGAACTCTACGACAGTACTAAGGTACCTTGAGCAGTTTCCAGTGTTAGCATTAAAGAAGCTACTTGGCTTCAGGACTTTTTAAGGCTGGAGTACTCAAGTATTTTTGGGAGGTGTGAGGGATGTGTAAAGGAGTGAACCAAAATATCTGGCAAACTCTGATGATGATTGAAAGTGCAAATGGGTGTCTGTTAATTTATGCAATTTTTATGAATGTAGCTTGTTCAAGTGTTCAAAAATTAGAAGTTGAAAATTTTAGCTATACTGTATTTAGTGCTGAGTTTCTATAACCTTTTGTGCTAATTTATGTTTTTGAATCTGACCCCTTTCCCTTGAAAACTAGCAATACCAGTAGACAGTGGTGAAGATTGTTTTTTGGCCTTCATCAGGCAGTGCACTGAGTACCGATATTGGGATGTTACACAAGTTGTACAAGATGTAGATTGAATTGGAATTGTTTTTGCTGAAATTTGGGATGCATTTGGATTATTGATTTTAGTTTTGGTCACTGGTATAGAAATGATGCTAATAAGCTGGAAAGTGTGCAGAGCAGATTAATGAAAATGTCAGGATTTGAGGGACTAGGTTATGGAGAGAGGTTGAACAGGTCAGGACTGTTTTCATTGGAACATATGAATATGAGGGGTGATCATACAGAAGAGTATAAAATTATGAGGAGCAAAGATGGGGTCAATGTGCGCAGTTATTTCCCCAGGGTTGGCGAATCAATAACGAGAGGGCATAGATTTCAGTTGAGAGGAAAGAGAATTATAGGAACCTGAGGGGCAATTTGCTCCCAGAAGATGGTCAGTATATGGAATGAACTGTCAGAGGTGGGGCAGGCACATTGCACATGGACAAGAAAGGTTTAGACGGCTATAGGTCATTTTGGGCTAATGGGACTGCTTAATGAGACTGATTAACAAGATAAAATCCTTTGGTATTACAGGAGCTATACTGGCATAGATAGAGGAATGGCTGACAGGCAGGAGGCAGCAGCGAGTGGGAACAAAGGGGCCTTTTCTGGTTGGCTGCCAGTGACTAGTGGTGTTCCTCAGGGGTCAGTACTGGGACTGCTACTTTGTACATTGTCGATGACTTAGTTAGAGGAATTGATGGCTTTGTGGTAAAGTTTGCAGATGATTTGAAGATGAGTGGAGGGGTAGGTAGTGCTGAAGAACCAATGTGATTACAGCAGGACTTGGACAAATTGAAAGAATGGGCAAAAAATGGTAGCTAGAATACAGTGTTGGGAAATGTATGATAATGCATTTTGGTAAAAGGAACAATAGTTCAGACTATTATTAATGCACAATTAGATTGGTGGGCTTGTGCTTGAGCCTACTTGGTTGGGGAAAGGCTGTCTTAGATTGGGTGTTGTGTAATAACCCAGATCTTATTTGAAAGCTTAATGTAAAGAAACCCTTGGGAGGCAGATCATAATATGACTGAGTTCATACTGTAATTTGAGAGGGAGAAGCATAACTCACTGTATCAGTATTACAATGGAATAAAGGGAATTACAGAGGCATGAGAGAGGAGTTTGCCCAGGTAGATTGGAGAAGAATACTGGTGGGGATGGTGGCAGAGCAGGGATGACTGAAGTTTCTGGGAATAGTTCACAAGGCGCAGGGTAGATACATCCCACAGAAGTTGTTCTCAAATGGCAGGAGTAGGCAACCGTGGCTAACAAGGGAAGTCAAGGACTGCATAAAAGTCAAGGAAATGGCATACAAGGTAGCAAAAGTGAGTGGAAAGTTGGGTGATGGGTAAGCTTTTAAAATTCAACAAAAGGCAACTAAAAACTGCTATAAGGAGGGAAAAGATTGAAATACAAAGGCAAACTAGCCAATAATATAAAGATACTAAAAGTTTTTTCAGTTCTATAAAGAGTGTAAGAGTTGATATTGAACTAATGGAAAATTATGCTGGTGAGGTAGTAATGGCAGACAAAGAAATGGCAGGTGAACTTTATAAGTACCTGGCATCAGTCTTCACTGTGGAAGACACTAGCAGTGTGCCAGAGGTCCATGATTGTCAGGGAGAAGGAGTGAGTACCATTGTTATTTCAGAGGAAAAAGTGCTAGGCAAGCTCAAAGGTCTTAAGGTGGATAAGTCACCTGGACCACATAGACTACATCCCAGAGACCTGAGAGAGATTGCTAAAGAGATAACGGATGCATTGCTCATGATCTTTCAAGAATTACTTGATTCTGCATGTTCTCAGAGGACTGGAGGATTGTAAGTGTCACTCCATTCTTTAAGAAGGGAGGGAAACGAAAGGAAATTATAAGACAATTTGCTTCAGTGGCTGGGAATGTGTCTGAGTCTATTATTAAGGATGAGGTTTCAGGGAGACTAATGACAAAATAATTCAAAGTCAGCATAGTTTCTGTAAAGGGAAATCTTGCCTGACAAATCTGTTAGAATTCTTTGAGAAAGAAACAAGCAGGGTGTACAAAGGAGAGACACTGGATATCATTTACTTGGATTTTCAGAAGGCACTTGATAAGGTGCCACACATGAGGCTGTTTAACAAGATAAAATCCTATGGTGTTACAGGAAAGCTACTGGCATGGATAGAGAAATGGCTGACAGGCAGGAGGCAGTGAGTCGGAATAAAGGGGCCTTTTCTGCTTACCGCCAGTGACTAGTGGTGTTCCTCAGTGGTCAGTATTGGGACCACGACTTTTCACATTGTTTGCAAATGATTTGGAATATGGAATCGATGGTTTTGTGGAAAAATTTGCGGATAATACAAAGATAGGCGGAAGGGTAGGTAGTGCTGAGGAAACAACACGATTGCAGTAGGACTTAGACAAATTAGAAGAATGGGCAAAAAAGTGGCAGATGGAATACAATGTTGGGAAAGGTATAATAATGCATTTTGGTAAAAGGAACAATAGTGTGGACTATTATCTAAATGGGGAGAAAATTCAAATGTCAGAGGTGCAAAGGGACTTGGGAGTTCTTATGTAAGACTCCCAGAAGGTTAATTCACAGGTTGAGTCAGTGGTAAAGAAGGCAAGTGCATTGTTGGCAATGAATAGAATACCCCTTGAAGCAAGGAGATAACGTTGAAGCTTTGTATGACATTTGTCAGCCTGCACTTGGAGTACTGTCAACACTTTTGGGCCCCTTATCTATGAAAGGATGTATTATCATTGGAGAGGGTCCAGAGGAAGTTCAGAAGGATGATTCTGGGAATGAAGGGGTTAACACACGAGGAGCATTTGGCAGCTTTGGGCCTGTGCTCACTGGAATTTAGAAGAATGTGTGGGGATCTCATTGAAACCTACTGAATGTTGAAAGGACTAGATAAGGTGGATGTGAAGAGGATGTTTCCTCTGGTAGGGGTATCCAGAACTAGAGGGCACAGCCTCAAAATTGAGGTGTGACCTTTTAGAACAGAATTAAGGAGGATTTTTTTTAGCCAGAGGGTGGTGAATCTATGGAATGTTCTGCCACAGACTGTGGTTGAGGCCAAGTCCGTGGGTATATTCAAAGCACAAATTGATACATTCCTGATTGGTTGGGACTTGGTGAGAGGGGTTGAGTGAAATCTGAGATCAGCCATGATGAAATACTGCAGTGGACTCAATGGGCTGAACAGTCTAATTCTGCTCCTATGTCTTCTGGTCTTATGGGATTACTGATTGACATTAATTCTTTCTCTAAATCTATGTGTTTTGGTTTTCAGGCTCGACTTTACAGTCTTCAGGCTGATCCAGCCACATACTGCAATGAACCAGATGGTAAGATTCTTTTTGAGATGCCAAGTTGCATCCTAAGAATTTTTGTGGGTTATGTGTAAGTGTACTGCAGTACAGTAGGTGTCAAATACTCATTGAAAGTCCAGTTAAGAGAAGTGCTCAACTGGTAAAAGACAACACCATCCATTTGGTCAGTCCCAAAGCTTGATTGATGCCCATCTTGTACACTTTCCAATCAACCTTCAGATTTGCTTTTGTTCCATTTCTGCTGCTTGATGCAATCAGTTCCATATTTTCCGCCTTGCTCCAGTGCAATGAAACTGAAATAACCTCTGCCGCCTTACTACTTCACTGTAATCATTTATTGCTTCATAAATCTCAAGCTGTTAAATGCTGTTTCCCAAAGCATTCTATTTGAAGGTTTTGAGCACAGTTGTATTATGGTGCTGATGAGTTCTTTTGCCATACCATTATGGTTAAATTTGTGCACATCATTCCCACACTTAGCTGTTCTGTACTTGTTTTATTTGTGTGGTGCTTTATCCATCTGGCTATACATCATAAACCATATGACATAGGAGCAGAGTTAGGCCATTTGGCCATCGAGTCTGCTCTGCCAAGCAATCATGGCCAATCCTTTCCTCCTCCTCAGCCCCACTCCCTAGCCTTCTCCCTCTAGCCCTTGATGCCATGTCCAAGAACATATCAAGCTCTGCCTTAAATCTACCCAAAGACCTGGCCTCTACAGCTACCTATGGTAATAAATTCCACAAATTTACTACCTTCTGGCTAAGGAAATTTCTCCGCACCTCTGTTTTAAATGGACACCCCTTTATCCTGAGGCTGTGCCCTCTTGTCCTAGACTCCCCCACCATGGGAAACATCCTTTCCATATCTACTCTGTCTAGGCCTTTCAACATTCAAAAGGTTTCAATGAGATCCCCATCATTCTTCTAAATTCCAATAAGAGCTATCCAACGTTCTCCCTATGATAACCTTTTTATTCCTGGAATCATCTGTGTGAACCTCTGAACCCTCTTCAGTGCCAGCACATCTTTTCCTAGATGAGGAGCCCAAAACTGTTCACAGTACTCAAAGTGAGGCCTCACTAGTGCCTTATCAAGCCTCAGCATCAGATCCCTGCTTTTGTATTCTAGACCTCTGGAAATGAATGCTAACGTTGCATTTGCCTTCCTCACCACTGACTCGACCTGCAAGTTAGCCTTTAAGGTGTTCTGCACAAGAACTCCCAAATCCCTTTGCATGTCAGATTTTTGGATTTTTTCCCCCGTTTAGAAAATAGCCTGCCCATTTATTTCTACTATCAAAGTGCACAACCGTTCATTTTCCTACATTGTATTTGCCACTCTGTTGCCAATTCTCCTGTTTCCTCAACACTACCTGCCCCTCCACCAATCTTTGTATTATCTGCAAACTTGGCAACAAAGCCATTAATTCCATCATCTAAATCATTGATATACAGCATAAAAAGAAGTGTTCCCAACACCACTCCCTGCAGAACACCTCAAGTCAACCAGAAAAGGATCCTTTAATTCCCATTCGCTGCCTCCAACCAATCAGCCTACGCTCTAACCATGTCAGTAACTTTCCTGTAGTACCATGGGCTCTTAACTTGGTAAGCAGCCTTATGTGTGGCACCTTGTCAAAGGGTTCTGAATGATGGTAAAATCTATTGGGAAAAGAAAACTATAATTACTACTCAGTGAATTATTGCATGGCAGAATGTAAAATAAATACTTAATTTTACCAACTGAGCAGACTGCCAGCTTGTTTCCTGTCTTCCAACATTTTGTTTTCTGCTGTTTGTGTTTGGATTTGTCCTTGTTGAAATTTGGGAATTGAAAAATCTTGTAGGTAACAGAGAGGACCAACTTCTTGCATCCTCTACAACAGCAGCACTTGACACGCGTTTTTTGCCCAATTCCTGTGCCAGTGTTCTTGCTCGGTAATATTCAAATTAGGCCCTTCCCTTTGGTTTTGGAGTTAATTGGGCAGATCCATTGGAAACATTGTGAATCAGACATTGATGCTGAAATAAAAACACAAAATGCTGGCAGAACTCAGCAGGCCAGACAGCATCTATGGGAGGAGGTAGTGACGACGTTTCCGGCCGAAACCCTTCATCATGATGCTGAAGTAATGGTGATCGCTTACTATGTTGAGTTTATACTTTGGGTTGTAGGTAGTGTGTTTGTATTGTCAGCTTTTTCTGTTTCTGTTCAGGACCCTTGGAGCTCTATGATGAGTGGGTAGCTGGTTTTAATCTTGATGATCAAAAAGGGGAAATCTCAAATCTGTTGGTGAACAGCCCTTCAGTCCGTGCGCTTTACACAAAAATGGTATGTACTGTGTCTGTTACACACTTTAGTCTTTCTGATCCTATTACTGAGACTGCTGGAAAAATTCTATGTTCTGTTTTGTGGCTTAAACAGGAATAAAAGAGTTACCTGCAACTATAATTAGGTTTTAATTATTAAGGAAATGCTGACTAAAAAAATTAATTTTCTTTTAAGTGTTGACCATAATTAAGGAAACACGTTCATGATCTCTGCAGTTGCTGATGGGGTTTTATTTCCCTCCTGGAATGGCATGATATTACACTGAGTGTGCAGTTTCCCCTTCAGTGCTTGCCTTGTAAATTCCCAGCGTGTTGTCTGAGCTGGAAGAATGATTTGTGGTAATCAGCCAGTAGCTCAGATGACTGAGCACTGGGAGCAGATCTACTGAATGGAGTGGGGATTCCTGAACTAGCCGATGTGTCAAACCTAGCCTGTTGAAGGCTTTTGTAATACACACAAGGCCAATTCACTATGAATGCTTTAATAGGCTCTCTCTACCAGATCTCCAATCGCTGCGAAACTAGTTGAACCCAAATAGAGTCACTAAAGTCTGTACCCGTCAATTCTACACTTATCCATTGTAGTGGTATCAGTTTGACATAACTTCCCCAGGTTCCACCTACACACGAGGAAGAATTAAGGCCATTCTGTTTTGTGTGGATTCTGGAATTGTGGGTTGAAGGGGTCAAATGTGAAGCAAGGAATAAGGGAGTATTGGTGGTTTGGAAAATAGTGGATTCTATAATGAACAGTGCTATTGTGGAACACTCGAGTGAAGAATGATATGATTAAGCAGAGTCCCACACAAGCAATTGGACCCCAATTGAAAACAGGTGGAATTATGATTTTATTATGGGAATAGCTGCATGGATTGAGAACTGGGATTTGAGAGAAAACCAAAAGTGGGAATGTGGATCCCCTTCAGGTTGGCAGCTTTGTGACTAGTAGGTTTTACAGAGATCAGTGCTTAGGCCTTAATCTATATTGACGGTTTGACTGATAGGATTAGATGTTATATTTCACAGTTTGTTGAAGTTACCTAACTTGGTGGAATTGTGAGTATGGAGCAGAGTGTAAAGAGTCTTCGTGGGGGACGTGGACAAGTTAGCCTGCTCGGAACTGAACTGAGGAAAAAATTCTATATATGGTGGTAAATTTTAGAATTTACTATCGTGGAGTTAATTTAAAATACATCAACAGATGTCTGGATGTTTATAGAAATCAAAGAACTTGGTGGTAGTGCAAGAAAATGGTGTTGAGGTGAAGAAATGGTAGTGCAAGTTTGATGGGCTGAATGGTCTGCCCCTGCTCCTTTATATTTTTAGTGTTTTTTGACCTTGTATTACTGTAGAACTTTGGCATGAGCATTGTGTGAGATTTGACATCTCAGGATGCATGTAAGCACCAAGGGCCCAGGGAATACTTTTAACTCCCAGAATTGGGGTAGGTCAATATGGAGATGCATAAAGGCAGCCAGGCAAAAATTTGAATCTATCCTTTGCTAAATTAATTACCCATTTGTTTTGTTTCAGTCATCCGGCTAAGTGTTTGCACTGTGAATAGAAATGTCTCATTTTCTGTAATCAGGTGCCCGCTGCAGTGTCACATCTGGAATTTTGGCATCGGTACTTTTATAAATTGCATCAGCTGGAACAGGTTAGTAATTACTGCAAATTCAGTACACTTCTCTTGATGCTTAGATGTTTTGAATTGCTGTGTTGCAGCAAAATTTAGACCAGCATGAAAATTGGTTGTAAATTACTTTATTCTTAACCTGAAATGTCTTCTTCACACCAACAAAATGGTACAGTTTTATGTTCCTAGTAATAATTCTGATGTGTACAACTGTGCTGTTTGTTAGAAACAATATGGTTTTGGTTTTACTAATGAAAAGTGCAGTGCACTTTCTGTGTCACTGTTGGAGCACAGGAGGAGGTCTGTGACCTGTGCGTGCTCCTTCACCCATTGACTCCCTTTTGTTTGCCCTTTATATTGGGGAATTTGTGGCAGCCAGTTTATTGACCAACCTCTCTGTAGGGTGTGGGGAGGATACTGGAGGTCCCAGAGGAAGCCATACAGCCGTGAAAGAGCATGCAGACCACAGACAGACATTACTTGTGTCTAGAGCTGTGAGAGGAGCACTAACTGCTGCACTATCATCAATGGAGACATGCAGTTAGACATGGCTCACTGACCACAAAGGAAGTGGGTGTGGCCGTCCTGCTGCTGACCAAAACAGTACCACCCAGGCCTGCTCTTTGTACCTAATACATTCCAAGCTAGGGAGAGAGTAGGCCCCCTCACCGGCCAATGGAGATAGGCGATGTTGGTGAGGTCCTCAATGGAGAGATGGATTGTGTGCAGTACTGGGGTAGGATAACGATGGGCAGGGGAAAATGCTGAAGGGATGGGGTAGTACTGGGTAAGGCAAGTTAATATTCAGTTCTGGTTCAGTGACCTGTCCCAGTGGTTTACTATCAATAGTATAACTTCCAGTGGCATTTTTGGTACACGTTAAGTAAAACTGATTCTTTGCAGGAGGAAAGCAGGAGAATAGTGTTGAAGCAGAGAGCAGAGCAAACTTCTCATTCAGAGGATCTCAGATGGGAGGAGGAAGAGGGTAAGAACACATTTACTGTGGGTAATAAGCTTGTAATTTGTAGGTTAGAAATAAATACCTTTTTGAGGTCTAATTGAAATTTCAATGAATGTAAAGATGTTCCTGATTGTTTGTGCTGATAATTGAAAGCTGTTATTAGCATGTTTTTAAAAAAATGTCCAGGGATCATTTGTATTGCTGTTGTGCCACACCAGGTCTCTCTCAGATTTGTAAGTTTTGAAGCTTCCTTTCACCTGCAATTTGTTGGATCTGTGTTTATTTTCTGATCCTGGAGGTTCTTCTAGGAGTCAAGCATGGTGAGCAGGCTTAAATTCTTAATGATTGTTTGCCTGTACTTTAAAATAAACATACAATTACTAAGCAGACTAGATAAAGAGCTGAGAAACAAAGCTAAGATGAATGAAAAGCAGTCAGAAGCTGAAGATAAAATAAAATAAAGACTGCAAGATCAATCAGGGCTGATCCTGTTTTTTTTCCTCTCTCTTTCTCAACCCCAGTTCCCAGCCATCTCCCCATAATCTTTGATGCCATGTTCAATCAAGAACCTATCAATCTCTGCCTTAAATACACCCAATGACCTGGCCTCCACAGCAGCACGTGGCAACAAATTCCACAAATTCACCACCCTTTGACTAAAGAAATTTCTGTGCATCTCTGTTTTGAAAGAGCATCCCTCTAGCCTGAGGCTGTGCCCTCTTGTGCTAGACTCCCCCACCGTGGGAAACATCCTTTCCACATCTATTCCATCTAGGCTTTTCAACATTCAGAAGGTTTCAATGAGATCTCCTCCTCATCCTTCTGAATTCCAGCGAGTACAAACCCAGAGTCATCAAACGTTCCTCATTGGAATAACCCTTTCATTCCTGGAATCATTCTTGTGAACCTCCTTTGGACCCTCTCCAATGCCAGCACATCTTTTCTAAGATGAGGGGCCCAAAACTGTTCATAATACTCAAGGTTAGTCCTCACCAGTGCCTGATTAAGATGGCTCCTCTGAAAAATCAATCAATTTTAAAATCGACATAGGAATAAGTTCCTTAGATAAAATAAACCCATCACCAGTTGCACAATTACATCACATGGGTAATGTGCTAATACTTAGCTAATGAAAAGTACGTTTAGCTGCTATCCTACTTTCTGCCAGTGATTGTGAAAAATATGAGTTTGTTTAAAAAATACAAATATTTCAAAAAGCAAATCTTATAAAAAAGTGTTTTCCAGCACTTTCCACAGATGCTGTCTGGAATAGAATGTAGAACTTTTGGCCCACAATGTTTTGAACTGAATTAATTCAAACTAGTAATTGATGGTCTATACTTGTCTCTGCTGCTTATACAAGTACATATTCCTCTATTCCATGCTCTTCCATGTTGCTGTTGAAGAACTTAAATACTTCACCATCCTGGCAATGCATTCCAGGCATCCACTACTCTCTTTTATGTAAAAAAAACACTTGCACAGCCCAGCACATCTCTTTTGAACGTACCCCCTCATGTTAAATACATGCCCTCTGGTATTAGTCATTCTGACTCTGGGGGAGAAGTACTGGCCGTCTACTTTTATCTATGCCTATCACAATTTTATAAACTTCTATCAGATTTACCTTCAGTCTTCATTGTTCCGGAAAGAACAATCCAGGTTTATCCATTCTCTCCTTATAGCTCATGACCTCTAATCATGGTGAGCATCTTCTGACCCTTGCTAAAACCTCAAAATCCTTCCTATAATGGGGACAATCAGAGCTGAATGTAATACTGAAGATGCGGCCTAACTAGTATTTGAAACTGCAGTGTAACTTCCTGACTTTTGAACTCAGTGCCTTGCTGTAAGTCTTCTTTACTACCGTACTTGTGCAACCACTTTCTCATTTTCTCAGGAAATTTCAATGGTCTGAGAAATAATGCACCAATCTGACATTCTGCTGATGGAACTGATTTTATTGAAAGAGCTTGCATTGTGGGAGGAGATTATTTGGTTTCTCAGCCATTGCTAGTTCCTCAAGTACAGTTATCATCTTCTGTTTAAATGTGGGTGGAAGACATTCTGGAGTACTCAAAACTAGACAGTTTTACAATTATAATAGTTCAACTTGAAGAAAAGCTGATAATATACATGGAATTGTGTAAATAAAAGCCTAAAGGAGATTATTAGTGTAAGTCATCAAGTCAGTAAATGGCATTTTCGTAATGATGTTACTTTGTCCAGTGATTCTCAGCCAGTAATATGACCTGGGAATGTGTACATTTTCCATGGTTAAAATTTGGTTGCATATAATGAAAGAAAGAAATGACTCTATTCATGATTGTACTGTTCCAGATGAATTTGTCGGGGCTTTGTCTCAAACCACGGACCTTCACCGTATGGCAGTGTTACCTGTGCAGTCTCCAGTGTTGTGCTCCAGCACAGAGAACTCGGATGAGCTGCAGAGCATTGATGCCACAGATGTCAGGCAACTATCATTGAAAGACCAACCTGTAACTGCTGAACAAAGCCCTGTAGAACTCCAACTGAAAAGCCAGATCTCCACTTCCAGTGAGACGTCAAGGTCTGAGGACACCGTGAAAGAGATTGCAGAGGACATAGGGGAAACCACTGTGGCTGAGCAGGAATTGAAGCCCAAGATTCCCAAGACCAAGGACAGGCTTTCTACCTTGGCCAAAGATGTAAATGGGTCCTCAAGCGATCAAAAGACAAAGGACGCTGATGGAATGGTAACTGAAGCGAAGATGACGGTGAGAATGGAAAATGCTAAAGAGGATGGACCAGTTGATTTGAGAGTCTATGAACTCAATTCAGACAGTGGAAAGTCAACACCTTCTAATAATGGAAAGAAAGGTAATTATTATAAATGTATCTAAATGTATAAGGAGGGATGGAGTGGGGGAGAATCAAATTAGAAAATTACTTGATATTCCATATTAAACTAAAAATGTTAAGGTATATTTATCAGCAGTGACACTTCATTTGAATGTTATTAATTTTAATAATATCATCAGATCATCAAATGGAATTTCTTGCTCTGATCCTGCATTTTAAATAATTGTAATCAGCGGTTTATTTGTTATGTGAAGTAAAGCTGTACAGTCCAACCCAGTTACTCCTGAAAGAATTGTGTTTAAATCTCACTCTCCAGCTATGTGAACCATTGAGGTTCAGGATAACGTTGCACAAAGGAAGCAGAGAATTATAAAATTGAAAATGAACAGGCCACAATATCTGGCCGTTTTGTTGTGTTAGGCAGCGATCAGTGGTTGGGCTTCAGCTATTCAAATCATTGTGATATTGAGGATGAAGAAACAACATGACGAATGTCTAAATTTGGCCTTACACTGGAAATTGGGACAAACTGGGTGTGGATGGACTTGATGGGCTTCAGGATCTGTATCCATCTGTAAATCTATTGATCATTAACTCTACAGTAAATAGATTGGAATTGTGTGTAATGTGCAGAAAGGTTTCATGGTGATTTACACAAGTTGGGTTCTGAGTGGCTAAAACATGAGGTAAAGTGGATAAATGTAAAGTTCAATTTGGTGAAAATATTAGAAAGGCAGGATATTGCTTAAAGAGTAATAAACTGTGGGCTTCTATTTTTCAGTGGGACCTGGGTGCCATTGACAACACCTGCTAAAAGCAAATGTGGTTGCAGCTTGTTAAGAAGGCAGAGGTTCTTTGGCCTTCAGTGCATGAGGTTGAGTGTACAGGAGCAAAGTTATCTTGGTACAAATCAGAAGCAGATTTATTATCACTGATATGTGTTGTGAAACAAGCCTGTAGGCTTTGTGTGTCAATGCGAGGAACATTCGTAACAAGGTGGATGAATTGAATGTGCAGGTAGTTATTAATGAATATGATATAGTTGGGATCACAGAGACATGGCTCCAGGGTGACCAAGGATGGGAGCTCAGCATCCAGGGATATTCAATATTCAGGAGGGATAGACAGGAAAGAAAAGGAGGTGGGGTAGCATTGCTGGTTAGAGAGGAGATTAACGCAGTAGAAAGGAAGGACATTAGCCTGGAGGATGTGGAATCGATATGGGGAGAGCTGCATAACACTAAGGGGCAGAAAACGCTGGTGGGAGTTGTGTACAGGCCACCTAACAGTAGTAGTGAGGTTGGGGATGGCATTAAACAGGAAATTAGAAATGCGTGCAATAAAGGAACAGTAGTTATAATGGGTTACTTCAATCTACATATAGATTGGGTGAACCAAATTGGTAAGGGTGCTGAGGAAGAGGATTTCTTGGAATGTATGTAGGATGGTTTTCTGAACCAACATGTCGAGGAACCAACTAGAGAGCAGGTCATTCTAGATTGGGTATTGAGCAATGAGGAAGGGTTAGTTAGCAATCTTGTCATGCGAGGCCCCTTGGGTAAGAGTGACCATAATATGGTGGAATTCTTCATTAAGATGGAGAATGACATAGTTAATTCAGAAACAAAGGTTCTGAACTTAAAGAAGGGTAACTTTGAAGGTATGAGATGTGAATTAGCTAAGATAGACTGGCAAATGATACTTAAACGGTTGATGGTGGATATGCAATGGCAAGCATTTAAAGATCGCATGGATGAACTACAACAATTGTTCATCCCAGTTTGGCAAAAGAATAAACCAGGGAAGGTAGTGCACCCGTGGCTGACAAGGGAAATTAGGGATAGTATCAAGTCCAAAGAAGAAACATATAAATTAGCAAAAAAAAAAGCGGCACACCTGAGGACTGGGAGAAATTCAGAGACCAGCAGAGGACAAAGGGCTTAATTAGGAAAGGGAAAAAAGATTATGAGAGAAAGCTGGCAGGGAACATAAAAACTAACTGTAAAAGCTTTTATAGATACGTGAAAAGATAAAGATTGGTCAAGACAAATGTAGGTCCTTTACAGTCAGAAACAGGTGAATTGATCATAGGGAACAAAGACATGGCAGACCAATTGAATAACTACTTTGGTTCTGACTTCACTAAGGAGGACATAAATAATCTTCCGGAAATAGTAAGGGACCGAGGGTCTAGTGAGATGGAGGAACTGAGGGAAATACATGTTAGTAGGGAAGTGGTGTTAGGTAAATTGAAGGGATTAAAGGCAGATAAATCCCCAGGGCCAGATGGTCTGCATCCCAGAGTGCTTAAGGAAGTAGCCCAAGAAATAATGGATGCATTAGTGATAATTTTTCAAAACTCCTTAGATTCTGGATTAGTTCCTGAGGATTGGAGGGTGGCTAATGTAACCCCACTTTTTAAAAAAGGAGGGAGAGAGAAACCGGGGAATTATAGACCAGTTAGCCTGACATCAGTGGTGGGGAAGATGCTGGAGTCAATTATAAAAGGTGAAATAACGGCACATTTGGATAGCAGTAACAGGATCGGTCTGAGTCAGCATGGATTTACGAAGGGGAAATTGTGCTTGACTAATCTTCTGGAATTTTTTGAGGATGTAACTATGAAAATGGACAAGGGAGAGTCAGTAGATGTAGTGTACCTGGACTTTCAGAAAGCCTTTGATAAGATCCCACATAGGAGATTAGTGGGCAAAATTAGAGCACATGGTATTGGGGGTAGGGTACAAACATGGATAGAAAATTAAGACGTACAAAAAAGCTGGATGAACTCAGCAGGTCGGGCAGCATCCGTTGAAAGAAGTAGTCAACGTTTCGGGTTGAGACCCTTCGTCAGGACTCTTGAAGGGTCCTGACGAAGGGTCTCGACCCGAAATGTTGACTGCTTCTTTCAACGGATGCTGCCTGACCTGCTGAGTTCATCCAGCTTTTTTGTACGTCTTGATGTGACCACAGCATCTGCAGTGTACTTTGTGTTTATTATGGATAGAAAATTGGTTGACAGACAGGAAACAGAGTAGGGATTAATGGGTCCTTTTTAGAATGGCAGGCAGTGACTAGTTGGGTACCGTGAGGCTTGGTGCTGGGACCGCAGCTATTTACAATATACATTAATGATTTAGAGGAAGGGATTAAAAGTAACATTAGCAAATTTGCAGATGACACAAAGCTGGGTGGCAGTGTGAAATGTGAGCAGGATGTTAGGAGAATGCAGGGTGACTTGGACAGGTTGGGTGAGTGGGCAGATGCATGGCAGATGCAGTCTAATGTGGATAAATGTGAGGTTATCCACTTTGGTGGCAAGAACAGGAAGGCAGATTACTATCTGAATGGTGTCAAATTAGGAAAAGGGGAAGTACAACGAGATCTAGATGTTCTTGTACATCAGTCACTGAAAGTAAGCATGCAGGTACAGCAGGCAGTGAAGAAAGCTAATGGCATGTTGGCCTTCAAAACAAGGGGAGTTGAGTATAGGAGCAAAGAGGTCCTTCTGCAGTTGTACAGGGCCCTGGTGAGACCACACCTGGAGTATTGTGTTCAGTTTTGGTCTCCAAATTTGAGGAAGGACATTCTTGCTATTGAGGGAGTGCAGCGTAGGTTGACGAGGTTGATTCCCGGGATGGCGGGACTGTCATATGTTGAAAGATTGGGGTGACTGGGCTTGTATACACTGGAATTTAGAAGGATGAGAGGGGATCTGATTGAAACATATAAGATTATTAAGGGATTGGACACGATAGAGGCAGGAAACATGTTCCCGATGTTGGGGGAGTCCAGAACCAGAGGCCACAGTTTAAGAATAAGGGGTAGGCCATTTAGAACAGAGTTGAGGAAAAACTTTTTCACCCAGAGAGTTGTGGATCTATGGAATGCTCTGCCTCAGAAGGCAATGGAGGCCAATTCTCTGGATGCTTTCAAGAAAGAGTTAGATCGAGCTCTTAAGGATAGTGAAAGGATATAGGAGAAGGCAGGAACAGGGTACTGATTGTGGATGATCAGCCATGATCACATTGAATGGAGGTGCTGGCTTGAAGGGCCGAATGGCCTATTTCTGCACTTATTGTCTATAAGTTAGGTCTTTATTCTTTGGAGCGTAGAAGGTTGAGGGGGGACTTGATAGAGGTATTTAAAATTATGAGAGGGATGGATAGAGTTGATGTGGATAGGCTTTTTCCATTGAGAGTATGGGAGATTCAAACAAGAGGGCATGAGTTGAGAGTTAAGGGGCAAAAGTTTAGGGGTAACACGAGGGGGAACTTCTTTACTCAGAGAGTGGTAGCTATGTGGAACGAGCTTCCAGTAGAAGTGGTAGAGGCAGGTTTGATCTTGTCATTTTAAAAACAAAATTGGATAGGTATATGGACAGGAAAGGAATGGAGGGTTATGGGCTGAGTGCAGGTAGGTAGGACTTGGTGAGAGTAAATGTTCGGCACGGACTAGAAGGGCTGAGATGGCCTGTTTTTGTGCTGTAATTGTTATATGGTTATATAAAAATGAAATGCTGGAAAACCCTGTAAGTGTTTGGGATAAGGGGAACATTTCACAATCCATTGACCCTGTGACAGTGAGGAACAAGGACATTTTAATGAAATACAGGAAGTCCTCGGCAGTGTTTGGGACGAGAGGAATATTTTGCATTCCATTGACCCCGGGAGAGTAAGGAATAAGTAAGTTTTAAGTTGCGGAATGGCAAAGGGATAGAAATCAACAAATGCAGTATATTCTCTGACCAGAAATAAGGTGCTAGGGAAGATATTCTCTGTAACTGTTACACTTTATTTTACATTCTGTTTTTTGTTTTACCTTGTATAATCCCAGTGCACTGTGTAATGAATTGATCTGTATGAACAGTAGGCAAAATGAATTTTTACCTGGTCCTTGGTACCGGTGACAATGAATATCCAATTCCAATTGCAGAAGACATTAGGAGAGCAAATGAAGTGTCTTCATTCATGAAAAGCAGCATGGCTATGCCAGGTATTTACAGGCCAGTGAGTCTAATATTAGTGGTAGAGCAGTTATCAAAGCTAATCACAATTAGTCTTTATAAGATATTGGAGCAGAATTATGCCATTTGGCCCATTGAGTCTGCTGTGCCATTTCATCATGACTGATACATTTTCCTTTGCAGCCTCAATCTCTTGCCTTCTCCCTGTATCCCTTCGTACCCTGACTAATCAAGAATCTATCCACCTCTGCCCTAAATTTGCCTGATGACTTGGCCTCCATAGTCACCTGTGGCAATGAATTCCACAAGTTCACCACTCTCTGGTTAAAGAAACCTCCTCATCTCTGTTCTAAATGGATGTTCCTCTGTTATGAGGCTGTGCCCTCTCGTCCTGGACTCCCCCACCATAGGAAACATCCTCTCTGCATCATTTTCAGTTTTATAATCTAGCTGGAGCTCTCAGGTCTTCTTCTGCTTGTCTCTTAAATGTAAACACTCTCCCTCAAAAGATAAAAGATGGTCATCTTCTTTGAACTATGCTCCTAAACTGTGGAACTCAATACCTAGAACTATAAGGGACGCAGACTCAGCTGACACTTTTAAACGCCAATGCAAAACCTGTTCATTTAACATTGCTTTTAACAAACATCTTTTTGTCTTTTATTTTTATGTTTGCACTTTATCCCGTTGCAAAACATTTTAAACATTGTATGACAAGTGCTCTATCAATAGGTTATTATTAATAGTCGGTTGGAGAGGCAGAGGTTGATGAGGGATAGCCAGCTTGGCTTGGTTCGTAGCAGATTGTGTCTCATTAATTTGATTTTTGTAATATATGGATGTACCAAAGCTGAGGCAGTGTGGTTAATGTAGTTTATGTGTCTGTCAGTATGGCCTTTGATAAAATCCTGCTTGGAAAGTTATTCCAAAAGTAAGTAAGAGCTTTGGGTATCTCAGGCAAGTTGGAAAATCACATCCAAAGTTGACCGAGTTACAGAGGCAGAGTGTGATAGGGAGGATGGCTTTTGTGATTGGAAGTCTGTGACCAGTGTTGGAACATCTGATGTTTGTAAAACAAATTGGATATGAATGCACAAAGTTCAAAGTAAAATTTATAATTGGAGTACTTGCATGTCACCACATACAACCCTGAGATTCTTTTTCTGTGGGCATACTTGGCAAATCTATAGAGCAGGAACTGTTAACTGTAAGCAAACTGCATATGCAAATATAAATAACTAATGAGCATGGAATAACAAATTAACAAAGTCCTTAAATGAGTGAAGTTATCCCCTTTTGTTCAAGAGCCTGATGGCTGAGCGGTAGTAAATGTTCTTGGAGGTAGTGGAGTGAGTCCTATTGCTCCTGTACCACCTTCCAGATGGCAGCAGCAAGAAGAGAGCATGAAAGAAGTATAATTGGTAACTTTGCAGATGAGAGGAAAATTAGGGTTATTGATAGTGAGGAGGGTAATCTTAAGTCTGATCAGCTGGTAAATTGGGTTGGACCCGGATAGATTTATTTATTTTGTAAAAACAAGATGGAGTGGGCCGTACCGGCCCTTTGAGCCGTGCCACCCCAGCGACTTCCTGACAACCCTGATTTAACCCTAACCTAATCATGGAACAGTTTACAATGATCATTTAACCTACCGATACGTCTTTGGTCTGTGGGAGGAAACCGAAGCACCCGGAGAAAACCATGCATTCCAGGGAAAGACGTACAGATGGAACTTAATCCTAGTAAGTGTGTAGTTATGCAGTTTGGGAGGTCTAATAAGGTGGTCGTATCTCATAGATGGTGGATCTCGAGGTGCAGAAATCTGACCACACATTTTTAAAGGTAATAGTAAAATGTATTAAGATGTTAATTATATTTGCAGCTTGAGTTTGTGGTGAGGAAGGCAAATGCGATCTTAGCATTCATTTCAAGAGGACTAGAATATAAAAGCTAGGATGTAATGTTGAAACTTTAATAAGCACTGGTAAGGCTTCACTTGGAGTATTAAGACAAAACTGCTCCTAGAAAAGATGTACTGAAACTGGAAAGGGATTAAAGGAGGTTGACGAAAATGATTCCAGGATTGAATGGCTTGTCATATGAGTAGCGTTTGATGGCTCTGGGCCTGTATTCACTAGAATTCAGAAGAATGAGGGGTGTCCTAATTGAAACCTTTTGAGTGGTGAAATGCCTTGATAAAGTGGATGTGGAGAGGATGTTTCCTATGGTGGCAGAGTCTAGGACCAGAGGA
Source organism: Hemitrygon akajei (assembly GCF_048418815.1). Classification (NCBI taxonomy): domain Eukaryota; kingdom Metazoa; phylum Chordata; class Chondrichthyes; order Myliobatiformes; family Dasyatidae; genus Hemitrygon; species Hemitrygon akajei. The sequence goes on from NC_133147.1 coordinate 940,234, forward strand.
CACAGCCTCAGAATAGAGGGGCATATTTTTAGAATGGAGATGAAGAATTTCTTTAGCCAGAGGATGGTGAATCTGTGGAATTTGTGGCCACAGGAAGCTGTCGAGGCCAAGTCATTGGGTATATTTAAGGTTGATAGATTTTTGATTTCTTAAGGCGTGAAGGCATATGGGGAGAAGCAGGGGATTGGAGCTGAGTGGGAAAGTGGATCAGCCATGATGAAATGGTGGAGCAGACTCGATGGGCCAAATGGTCTAATTCTGCTCTTGTATCTTATGACCTTAAGTGTTTTATTAAATAGGAGTAGTGTTAGAGTGAATTTTAAATAAATTAGATAGTTGTATGTTGAGTGGGTAGCTGTAAAAAGGGATGTTTCTGAATCAGAGATAAATAGGTTTACAGACTGTTATCAGTTCCCTTTGTAACCTGGGAACTATTTATATTGAAAACAGAAGGACCTTGATGTGGAAGTCCTTGCAGGCAGGCACTCTAGAAAAGTGAAAGTTGCAGCTGAGATGCTGGCCTTCACTAGCCAAGATGTAGACCATTGTAAAACCTTTGTTAGTCACTGCAGGAGTATTGTGTGTGAATTTGCTTGCCAGGGAACGACAAAGGCTTTTACTGCATCGGAGAAGGGCAGAGTTGCCTGCGATGGAACACTTCGGTTATGAGGGGAGACAGGATTGACTGTTTTTCTGGAGTTGAGGCTGAGGGAGGTGTGATTGAGGTATATCAAGTTACGAGGGGTGCAGGCAAGTAGACTGTAGGAAACATTTCCCTAAACCAGTGTAGGTAAAACTAGAAAATATACATTCAGGGTAAGGGAGGTAAGTGATTTAGAAGGGGTGTGAGAGGGGAAAATTTTGACCCTGAGAGGTGAGTATGGGGTAGGGGGGAACAGGAGATTCCCTCTAAGTGTGGAGAGGGAGATATTTTGCCCCCAAAAGTGGTGAGTACAGAGTAAGGGGGGAGGTAGGTGATTTAGAGGGGTGAGGGGGGACATTTTGACCTGAAGAATGATGAGTAGAGGGGGAATAGGTGATGTTTGGGGGGGGAACATTTTGACCTAGAGAGTGGTGTGAGTATGGGGTATGCACAGAGAGCAATGGAAGCAGAGTCAGTGACATCATTGGAGAAGTGTGGAGACAAGCATTTGAATCAGCCAGGCTAATGGGATGACTCTGAATGAGTGTTTGTTGGTTCAATGCTCTGTCCCAGGGGCTCCAGTGGTTAAAGGAGCTGCTGACACACGTCCTGATTCCGATGCACAAGCTACAAAGAGTGGTTGACAATTGTGGAGACAAAATGCAGGCATAATTCAGCATATTAGGAGCACAACAGATTCTGCAGACACAGGAAATCCAGAAGACACACGCAAAATACTGGAGAAACTCAGCAGGTTAGGCAGAATCCATGGAGTGGAATAAAGAGTCAATGTTTTCGTCCTGATGAGACCCTTCATCAGGACTAGAAACAAGGAAATTTGGTACAGAAGAGTTGAATAAAAATTATTCAGTGCTAATCTAATTTGAGGAGATATTTCTGTGTTTTACTAAAGATGCTTGACATTTTGGAATTGATTTTCCTTTCAGTTGTTCATCATGTAGTTGTTTCCTTTAAAAGAAAATTAATTTCCAGAGTTTTGATTGCTTTTATTCTAAATAGATATTTATTTCAGGGTCGAGCACGGACATCAGTGAAGACTGGGAAAAAGACTTTGATCTGGACATGACTGAGGAAGAGGTTCAGTTAGCGTTGTCCCGGGTGGACGTGACAGATCAGGTACAATACCTTTGCCTTGTGTCTGCTGTGCATGTACATGGAACTGAGTCCTGTCTGCTGTGTGCTTTTCTTAAGTGGAGTATCTCCAATAGGGGATGCCGTTCAGCTCTTCCAAACTGATATACCTTTTAGTAAGAACATACCTCATCGTGAGATGGGATTAATGTGGAAGGGTGTCCACGGGTTGGTATGGATGAGCTGGATCAAATGGTCTGTTTTCCCCATGCTGTGCAAAGCTATGACTGGATTGAATTGACACCACTCTGTCTTCTGGTGGCCCCATTGTGTGCTGCACGACCTACCCTGGCATGAGGTAGACAGCAAACTGTATGGTACTCTTGGTCCTGTGGACAAAGAAAGCCATCTGTTCCTTTGATTACTGAATCCCCTGCAACTTCCAGTGTGCATTTCTCTACCCCTCCCTGCATTGGGCAGTCTCCAGCTCCGAGCTATGGTCGTTATTCCTGCCATTCCTTTGAACTTGTAGAAGCAAGCGTGACCTATTGGACAAGATCGTCTTCTGTGAGTCTTACTTTCCTATTGCATTATGAGTCATAGCATTACTGTTCTGACATCATACAAAGGACGGAGAAGAATGTTTCAATATTACCCTCCACCAGAATGATTCTCAGAGAAATTTCAGGGCATTTTATGAGGACATGTGCTTCTTTGTGACTATCCTCAGAGGCTCCACTTCCTGCAATCCACAGCCTGCTCTGTTGTGCCTCAGTCATTATAAGGTTTTTGCTTTTTGGATTGTGTTTTTTTCTCTGCAAGTATTAGTTTACACCTAGTCGAATTGCTAGGAAAATTAAAAGACTGAGGAAGCAGTTATTTTTACAAACTGATTCTGATTATTTTGTTTATTTTATCTGTCTGCTAGCTGGTGATGTGGGTGTGTGAGTGTGTATATCACTCCTTCCCTTTGCTAGGCTGCAGGTCTCCCTTCGGCAAGGTTTAGCACCTGCTTCAGGATCACTTAAAGCCATGGGAGTAGGTGGTGGAAGGTCATGAGCAGCTGGTGCGCATAAGACATAGGAGCAGAATTAGACTATTCACCCCACTGAGTCTGCTTTGCCATTCCACTGTAGCTGATCCTGGATCCCACTCAATCCCATGCACCTGCCTTCTCGCCATATCCTCCGATGCCCTAACTGATCAGTAAATTATCAACTTCCACCTTAAATATACCCACGGACTTGTCTTCCATTGCAATTTGTGGCAGAGCATTACACACAGTTGCTACTCTCTGGCTAAATAAATTCCTCCTTGCCTCTGTTCTGAAGGGTCGCCACTCAGTTTTGAGGCTGTGCCCTCTAGTTCTGGGTACCCCCACCACAGGAAACATTGTCTCCACATCCACCCTATCTAGTCCTTTCAGCATTCAGTAGGTTTCAATGAAATACCCCCGCATTCTTCCAAATTCCAGTGAGTACAGGCCCAAAGCTGCCAAATGCTCCTCGTGTGTTAACCCCTTCATTCCCAGAATAATCCTTATGAACCTCCTCTGGACGCTCTCCAATGATAATACATCCTTTCTGAGATAAGGGGCCCAAAACTGTTGACAGTACTCCAAGTGCACCCTGATTATGTCTTATAAAGCCTCAGCATTATCTCCTTGCTTTTATATTATATTCCCCTTGAAATAAATGCCAACATTGCATTTGCTGCTTTTATCATAGACTCAACCTGTACATTAACCTTCTGGGAGTCTTGCACGAGGATTCCTTAGTCCCTTTGCACCTCTGACGTTTGAATTTTCTCCCCATTTAGATAATAGTCTGCACTATTGTTCCTTTTACCAAAATGCATTATTATACCTTTCCCAACATTGTATTCCATCTGCCACTTTTTTGCCTGTTCTTCCAATTTGTTTTAAGTCTTACTGCAATCACATTATTTCCTCAGCACTACCTACCCTTCCGCCTATCTTTGTATTATCCGCAAATTTTTCCACAAAACCATCGATTCCATATTCCAAATCATTTGCAAACAACGTGAAAAGTCGTGGTCCCAATACTGACCACTGAGGAACACCACTAGTCACTGGCGGTAAGCAGAAAAGGCCCCTTTATTCCGACTCACTGCCTCCTGCCTGTCAGCCATTTCTCTATCCATGCCAGTAGCTTTCCTGTAACACCATAGGATTTTATCTTGTTAAACAGCCTCATGTGTGGCACCTTATCAAGTGCCTTCTGAAAATCCAAGTAAATGATATCCAGTGTCTCTCCTTTGTACACCCTGCTTGTTTCTTTCTCAAAGAATTCTAACAGATTTGTCAGGCAAGATTTCCCTTTACAGAAACTATGCTGACTTTGAATTATCTTGTCATTAGTCTCCCTGAAACCTCATCCTTAGTAATAGACTCCGACACATTCCCAGCCACTGAAGTTAGGCAAACTGTCTTATAATTTCCTTTCTTTTGCCTTCCTCCCTTCTTAAAGAATGGAGTGACACTTACAATCCTCCAGACCTCTGACACCATGCGGAATCAAGTGATTCTTGAAAGATCATGAGCAATGTATCCGTTATCTCTTTAGCAATCTCTCTCAGGTCTCTGGGATGTAGTCTATGTGGTCCAGGTGACTTATCCACCTTAAGACCTTTGAGCTTGCCTAGCACTTTTTCCTCTGAAATAACAATGGTACTCACTCCTTCTCCCTGACAATCATGGACCTCTGGCACACTGCTAGTGTCTTCCACAGTGAAGACTGATGCCAGGTACTTATAAAGTTCACCTGCCATTTCTTTGTCTGCCATTACTACCTCACCAGCATAATTTTCCATTAGTTCAATATCAACTCTTACACTCTTTATAGAACTGAAAAAACTTTTAGTATCTTTATATTATTGGCTAGTTTGCCTTTGTATTTCAATCTTTTCCCTCCTTATAGCAGTTTTTAGTTGCCTTTTGTTGAATTTTAAAAGCTTACCCATCACCCAACTTTCCACTCACTTTTGCTACCTTGTATGCCATTTCCTTGACTTTTATGCAGTCCTTGACTTCCCTTGTTAGCCACGGTTGCCTACTCCTGCCATTTGAGAACAACTTCTGTGGGATGTATCTACCCTGCGCCTTGTGAACTATTCCCAGAAACTTCAGTCATCCCTGCTCTGCCACCATCCCCACCAGTATTCTTCTCCAATCTACCTGGGCAAACTCCTCTCTCATGCCTCTGTAATTCCCTTTATTCCATTGTAATACTGATACAGTGAGTTATGCTTCTCCCTCTCAAATTACAGTATGAACTCAGTCATATTATGATCTGCCTCCCAAGGGTTTCTTTACATTAAGCTTTCAAATAAGATCTGGGTTATTACACAACACCCAATCTAAGACAGCCTTTCCCCGACCAAGTAGGCTCAAGCACAAGCCAGCCAATCTCTAATTGTGCCATGAGTTTGCCAACTTATTCCAAATGTTACATGCATTTTCAGTCCTGCATTCTTCGCCCTTTTGAATTTTGCCTCTGTGGTCCAATTTAACTCTTTGCTGTGTCTGCATTTGTACCCAGTCATTGACTTGTTCTTCCTTACATTCATGTTACATCCATCATCTACTTGTAAACCTACTGGCTCATCCTCAGCTGGTTCCCATATCTCTGCCATATTAGTTTAAACCACTCCCTACAGCTCTAGTAAACACAAGTCCTGGTTATGCGACTACTAGCATCAGGCAGTCTCTGAAGAGCATTGATGACTCGGGTCACTTGTCTTGTAAAGATACTGCCCAGAAGAAGACAATGGCAAGCAACTCCTGTAGAAAAATTTGCCAAGAATAGTCATGGTGAAGTCTGTGATCGCTCAGGTCATATGTCATGGCATATAACAAATGAACAATATGGCTGGGGGTGGGGGTGAGGGAACTGGAAATGGATGGATATGAATGATGTCAAAGAGATTAAATTACAGGTTGGAATTCTGAAATAAAAAGGAATTTTGAAAACAGATCAGGTGGTGATTGGGTTAATAGTGTTGGTGGATTAACCAGTTCTGATGATACAGGAAAGACAGGTTATTTGAAACTGTTCAATTTCAGTTATCAGAAATGCAACAGAAATAGGTGGAAAATGAGTGTTGGGTATGTGGGACGAGCTGCCAGAGTAACTGATAGAGGAGGGTACAATTACGATGATTTAAAGAGATTTGGATAAGTTCATGGATAGGAATGTTTAGAGCAGGGGTTCCCAACCTTTTTTATGGCATGGACCTCACCATTAACTGAAGGGTCCGTGGACCCCAGGTTGGGAACCCCTGGTTTAGAGGGATGCAGGCCAATAGGACTAGCTCAGTTTTTAGTGCTGTTCAGCTATATAACAGGTTTCTCCCACCAGGAGAATGTAGGAGACCATAGAAAGAGGGTAGGGTTAACAGGTGCTTAGAAGGTCAGAATTGACCAAGGAAGACTGATTGGAATTTACATTTGGAGGAGACCATGTGGGTATGGAATTGGAAGAAGCACAAGTAGGTTTGTGCTCCTCCTAGAAAGACCACCTTGATCCCTCAATGGTGGGAAGGGGTGTGGGAAGAAGGTGGATTTGCAACTTCTGTATTTGCGTGGGGAAGTACAGTAAGAAGGAGAGGTTGATTGAAATGGAAGAGTTTACCGGGGAACCTTGAAAGGGAATGGTCCGATTGGGAATCTGGGGGGGGGGGGGGGGGAAGGGGTGATGAGGGGGTCTGGAATTAAGGTTGAGAAAATTAAGGAAAATAATTCCTTGGATATGGAGGATGGTGAAAGGGAAGATAGGGGGAGCCCTGTTATCATGGGTAAGAGTAAGAGATGAGGACAGAGCAGCAAATATGGTTGAGAGAAAACCATGGTTAAGGTAAAAGGAAGACACCTTAGAAGCACTAGTGTGGAAAGTCTTGTCAGTCGAAAAGACGCAATGGGGATGGAGAGACATGGAAAGCTATGTCAGGTTTGCTGTGGGAACTTATTTTTTTTGTGAGACTGTATTTACTGATATCTTGCATGTGCTGGCTATCATATGTGCCTTGTGCTGTGTATAACTGTATTGTGTTTTGCGCCTTGGTCCTGGAGTAACAGTTTCATTTGAGTATATTCGTATATGGTTCAATGACAATTAAACTTGAACTATGAACTAGGAGTCTCTGTGCATGCAACAATAGTTACACAGAATCTGAATTGGCAAGGTAAAGGCAGTGGACTGGGACTGGGTGGCACGGTAGCATAGTGGTTAGCATAACACTATTACAGCACCAGTGACCTGAATTCAATTCCCACCACTGTCTGTAAGACATTTCTACATTCCCCATGTAACCGGGGTTTCATTTTTCCTCGTCTTTCCCAAATGTTGAGTGTTGAACGCAGTACCAGCTTTAGTTACCCTGCTGTCATGTTTCTGAGAAGGCAATTACATCATGGTTTTATTCAAACCTTATCTTGTTGTAATGCTCACACAGAAAATGCTGGTGGAACGCAGCAGGCCAGGCAACATCTCTCGGAAGAAGCACTGTTGATGTTTCGGGTCCTGATGAAGGGTCTCGGCCCGAAACATCGACAGTGCTTCTTCCGAGAGATGCTGCCTGGCCTACTGAGTTCCACCAGCATTTTGTGTGTGTTGCTTGAATTTCCAGCATCCACAGATTTCCTCGATGTTGTAATGCTCTGTGCATTTACACAGAACACCTGCACTTTCCTCCTTTAAGATTTTTCTGCTTCCTACTTATTTACGAGACCTTTTTTTTAAACCATAGTATTTCCTGAATTTCTCTAACCCACTAGTTTTGTCCTTTCCCCAAACTTCATAGCAACACTCTTTGTTGAAGGTTGGTGAAGGCAGCAGTTGATAAGGAAAGGGTGATAGGTTACTGGGCTATGTGAAGTTGAGATCGTTATCGGTTAGCCAAGTAAACTTGAGTGATCTGCTGCTCTGATTTGTACACTCGTCTTTATTGTGGTGCATTTGACTTCAGAGATGATATAACTTTTATAAGCCAACTTAATTTTGTTTTTGTTTTTAGTGTGGTTAATACTAACATAGGGGAGGGCAGCTAACCATAAACCAACGTCAATGTTAGTTATTTCAAAAAACAGACTCTAAAGAACAGATAGGATGAAGGGTCCTGGCATAAGATGTTGACTGTCTATTGCCCTCCACAAATACTGCCTGATCCACTTTAGCAGTTTTGTTCCAGATTTCAGCATCTGTACTGTATTCCAGAACTCCTGTGTGCTGTATTTACATGTTCCTGTTTTGGAATTTCTCTGATTTGGAATTGTTCAGATTTGTAGACATGCTTTGATTGGCCAGTTCTAATTTCTAAACCGGTTTTGTTTTGTGTTCTAGCTGGAAGATGAGGATTGGGAGGATTGGGAATAAATGCGATGGCACTTTGCCTTTTCCAGCTCCTTTCTTGAACTGATTATTTTCTGATGTAATGGACACGGTGTTTATATTCTCAGCCCGTAGTGTATATACAGGTACTGTATGCCATTGCTTCAGTAAGCTGTGTAACATCTTTTATACTGCATGCTGTTGTATCATACACAGGCTTTTTAGCATGTCATTCCAGAGAACTTTGAGCATGGTTTATAATTGTTCAGACTAAAGTGAGAGACATTACTGTTTCTAATTATGTTTTGTTTCCTCGTAATTAACGGCTGGTTGGTTGTGCAATATATATTTTAAATTATACATGCATTTTCTAGCTTTCAGAAATGGAAAACCATTAGTTTTGTAATTCAAATTCCTTTAGATCTTTTACAGATTTGCACTTGCATCTATGAAACTTAAATTATACAAAGTTAATTCACTAATGCATTCTGTCAAAGAAGCACTTTTTAAATAAAAGCAATGTCAGCTGAAATGCTGACAGGAAATTGAATTTCTCCATTCAGAGTAACAATGAAGCAAATGCTCTTTTGATAGTGGAGCATTCCAAAATAAAAGTTAAAATGATTTTGATGCTTGATCTGTTGGCATTTGAAATCCTGTGAGTTTACTGTTTTAAAAAAATCAAGATCCTTGCAGCCTAACATGAAGTTTAAAGTTCAAAGTAAATTTATCAAAGTACATTTGTCACCATATACTATCCTGAGATGCATTTTCCTGTGGGCGTTTACAGTAAAGACAAAAACACAATAGAATCAATGAAAGACTGCACTGAACAGAGGACAAAAACAGTGCACTAAAGACAACAAGCTGAAAATACAAAAAAGGAAAAAAATGAAACAACAATAATAAATAAGCATAGATATTGAGCACATGAGATGAAGAGTCCTTGAAATTGAGGGCATAGATTGTGGGAATAGTTCAGTTCTGGGCGAGTGAATTTGACACAAACTTGTTACTGTTAAGTTCCAAATGGTCTGGACTGAATCGGGACTTTAGAACCTACTCCAACTGAAATTGTCACTGTGTTGGTGGTATGTGTCTAAAAATGCAGCTGGTTGTAATGTCAGCCAGATGGTTATTAGACAGTACCCACAGCCTAGTAGGAGCAAGAGGTTGTAGAGTAACGGGAAGGTGCAGAGCTGTTGTGTTGCTGCCATTCCTGGGGTGTAAGGCAAGAAGATCGGAAACCTCTTTACTCCATATACCTTCAGATTGAGGCTGGAGTTTTGTGATAGGATGTGGAGAAAGTTATAAATGCAGTCGTCCGCTGTGTAGATCTGCATTTGATAAAGTTTGAAATACAAAGCACTGGAGCTACTTATTAGCAGGTTGTGCAGGAAGATTAAATGTTTCAGATTGATGGTGCACAATCTTCGACCTGAAGCATCAACTTTGTTTCACTGTCCGTGGAAGCTGCTGAGTATTTTCAGAGTTTTTTTGTTTTATCTTAGTTCCCAGCATTCCCATTTTTTTTTGCCTTTTGAGCCAATATGCACTCAGTGGCCACTTATTGGGTACACTTGTACACCTTGTTAATGGAAATATCTAATCAGCCAATCATGTGGCAACAACTCAGTGCATAAAAGCAGGCAGACATGGTCAAGAGGTTCATTTGTTGTTCAGACCAAACATCAGGATGAAGAAGAAATGTGATCAAAGTGACTTTGACCATGAAATGATTATTGGTGCCAGATGGGGTGGATGAGTATATCAGGAACTGCTGATATCCTGGGATTTTCACACACAACACTTCCTGGAATTCACAGAGAATGGTACCAAAAACAAAATAAAACATCCAGTGAATGGCAGTTCTGTGGGCGAAAACGCCATGTTAATGAGAGGTCAGAGGAGAAAGGTCAAATTGGTTCGAGGCGACAGTAACTCAAATAACCATGCTCTACAACAATGGTGTGCAGAAGAGCTACTATGAACACACAACATTTAGAACCTTGGAATGGATGGGCTACAGCAGCAGAAGATGACAAACACACTCATGGCTACTTTATTAGGTACTGGAGGTATATAATAAAGTGGCCATTGAGTATATTCACTATGCTACATCCTGGATGTGCTTTTGCTACAGAAATGTATCATCACCATTGTTTCTGGACATATCGTTTAAGTTTGAACAGGTAAATACAAATCAGTGGATTTTTCTTTTTAAAAAACATACAGACTGTAAATTGGGAACAGAAGTTGAAAATGCTAGAGAATACTGTGACAGTCAGGTGCTATCTGTGAGTCACTTATACAGCAGGACATTTCTTCACATAACTTGTGCCATGAATGTTTCTTGACAGATGCTGTCTGACTTGCTGAGTATTTTGATTAATAAACTTCTGGTTGTACTTATGAGCAAAGAAATTTTCAGTGAAGTTTAAAGATTGTTTTTGAAGGCACACAGGTTTATTGAAACAGTTTCCAAATATCTGTAGGAAAGTGATTGTTGACACGACACTGACGGATGCGAGGCTGATCTGGTGGGTGCAGTAGGGATGCTATTTTGCTCCTCCACCCACACTATCACAACCTGTGATGTACTGATACTGAACCAACACATACAAATTTTGTTACAAGGCTTTAAGAACATTAAGCAATATAAAAATCAAAGTCCTGTTGTATAGCGTGCATGGCCTGCCAATAAGGCCAGTTTCCATGATTATCCTCACAGCAGCTCTGGCCTCACCCGGCCAGAGATATTCCCTGGTCCGCTCCATCCCTCAAACAAACCTATTTTCTCTCTTTCTCAGTTCTGAGTGGAAACAATGTTTTGTTATTGATTTAGGACATGAAATCTGTTTTGCAGCAGCAATCCTGTACATTTACAGGGGTGTCAAACTCATTTTAGGTCACGGGCCGGATTGAGCAAAATGCAGCTTCGTGCGGGCCGGATCAGTCGGACGCGTGCGAACGTAGCTTTCGTTGCCTCCGTTTTTTCAGCCTGCTCTCATGTGTCTCAGTCTCTGCTATAACTACAAAGTGTTTCACTTTACAAATTCCGTTTCTTATGAAGAAGACTGCCGAGGAAGACTGTCGAATAAACACTAAAAACCCTGAAAACCTGGTACCTGAATAAACTCAGCATTAGCCATATCATACGCCATAGGCGCTTCGATTACTGGGGCCAGCTTTAATAGTAATTAGATATTATCTCGCGGGCCAAAGATAATTCCACCGCGGGCCGGATTTGGCCCGCGGGCCTTGAGTTTGACATATATGCTGTACAAAGACGTTAAATCACTGGAAATTACAGAGTAACTAGTGGAAAACGGAATTGTGAAGTAGTGTTCCTGGGTTTGTGGACCATTTCAGAATCTGATGGTGGAGAGGAAGAAGCTGTTTCTGAATTATTTATTGTTGGGTTTCAGACTCCCGTGCCTCCTGTATCAGCTGTTCTGTTGACAGTGCCTTCCTCACCAGCATCTGCAATTCGCCGCCCTCCTTGCACCACAAATTCCTTCTCCACCCCTCCCCATCAATCCCTGTCCTCCTCATTGCACTCAGAGCTTTCTCATAACCCATCCTCTCACACCCTGTGGTCTTCCAATGTGAAGTAGCTGTCGTCAGCTTCCCCTTTGCCACCAACTCTTCAGAGCTTTGTTCCTTCTGAGCCACTTGTGTCCATCCCCCATCTCCCCTGTTCATCCCCCTCCTCCACACATGCACTCGCGCTCGATTCCCTCACTCCCTCTCACCCACCGGAAACTATTGACTTGAGGTGACCTCCCTGCAGCTTTTTCCTGTTCTGGAAGTTTCACCAGGTAATGTGGCCCGTGTCCAGCTGTGCGCCCATCAACCGTGCACCATGGGATGTAAGGACTGAGAGTGTTAGTGATGGAGCCCAAGCTGTTCGTGTCCAAATCAGAATCGGGTCGACAGCAGTACAGTGCGAGACATAAAAATCTACAATAATTTATAACATAGAAACATAGAAAACCTACAGCACAATACAGGCCCTTCGGTCCACAATGCTGTGCCGAACATGTACGTACTTTACCTTGGGTTACCCATAGGCCTCTTTTTCTAAGCTCCATGTACCTATCCAGGAGTCTCTTAAAAGACCCTATCATACCTGCCTCCACCACCATCACCGACAGCCCTTTCCACGCACTCACCACTCTCTGTGTTATAAAAAAAAACAACTTACCCCTGACGTCTCCTCTGTACCTACTTCCAAGCACCTTAAAACTGTGCCCTCTTGTGTTAGCCATATTGTTTAACAAGTAAATAAATGTTGGAAAAAGGAATACATGATTCATGGGCCGTTCAGATATCCGATGTGGGGGGAAGAAGCTGTTTCTGGATCGTTGTGTATGTCTTCAAGTTCCTGTACCTTAACCCTCCACTCCCTCTCCCCACCACCCCAAAGAAGGCATGTCCAGGATGGGGGGGGAGGTCCTTCATGATAGATGCTGCCTTCTTTTGGGACACCCCCACTAACAGCAGCGTTGGTGCAGTGTGTGTGTGATTATCTGTGGAGACTTTCTCTCACAGGCCACCCTGCCAACCTCACCCCCCCCCCAACGCCATAGGAAGATCTTTGCCCGGGGTTCGGTGCCTCAAGTTCCCAGAGAAGAGAGTTGTCCTGATTATAGGTGCCACCAATGCTTCAATGGACAGTGTTTAGTTCCAAGGAACTCGTGTTCTAACCCCCGCGGTTACCTCCTGGTGGGTACTTACAGACGGCACTGACCCTCTCCAGGGTCTGATTGGAAACTCTGCTGTCTCATGAACTCCCACCTCTGCACCAGCCTCTTCCCCCCACCCCCAACCCCCGCAACCCCATGGATGAAATCATTCACTCCAGCGGATGGTGATATTGTTAAATGTTTATCTGTGAGAGCCAGGAACTGGCGGAGCGAGCATTTTGCGAGAGCCAGTGGGCGCAGCTCCTGCCGTCCCAGCCTCTTCTGTGGACACAGAGTGCACACTCCACTGCACCTGCTATAAAAATGTAATGCACCACTGTGAAGAGCACCTTTATTGGGTGTCTGCTAACCAGGGATGGAAGCAGACGTCTTGGATCAGAGGTCTCAGGTTGGAGTCGGGCTCCAGCAGCCGCCCCACCAGGTCGCGGCAGTCCCGGCTCAGTTCCAGCTGCTGTGGAAACACCACCCCGTTCTGCTGGAGCCACAACATCTTGGGGATGTTGGAGTCGTCAAAGGGCAGGTGCCCGCACAGGATGATGTATAAAACAATGCCCAAACTCCAAATGTCGCTCTTGACACTATCGTGCGGGACCCCCTGCAGAACCTCTGGCGCTGCGTATGCTGTGCTCCCACAGAAGGTCTTACTGAGCTCACCCGTGCCACTGCGGAAGTACTTGGCAAAACCAAAGTCGGCCAACTTTATGTTGAAGCTTTTGTCAAGCAGAGTGTTCTCGCACTTGAGATCCCGGTGTGCAATGCCGGAGTCGTGGCAGTAGCGGATAGCCTGGGCCAGCTGGCGGAACAGGGTTTTGGCCAGAGACTCCGGGAGCGGACCCTCTCTCCTGATGTGTTCAAGAATGTCGCCGCCCTCCGCTAGCTCCATCACGATATAGATGTGGCCATCATCCGTCTCACAGATCTCATGGACTTTAATAATGTTCTTGTGGTCCAGATGTTTCACGATTTGTAACTCGCGTGGGAGAAACTTCTGAATGAAATCTGGAAGGGAACACAGTGAACAGTTTCAACAATGGCTTTGTGGCCGATTCTAGCACAGGGTCCTGGAGAATTGGGCACTGGAGTACCGAGGTACGGGGAGAGGATGTGGAGGGGAACGGAACTTTGGAAAGGGCACAAACATGCGGGAAACTGGATGGGATGGAATGCCCCTGCCAGTTGACAGCAAGAGAAAGGGGGAGCAGGGGTGGGGGTTCGAAATGAGGGTTGAGGCCGCTGTTTAGCGGGAGATGTGCATTAACCCTTTCAAACCCTTTAAGATTTCGATCCACAGTACGGATCTATGGAGTCACAAGGTGAAACAGGCCTTTTGGCCCACTATCCATGCCAGCCATCCACACTAGAGACACCAGAGACAGTAGATGTTGGATACTCCAGCTGCAAAACACCTGCTGAGGAAGTCATTGGGTTGAGCTGTGGGTGTGGAGGGAAAGGAATTTCTGCAGAGCTTCGATTGGAATCAGTTTCTTTTCCCTACTCGACCCACTGAGTTCCTCCAGCAGATGGTTGGTTCACCAGTCTACAGTAGTCCCCTTTCTCAGTGCTGGCTCCAGGCCCTTCTCTGCCTTGGTGATTAATGTGTTCATCTGAATACCCTCAATGGCCATTCAGTATGATCATATTACACTGATCTCAATTCCTCTTCTGCACTGTTCCTCAAACCATCACATATTCATTCGCGTCCATTTTGAATGTATCCAGTGATCTAGTCACCACCTGGGGGTGTGGGCGGGATGGCAGAGAATTCCAGATATTCGCCACCACCTGATATTTCTACATACTTGAGTTTGAAATGACCGGTCCTTGCCCTGCTCTCATGTCCCCATGTTTCTGTGTGTCTCTTGACATCTACCCTGTCAAACCCCCGCAGATTTTGTATGTCTGGATTCTCTTGGGGCACTAGATGGAGTAAGTTGTATTTTGGCTTTGCTCTGTTCATTTTTCAATTTTTTTTTACCACCCTTTCACTATCTATATTAAAGTGTTTATAACACTTTTATATGCCTGAACTTTGATTTTTAATCGCTGGAAATGAATACCGGAGGGCAAAAGGCATCAGCTGAAGGCAAGGAAGCCGGTAATGGAAGTGGAAGGGAAGGGAAGGAGGAGATCCTAAACAACTTAAACAATCTCCACTCACTTTGGAAGCTATGTTGAAACTCCTGGATGATAAATTTGATTTAAAAAAAAATAAAAATTCTACTTTGGAAGTATTATTGAAAGAGATTGAAAGCAGACTGGGAGCTCTTAAGCGGGAGAGTGAAAAACAGTAACAGCAAATATCTGAACTCGATTAAGCTGGAAGACAGAGAGATTTTAGATTGGATGCGCTGGAAAAGAAATTAACTTTGACTACTCAAACACTGGAACAGTACAAACTTAAGATTATTGACATGGAAAGTTGCAGTCGTAGAGATAACCTGCGAATAATAGGACTCCGTGAAGATGTTGAGAGTGGTGAGCATACTAAATTCTTTTCTCAATTTTTAATGGATGTGTTCGGCTCTGAAGCTCTCTCTACTACCCCTATACTTGATTGAGCCCACCGGGCTCTAAGAGCCAAACCCCCTAAAGAGCTGAAGCCCCGACCTGTTATACTCCGATTCCACTATGTGCAAACCAAGGAGCATTTAATTTGAATTGCCTGTCAGAAAGGGGTTACTGAACACGGGGACCTCAAGTTTCAACTGGTTGAAGACTATAGTCCCGAGATAATGCGAGAAAGATTGCTTTTTAAACCGGTGATGTCCGAGCTTTATTAAAGAAAGTTTCAACCAGCTCTGCTATTTCCAGTTTGTTAAAGGGTTGTTCTGCCTGACAAATCACGTAAATGGTTTAAATCCGTGGAAGAAGCTCAACAATTCCTTGAGGATCGATGTTCAATCCTAGCTGTCTAATAAATTTACTGTTTCTTCGTGTCTGTATTCATTTGGTTTATAAGTTGACCTATAAGCTTGACCTGGGGAAGCAACAGTGACCGTGTCTCCGGCACAGAGTCTGGCCCTGTAGCTTAGAAGGGTAGGGAAAGGAAGAGGAAGGCAGTAGTAATAGGGGACTCGATAGGGGGTCAGATATAGGCGATTCTGATTCCCGGATGGTAGTTTGCCTCCCTGATGCCAGGGTCCGGATGTTTCTGATTGTGTCCAAGATATCCTGAAGTGGGAGGGTGAGGAGCCAGAGGTCATGGTACATATAGGTACCACTGACATAGGTAGGAAACGGGAAGAGGTCCTGAAAGGAGAATATAGGGAGTTGAGAAGAAGGACCACAAAGGTAGTAATCTCAGGATTACTGCCTGTGCCATGCGACAGTGAGAGTAGGAATGGAATGAGGAGGAGGAGGATAAATGCGTGGCTGAGGGATTGGAGCAGGGGGCAGGGATTCAAGTTTCTGGGTCATTGGGACCTCTTTTGGGGCAGGTGTGACCTGTACAAAAAGGACGGGTTGCACTTGAATCCTAGGGGGACCAATATCCTGGTGGGGAGATTTGCTAAGGCTACTGGGGAGACTTTAAACTAGAATGGTTGGGGAGTGGGAATCAAATTGAAGAGACTAGGAGAGAGGAGGTTAGTTTACAAATAGAGAAAGCTAGTAGACAGTGTGTGAGGAGGATAGGCACGTGATAGAGAAGGGGAGCACTCAGACCGAAGATGTAGGGGAGAAGGAAGAAAAAGGTAATAAAGTTGTTTGCACCGTTAGGGATATACGGAGAGTAAGAGGTGGAGAATTTCTTAAATGCATCTACTTTAATGCCAGGAGCATTGTAAGAAAGGTGGATGAGCTTAGAGCATGGATTGATACCTGGAAATAAATAGCTATTAGTGAAACATGGTTGCAGGAGGGGTGTGATTGGCAACTAAATATTCTTGAATTTTGTTGCTTTAGGTATGATAGAATCAGAGGGGCAAGGGGGGAGGTGTTGCATTGCTTGTCAGAGAAAACATTACAACGGTGCTTTGGCAGGATAGATTGGGGGGCTCGTCTAGGGAGGCTATTTGGGTGGAATTGAGGAATGGGAAAGGTATTAACACTTATAGGGGTGTATTATAGACCATCTAATGGGGAGCGAGAATTGAAGGAGCAAATTTGTAAGGAGATAGCAGATATTTGTAGTAAGTACAGGGTTGTGCTTGTGGGAGATTTTAATTTTCCACACTAAGACTGGGAAGCCCATTCTGTAAAAGGGCTGGATGGTTTGGAGTTTGTAAAATGTGTGCAGGATAGTTTTTTGCAGCAATACACAGAGGTACCAACTAGAGAAGGGGCAGTGTTGGATCTTCTGTTAGGGAATGAGATAGGTCAGGTGATGGAGGTACGTGTTGGGGAACACTTCGGGTCCAGTGATCACAATGCCATTAGTTTCAATATAATTATGGAGGAAGATAGGACTGGACACAGGGTTGAGATTTTTGATTGGAGAAAGGCTAACTTTGAAGAGATGCGAAAGGATTTAGAAGGAGTGAATTGGGACAAGTTTTATGGGAAGGATGTAATAGAGAAATGGAGGTCATTTAAAGGTGATATTTTGAGGGTACAGAATCTTTATGTTCCAGTTAGGTTGAAAGGAAAGGTTAAAAGTTTGAGAGAGTCATGGTTTTCAAGGGATATTGGAAACTTGGTTCAGAAAAAGAGAGAGATCTACAATAAATATAGGCAGCATGGAGTAAATGAGGTGCTCGAGGAATATAAAGAATGTAAAAAGAATCTTAAAGAAATTAGAAAAGCTAAAAGAAGATGTGAGGTTGCTTTGGCGAGTAAGGCGAAAATGAATCCAAAGGGTTTCTACAGTTATATTAATAGCAAAAGGATAGTGAGGGATAAAATTGGTCCTTTGGAGAATCAGGGGATATTTTGAACAATTTCTTTTTGGTATTAACTAAGGAGAAGGATATTGAATTGTGTTAGGTAAGGGAAACAAGTAGGGTAGTTATGGAAGCTATGATGATTAAAGAAGTAGTAGTACTGGTGCTTTTAAAGAATATAGAAGTGGATAATTCTCTGGGTCCTGACTGGATTTTCCCTAGGACTTTGAGGGAAGTTGGTGTAGAAATAGCAGGTGCTCTGACAGAAATATTTCAAATGTCATTAGAAATGGGGATGGTGCCAGAGGATTGGCGTATTGCTCATGTGGTTCCATTGTTTAAAAAGGGTTGTAAGAGTAAACCTAGCAATTATCGGCCTATAAGTTTGATGTCAGTGGTGGGTAAATTAATGGAAAGTATTCTTAGTGATGGTATATATAATTATCTGGATAGACAGGGTCTGATTAGGGACAGCCAACATGGATTTGTGTGTGGAAGGTCATGTTTGACAAATTTTATTGAATTTTTTGAAGAGGTTTCTAGGAAAATTGACGAGGGTGAAGCAGTGGATGTTGTCTACATGGACTTCAGTAAGGCCTTTGACAAGGTTCCACATGGAAGGTTAGTTAGGAGGGTTCAATTGTTAGGTATTAATATTGAAGTAGTAAAATGGATTCAACAGTGGCTGGATGGGAGATGCCAGAGAGTAGTGGTGGATAACTGTTTGTCAGGTTGGAGCCTGGTGACTAGTGGTGTGCCTCAGGGGTCTGTACTGGGTCCAATATTGTTTGTCATATACATTAATGATCTGGATGATGAGGTGGTAAATTGGATTAGTAAGTATGCAGATGATAATAAGATAGGTGGCGTTATGGATAATGAAGTAGGTTTTCAAAGCTTGCAGAGAGATTTAGGCCAGTTAGAAGAATGGGCTGAAAGATGGCAGATGGAGTTTAATGCTGATAAGTGTGAGGTGCTACATTTTGGTAGGACTAATCAAAATAGGACATACATGGTGAATGGTAGGGCATTGAAGAATACAATAGAACAGAGTGATCTAGGAATAATTGTGCATAGTTCCCTGAAGGTGGAATCTCATGTGGATAGGGTGGTGAGAAAAGCTTTTGGTATGCTGGCCTTTATAAATCAGAGCATTGAATATAGGATTTGGGATTTAATGTTAAAATTGTACAAGGCATTGGTAAGGCCAAATTTGGAGTAGTGTATAATTCTGGTCACCGAATTATAGAAAAGATGTCAACAAAATAGAGTACAGAGGAGATTTACTAGAATGTTACCTGGGTTTCAGCACTTAGGTTACAGAGAAAGGTTGAACAAGTTAGGTCTTTATTCTTTGGAGCATAGAAGATTGAAGGGGGTCTTGATAGAGGTATTTAAAATTATGAAGGGGATAGATATTGAGGTGGATAGGCTTTTACCATTGAGAGTAGGGGAGATTCAAACACGAGGACGAGTTGAGAGTTAAGGGCCAAAAGTTTAGGGGTAACACAAGGGAGAACTTCTTTACTCAGAGTAGTAGCTGTGTGGAACAAGCTTCCAGTAGAAGTGGTAGAGGCAGGTTCGATCTTGTCATTTAAAAAAAAATTGGGTAGGTATATGGACAGGAAAGGAATGGAGGGTTATGGGCTGAGTGCAGGTAGGTGGGACTAGGTGAAGGTAAGCGTTTGGCATGAACTAGAAGGGCCAAGATGGCCTGTTTCTGTGCTGTATTTGCTATATGGTTATAAGTTAATAAGCAGTTCATAGATTTAGACTTGAAGTTTGAAGATTTTTGCCATTGGTTTGATAACACTCGTCTGTTTCAGAGTATGGATGGATGTTTATTATGCTTCTATGTTTAAGTTTCTTTTTTCTCCTTTGTTACTTTATTTTTAATTGTTTTTGAAAATAATTAATAATTTGATTTGGTAATTGTTTTTTTTCTCTGAAATATTAATAAGATTATACTTGTTTCAGTTTTTGGGAGCTCGCCTTTCAAAATGTTTTGCAAATGGCTGATCTTTTTCTGAACAGTTTGGTGTTGTTTATAGCATTCCATTCTCCATGTTTTGACTAAGGTGGAAGTTCACATTTTTCTCAATTTTTTTGTGTCTGTATTCATTTAGTTTATAAATTAATAACCAGTTCATAGATTTGGACTACTAGAGTTTGAAGTTTTTTCTGATCTGGTGATTGATTGTCTTTTTCCTGAAATATTAATGAGATTGTATTCTGTTTCCTTTTCAAGATCTCGCTTCTCAAAATGTTTTACAAATATGGCATTCCTTTTTCAATATTTTGACTAGGTGGTATTTTGCATCTTTTTTCAATTTTGGAGATCTGTCTTCAAGAGAGTTGGGGGTAAGGGAGTTTCTAGTTAGCTTTCTGGCTGTCTATTGGCCAGTTTTTGTGCTTTTGTGAGTGGGGGCTGGGGCTATCCCTCGTTTAGTTTTTTTTTCATCTGGGCTGAACTGAAACTACAAATATGTCTGAAATCTCGTAACTTCCGGTTCCCCTCTAAACCTTTTTCCCTCTTCCTGATTCATGAGTTTCCTATGCAGGAAGGTTAACTCTTTACATACCATATGGTTTATTCAAATAAAATGGATAATATTACTAATTTTGTCTCATGGAATACGAATGGTTTGAATCATACAATTAAATGGAAGAAGATATTTAAAGTTTTTCAGAGATTGAATGCTCAGATTATCTTTGCCCAGGAAACTCATGTGAGGAAGGAGGATAATCAGCGTTTTTTTTTTTCGGTTTTGGAAAGGGAAACAATTTTAATTCACAGGCCAGGGTGAAAGGTGTATCTGTTTTTACAGATTCCTCGATTTCATTTCTTCACTATGAAACAATCTCAGACCCGAATGGTAGATTTCCATTAATTACTGGTTTACTTTATAACCAAAAAGTTGTTATGGTTAATATCTGTGTACCAAATTCCGACTATCCTGAATTCTTTAAACATCTATTTGCATCTCTTCCTAATTTAAATAAATATATGTTGATAATGGGTGGAGATTTTAACTGTTGCCTGAATCCTTCGATGGACTGATCTGCGTCCAATCAGGTACCTCCAAACAAATCCGCTATTCTTAATAATTCCTTTTTAGTTGACGCCAGAATTTTAGAGATTTAGAGGTTTTTACATCCTAACGATAAAGAATTTTCATTCTTTTCTCATGTATATCATAATTACTCTAGAACTGATGACTTTTTTATCGACTCTCGATTAATTCCGTCTGTTATTGCCTGTGAGTACGATGCAATCGCCGTTTCTGATCATGCACCCTTGAAACTATCAGTCAAATTAACTGATGTAACTTTTAGCGCTAGGCAATGACGGTTCAGTTCCACTCTACTTCAGGACTTAAACTTTGTTAACTTTATTAAAGAACAGATTGCCTTTTTCTTTTCAACTAACTTTATGGAAGACATTTCCAGTGGGATATTATGGGATACTTTTAAAGTATACATCTGTGGCCAAATTATATCATATTCTGCTGGATTGAAAAAAACAAATTAATAATGAAATACGTATATTGGTTGATAAGATTAAAGAAATTGATAAAAAAAAATTCTGCCTCTCCTAATCTGGAGCTTTATAAAAAGAGAGTTGAACTTCAGATGCAACACAGTTTGTTATTAACATCCCTGATTGAAAATCAATTACTTAAAACTAAGAGTCAATTTTATATACATGGTGATAAATCGTGTAAATTATTGGCCAACCAATTGAAAATTGCTTCGGCTAAACATCAGTATTAAAGTTCATAAATAAGATGGTAGTTTGACGGTTGCCATAATAAAATTAACAAATTCTTGAAAAGATTTTATACCTCTTTATACCAATCAGAATTTCCTGATGATTCTACCATAATGCATGAATTTTTAAGGAAATTGAATATTCTGAAATTACCACTCAATGAACGTTTTGCATTAGATGCAACCACCACGGAAGAAGAAATAAAGAAAACAATTTCTTTAATGAATTCTGGCGAATCACCTTGTTCGGATGGGTGTACAGTAGAATTTTTCAAATCTTTTTAAACTCTACTTTCTCCTTGGTTATGTAGAATATTTAAGGATGCCTTATTTGTAAGTAAATTACCACAGTCCTCTTATGAAGCATCTATTTCTTTAATACCTAAAAAAGACAATATGATGCCCATGAATGTGCATCATATAGACCTATATCTTTGTTGAATGTGGACTCCAGATTCTTTTCCAAAATATTGGCAATCGGATTAGAAAATGTATTGCCACAAATTGACTCTGATGACCAGACAGGATTTATTAAAAATCGTTACTTGTATTTTAATGCTGGGAGGTTAATGAATATTGTATATACTCCTTCATCTAAAACTCCAGAATGTGTTATTTCGCTTGATGCCAAGAAGGCATTTGATTGAGTTGAATGGGAATATTTATTTAACATGCTTGAGAAATTTAATTTTAGCCCAAAGTTTATATCTTGGATTAAATTGAGATAGCATACACCTTTGGCTTCTGTGCTTACCAATAATCAGAGATCCCCCTTTTTCAGGCTTTTTTGAGGTACTAGACAGGGCTGTCCTTTAAATCCCACTATTTGTTATTGCCTTGGAGCCCTTGGCAATCGCTCTTCATGATTCACCCAATATATTTGGCATTATTTGTGGGAATAGGATACATAAGGTATCAGTATATGCAGTTGACCTGTTACTATATATTTCTAACCCAGAGAAATCCATCCCTGCAATAATATCACTACTTTCTCAGTTTAGTAGTTTTTCTGGTTATAGGTTGAATCTTAGTAAGAGTGAGCTTTTTCTATTAAATATGCAAGCTCCAATCTATAGACAGTCACCATTCAGACTGGTTGCTGATTACTTATTTGGGTGTTAAAATTACTAAGAAGCATAAGGATCTATTTAAAGTTAATTTTTTTACCCTTAATTGATTGTTAAACAACTGCTTACTAAATGGTCCCCATTGTCCTTATCTTTGATTGGTAGAATTAATACTATTAAGATTATTATTTTACCTAAATTTCTGTATCTATTTCAGGCAGTACCAATTTTCATTTCTAAATCCTTTTTTGATATTATTGATTCTAAAATTTCTTCATATATATGGCAGAATAAAAATCCTAGGTTAAGTAAGAAATATCTACAGAAATCAAAAAAGGATGGTGGTTTGGCAATGCCGAATTTAAGATTCTATTATTGGGCAATTAATATTCGATATTTAAGGTTTTGGACACAAGATCTGGATGAAATTCATTGTCCACGATGGATGAACCTTGAGCATGAGTCTGTACAGGGGTTCTCATTGGCTTCTATTTTAGGGGCCTCGCTTCCCTTTGCACTTACTAAACTGAATAAACAATAAACAATAAACAATAATCCAATAACTAAACATACAATATAAATGTGGTTTCAATTTTGTAAATTTTTTGGATTGAATAAATTTATCCTATCAAGTCCTATTATATCTAATATTTTCTTCCAACCATCCAGAATTGATTAAGCTTTTCTTTTATGGAGAACGAAGGGAATAAAGTGTTTTTGTGACTTATTCATGGATAACTGTTTCATGTCTTTTGAACAGTTGTCTGGTGAATATATTTTGCCTAAATCACATTTTTTCAGATATTTACAGATTAGAAACTTTTTGAATATTACCTACTTTTCCGGTATCACATCAAACTGAAATTACAGTAAAAAATATTAGGTTTAAACCCCTATCAGAAGAGTTTAATAGCAATTATTTATGATTTAATTATGAAAATACATCTAGGTACATCTTCAGGTATTTTTACCTATAGGGAAATGGAAGAAAATTCTCCAACTAGTTAACACTTCTTCAATGTGTGCTAGACACGCTTTGATACAATTTAAGGTGGTTCATAGAGCCCATATGTCCAAGGATAAGTTAGCTTGATTTTATTGCCATATAAATCCTGTCTGTGACAGATGTAAGTCTGAGGTGGCTTCCTTGACACACATGTTCTGGTCTTGCCCTTTTTGGAAAAATATTGGAAAGATAATTTTGATATTATTTCAGCAGTTTTGCGTTTTGATTTATAACCTCATCCTATTACTGCAATTTTTGGATTACCAGTGATGGACTCTAGTCAATTATCCCCTTCAGCTTGCCGTTTAATTGCATTTGTTACATTAATAGCCAGAAGATCCATTTCATTTAAATGGAAAGATTCTAATCCCTCTACTACATTTCAATGGTTTTTCAAAACTATAACATGTTTAAACTTGGATAAAATTAGCTGTGGCACTATCAAACCTTCAGTTAAATTTGAAGAAACTTGGAGAACATTTATTCAACATTTTCATATGATGTGAGCTGATCTTTTCCAAATCCTTCTCATTAACTTTTTGTTTGTGTATAGAGGAGCAGAGTTAATGACAAATAACGATTTTAACAGATGAAACATGGCAGCCCAGCTTTTGTTTTTATTTTGGTTTTTTTTGTTAGTTTAGGGGGACTTTTTTTTCCTCTTGTAAAAAAAACTTTTTTCTTTGAATCTTTCTCATGTTTAGTTACTAAGAGATTGGGAGGCTTCGATTACACATGTTAATTGGAGTCTGTTTATGTATACATTAAACGTTATTAATGTAATCCCAATATCTTTGTATCATTATCATTGTTATGTTTATCTATTTGAAACAATAAACCAGATTGATAAAGGAAAAAGATTTTGTATGTCTGTATAATGTCACTCACTGTTCTACTAAACTCCAAAGAATACGGAGTCACTCAGTGGGACAACCCTCTGTCCCACGCATTAACCTCATCAATCATTGAACTGTTTCCATGGTTAATGTATCCATTTTCTTTTAGGTGAGGAGCCAAAATTGTTTGCAGTGCTCCAGGTATGACCTCACCAATCCCTCATCATTTTTAAACTCTAACCCCTTTGCAAAGAAGGCCAACACGCCCTTTGCTGCCATAACTACATGTAAGAACTACCTATAGTTTGTGACTTAACCTGACCGGCTCCATGCACAGCTTGTGTGTTTGTTCCCCACTGGTCCCTCATTCCCCTTCATTATTCTTCATTTAGAGATACAGCACGGTAACAGGCCCTTCCAGCTCAACAAGCCACTAACACTCACGTCTTTGGAATGTGTGAGAAAACAGGAAGAAACGCACACGGTCAGAGGAGAATGTACAAACTTCTAACAGACAGCGGTGGGAATTTAACCCGGGTTATGCTACTATGTCAGCCATTTTTAATGACTTTAATCTGCTAATGGAATGATTTTGGATGTTGCTTAATCTTGCCCCCTCATCTCCCTCATTGCATTGTAAACACTCCCACACTGCCCATATTCCCTACATCCTGTTAAACTCAGAACAATCACGTCAGACATGAACCAGATTCTTTACTCCAAGGGGTTCCTCAGAGATGTCTCCATATCTTTCACCAGTGTGGGAACACATTGGTCTATTAACCCATTGTGACCACCCACAGCTGTTCCTGCGTTCTCCATGATTTACCAATCCATTATGTGGTTTTATGGTCACGTTAAATCTGTTCACTGTGGAGCCAACCCCACCACACCACCTTCTCTGATCAGCTCCCAGCTCTGGGTTTGTTCTTGTTTACCTGCAGACCTATCTCCTAGTCAATGGCTACCCCCTACCCCTGCTTCCTATACCAGATGTATAGGGGCATTAATGTGTACATTAGCCACCCTTTTCCCTACAACTGTGATTGCACCACAATAATACACAAAGCCATAAAACAACATTCAAAAGTTTTGTTTAAAGTTCCAGATTTCAAAAGACACAAGCTGGGAGGTAACCACAGTTCTGTAAAGATAAATGGAGCAAGTACGGTGAACCTGCAGGGAGAGGGGATCATCATAGATTATTTTCTAAATGGAGAGAAAATTGGAAAATCTGAGGTGTAAAGGTACTTGGGAGTCCTTGTACAGAATTTCCTAAAGGTTAATTTGCAGGTGGTGTCTGTGGTTAGGAAGGCAAATGAGGTTAGCATTCATTTCAAGAGGACTAGAATAAAACAAGTACAATATGTAATGTTGAGACTATAAAGCAGTGGTGAGGCCTCACTTGGAATATTGTGAGTAGTTTTGGGCCTCATCTTAGGCTGTGCTGACATAGGAGAGGGTTCAAAGGAAGTTCACGAAAATGATTCCAAGATTGAATGGCTTATCATATGAAGAGCGTTTGATGGCTCTGAGATTGTATTCACTCGAATTCAGAAGACCGAGGGCTGATTTAATTGAGACCCATCGAATGGTGAAATGCCTTGATAGAGTGGATGTCGAGAGTTTAAGACCAGAGGACACAGCCTCAGAACAGAGGGTGTCCTTTTAGAACGGAGATGAGGAGGCATTTCTTTAGCCAGAGAGTGGTGAACCTGTGTAATTCATTGCCACAAGTGGCTGTGGTGGCTGGATCTTTTGTGTGTATTTAAGGCGGAAGTTGATAGATTCTTGATTGATCAGGGCATGAAGGCAGGAGATTGGGGCTGAAAGGAAAATTGGATCAGCCCTGAAGAAATGGCAGAGCAGACTCGATGGGCCAAATGACCTAATTCTGCTTCTTTGTCTTATGATCGGGTAAATCACAGTTCCTATCGCTGTGCAGGATGCTGGAGTGAAAGCTGCTGTGAATTAAACAGATCGGCAATCAAGTTCATTGGGGTATGAGACCTCTGCACTCCAGGTGTTGGGTGAAACTCCCAGATGGAACCAGGCAACCAGGACCGACTCCCCTGGCTGACTCAGTTTATAGTCATGGAGCACTACAACCCAAGTAGGCACTTTGGCCCAGCTAGTCAACACTGACCTGTTTAATGCCTAGTTCTGTCTTCTCGCAGCCCTCCACACCCCCTCCCATCCATGTTCTAATCCACACTTCCCTTGAATGTTGCAACTGAACCTGCCCGCATCCAACACTCTCACCACCCTCTGATTGAGGAAGTTTCCCCTCCTATTTCTTTAAACATTTCACCTTTCAGTCTTAAACCCATGACCTCTAGTTCTAGTCCCACTCAACCTCAGTGGAAAAAGCCTGCTTGCATTTACACTATCTATCCCCCTTGTAATTTTTAAGCTAATAATATATTTTATTTAGAAATATGGCACGGTAAGAGACCCTTCCAGCCCAATGAGCCCGTGCTGCCCAATTACACTTGTGACCAATAACCTACTAACCCACACAAAACACTGGAGGAATTCAGCAGGCCAGCACACAATATGGTCAATGATTTGGGCTGACACTCTTCATCAGGACTGCTGATGAAGTGTCCCGGCCCAGCATGAAATGTCCATTACACTTTTCTGTAGATGCTGCCTGGCCTGCTGAGTTCCTCCAGCATTTTGTGTGGGTTCCAGTATCTCCAGATTTTCTCTTATTTGTGATTGAACTTACCAACTTGTACATCTTTGGAATGTGGGAGGAAAGCCACATGGTCACGGGGAGAAAGTACAAACTCCTTACAGACTGGCAGAACTGAGCCCAGATTGCTGTTGCTGTTCTAGTGTTACACTATCCACAAAAGCCTCTGTGACACCCATTGTTCTCAGAATCAGTGACCTATGTTGTCCAATTTGTTGTTTTGCAACACAGTAATATTGCAATACATTAAAATACTATAAAATTACAATAAGAAATGTTAAAAAGTCATGCAAAAAGAGAGAATGAAGTCCTAACCTATTCAACCTTTCAGCTCAAGTCCCGGCAATATCCTTTTAAATTTTCTCTACAGTCTTTCAACCTTATTTACATCTTTCCCGGTGGTAGATGACCAGAACTGCTCACGATACTCCAAATTATGCCTCAGCAACGTCTTATATAATTTCAACATAACATCCCACCTCCTGTACTCAATACATTGCTTTACGAACGCCATTGTGCCAAATGCTCTCGTTACGATCCTATCTACCGGTGACACCACTTCAAGGAATTATGGGCCTATATTCCCAGATCACTCCGTTCTACGCACTCTTCGGTACCCTACTGCTTATCGTGTAAGTCCGTGGTTGGTCCTCCCAAAGTGTAACACCTCGCATTTGCTTGCATTAAAATCCCCATCTGTCATTTTCAGCCCATTTTTCCAGCTGGTCCAGATCCCGCAACTTTTATAGTTTTCCTCCCTGTCCACTGTCAGCGGCTGCCTGACCTGCTGAGTATCCCGCACGTTTAATTCAGAACGCCAGCAACTGCCGTATTTTTCATTTGGTCAGGGCGGACGGGAGGGTCAGGCTGTGTTGAAGCAATGGCCGTGGCGCGGAAGGAATTTCATTAAAGCTGCCGTCATCGGCGGAAATTCTTATTAACCAAACTGACCTGATGACTGAAAGCTTCCGGAATTTAGTGTTGTGGAGGTGCTGATGTTGTTTGTTAGGTCTATGTTTTGATCACTCTGCACAACGGTCCTAGTTGTGTACTTTTTTTGATAAATGTGAGTAGAATTTTATTGAGCAACACACACAAAATGCTGGAGGAACTCAGCAGATTAGGCAGGATTCTATCGGGCAAATGAACAGTTAACGTTTCAGACTGAACCCCTTCATCAGGGTTGGAAAGGAAGAGGGCAGAAGCCCAGCTGTTAATTCCTCTCCATGGATGTCGCCGGACACGCTGAGTTCCTCCAGCTTTTTGAGTGTATTGTTGAAGATCTACAGCATCTGGGGAATCTCGTGTGAAAAAATCTCTCAAGCCCGTTGCCTTTGACTGGACGACCTGAGTTATAAGGAAAGATTGAATAGGTTAGGACTTTATTCCCTAAAACGTAGAAGATTGATAGGAGATTTGATAGAGGTATACAAAATTATGAGGGGTATAGATAGGGTAAATGCAACCAGGCTTTTCCCGCTGAGGTTGGGTGGGACTACAACCAGAAGTCATGGGTTAATGGTGAAAGGTGAAAAGTTTAAGGGGAACCTGAAGGGAAACTTCTTCACTCAGAGGGTGGTGAGAGTGTGTGACGAGCTGCCAACGCAAGTGGTGCATGCGAAGTCGATTTCAACGTTAAGAGAAATTTGGGTAAGTACATGGATGGTAGGGCTATGTGTTCCGTGGCAGATAATAGAAAATGGTTCGGCATGGACTAGATGGGCAGAAGGACCTGTTTCCGTGCTGTATTTCTCTATGACTCTAGTTTAATTTATGATATTTTTCTTGTGACGCTATGTGCCAGTGATGCTGCTGCAAATAAGTTTTTCATTGCACCTGTGCCCACATGTACAATAAACTCAGCTTCGCGAGCTCGCTGGTGAATCCTTACCCTTGGGCGCAGTCCGCTGGTTGATGATTTTAATGGCCACTTTGGTCTGCAGGAGCTTGCTGTAAGCTTCCTTGACTTTGGAGTACGTTCCCTCCCCGATCGTGTTCCCCAGTTGGTATCCTTTAGACAGGAGCAGCTTGTCCATCGCTTCTCATCCACTGTCCTACCAATTTCAGCGATCACATTCCTCAGTTATCCAGTTCCACAGAACCTAACCAACCTTTCCCGGCTTCCTAAATTATTTCTAAAATTGAACATTATATTAAAAATATGCAAACCCGGACGTGGCCACTCAGCAAAACCACCCCGGCAGGTAAAATATGCCTTGATTGTGATGGCATAATTTCGCTGTTACGAAGGAGACTTAATGCTGAAGCTGATTTACCGATATTAATGTTTTAACTGTATTACAGAGGTAATCGTGAACGTTAGTGTTTCAGCTCTCGCCCGTGAGGGAGCGACGCTCGGTTTCTTTCCGTTAACCCGTTAATTCCAACGCTGGTAGCTTCTCCTTTCGATTTCTCGCTGTCGTGAGATTACCCAGGGCAGCTCCAAATCTTCCCTGGGACCGAGGACACATTACTCCTGACAGTGGGGGGTTCTGGCTGAAGTCGTCTCATTGTTGTCCGACGGTGCCGCTTGAAAAGAAAATAACATTTCCTCATAATGTAATATTCATTAAATCATTTAAAAGCGGCGTGTGTCTCGCAGGTTCGGATTGTCTGCCTCGGTGACCCTACACCAGACAAGATGTAGGAGCGGGATGAGACCGCTCGGCTCCTTGAGCTTGCTCTCTCATTCAGTTGGATCATGGCTGGCCTGACTTTCTCTCGCCCATCTTTCCTGTCTATCGCCCAAACCCCCGATCCCTTTTACTAACTAGAATTTCGTCTCCGCCTGAATTACACCCAAGGAAACTGCCCCATATTTCCTGGAGAGCAGATCTAGCTTCACAGGGCCCCGCGGGGGGTTTCTCCTCCATCTTCAGGGACACTACCTCATTCCGGGTCCATGCCCCGTCCCAACCCAGAAAACATCCTCCTCGCATTTTCATGGTTTGCAGCGGGATCTGGACCAGCTGGAAAAATGGGCTGAAAAATGACGGATGGAACTTAATGCAGACGAGTGCGAGGTAGGACCATCCAATATAGGTCTTACGCAATGAACGGTAGGGCCCTGAGGAATGCGGTAGAACAAAGGGATGTGGGAATACAGGTCCTTAATTTGTTGAAACTGGTGTCACAGGTAGATAGGGTCGTAAAGAAAGCTTTTGGCACATTGGCCGTCATAAATCAATGCATTGAGTACAGGAGATGGGATGTTCTGCTGAAGTTGTACAAGGCATTGGGGAGGTCTAATTTGGAGTATTATGTGCAGTTTTGGTCACCTAAGTACAGGAAAGATATAAATAAGGTTGAAAGAGTGCAGAGAAAATTTACAAGGATGTTGCCAGGTCTGGAAAACCCGAGTTATAAGGAAAGATTGAATAGACCTGTAACAAGAGAACATCTGCAGATAGCTGGAAACCCGAGAATATGCACAAAAACGCCGACTGTACTTTTTCCAGTAGGTGCTGCCTGGCCTGCTGAGTTCCTTCAGCAATTTGAGTGTGTTGTTTGAATAGATCTGTATTTTATTCCTTGGAAGGTAGAAGGTTGAGTGGAGATTTGATAGAGGTATATGAAATTATGAGGGGTATAGACAGGGTAGATGCAAGCAGGCTTTTTCCACTGAGCTTGGGAGAGACCACATTCAGAGGTCATGGGTTAAGGATGAAAGGTGAAAAATTTAAGGGGAACATGAGGGGAAATTTCTTCACTCAGAGGGTCATGAGAGTGTGGAATGAGCTGCCAGCACAAGTGGTGCATGTGAGCTCGATTTCAATGTTTAAGAGAAGTTTGGATAGGTACATGGATGGGAGAGGTATGGAGGGTTATGGTCCCGGTGCAGGTCGATGGGAATATGCAGTAGTTCGGCACGGACTGGATACTTCTCTATGACTCTAGGACTGCTTGTCGCGGAAACTCACCTCGCCGATCACTTGGTCCCGACCTATTCGATCTTTGCCCGATCACCCTCGGATCTCCACACTTGGAACCCCCGGCCTATCCTGAGCCCCTCCACACTCGGAACCCCGGCGACTCTCGCCATGAAGCCGTTGCCGTCAGTGGAAGAAACGTCCTTGAGAAGAGCAAAAATATCTCGGGGTTCAGGTCGCCCACGCTTCAGTTACTGCTGAAATGTTAACGGGTTTCTCTTTCCGCCTGTGCTGCCGAGATCCAACGTAATTTTCCCTTTTAAAAAAATAACGCTATCCGGTAACATTTTGAAAGTTTGTTGGATGTAAGCAATTGCATCCATCGGTTTGCTAACACTGAGAAGGCAATACTGTCGCATATGCCGCCAGGTGCCGCGTCTTCCTGCGGTTTTCGGTACAGTCGGCGCCGTGGGTCCCCGTGTCCGGTGAATGTTGGGGCGTCCCACAATAGCGGAGGAGCCACGACTGTTCTCCTCCGGAAATCAGGAACTCTAATTAAACCAACACCCAAAACGATGGCACAGAGTTAATGAATGTCTTTAAGTTCGGGAGTGCGCTGAGCAGGAAGCAGCAGCCGGATCCGTGGGTGAAGCTGCGTGAGAACCCACCGCGGAACATCTACCGGTGCCCGTCCACCCGTTAACATCAAACTCAAACTCCGCCAACTACGTGGCCCGTCTATTTCATGGCTCGGTATTGTGACGTCTCCAGCCTGACCCAGGGGTAACGGGACGGTCGTTAACACATTCTGATCAATCTGACAGGAGTGGTTCATGAGTCTACCCCTCCATCTCCTCATTCCAGTGAGTAGCGGCCGTTTACAAAACTTCTCCCCTCGTGTGTCACCGCCCGGCGGCTGACCATTGTCTGTGTCTGTTCCCAACAAGGGATGAGCACCCCGACAGACCCCGAGCCCAGGAGGTTCCCCATCGAAGCGGGCGATTCCAAGGGATCTGTGTCGAGGCCACTAAACCTGGAATCCGAGACACCAAACCAACTTGCCGCAAGGTCAGTGTGATAATCTCGGTTTGGTAACAGCTTCAGACAGGAGCCTGCCGGCTCTGAGCTTTCCACAGTGATTTCATCTGAGAGAGGTTGAAAATGCTTTTTAAAACAAGTTGATCGGCCGGCGTTCTCTGGAGAGAACTGTCGGTCGGGTCTGGGAACTCACCGTTCCCCAAACTTCGGGAAAATTTAGCTTACCGAAATGGAAAAATACACCATCTCTCAAGATCTCACAGAACCCTTTCAGTGAAGTGTCTGTGACCTCACAGTGCACGCACACTCCACTGTGTTTCAAGGCAGAAGCGCCGGCGCGACGTCTCTTGGTTTTAATTTACAATTATATAAAGTAAGTAGCCCAAATTAGAAATACTGTAAAAAGCAGTGAGGTACTGTTCATAGGTTCAGTGTCCATTCAAAAATCGGAAGGCGGAGGGGAAGAAGCTGTCCTGAATCATCGACTGTTTACAGTTCTCAGCAGCTTATTTAGATCCTGTGCAGTAGCCCCTCCTCCACCCCCCATACCAGAAGGTGATGCGGCCAGTTACATCTGCCACGGTGCATCTGCAGACATTTGCGAGTGTCTTTTGTGACATGCTCAATCTCTTCAAACTCCTAATGAAGTATAGCCGCTGTCGTGGTTTCATCGTTATGTTGGGTCCAGGTTAGGGCCTCAGAGATATTGACACTCCGGTACTTGAAATTGCTCACTCTTTCCACTTCTGATCCCTTTATGAGGACTGGTGTGTGTTCCCTTGCCTTACCCTTTCTGAAGTCCACAATCCAATTCTTCGGTTTACAGATGTTAAGTGCAAGGTTGTTGCTGCGATTCTTTTCAACTAGGTGATATATCTCGCTGCTGCATGCCCTCTCTTCACCACCTGAAATTCTGCAGTTGTTTCACTGCTGTCAGCCGTAGGCTCAGGAGCGGTCGCTACTCCGTCTACACTGAAGGGAATTGTGGATTTAACAGCAGTTTGGGAGGGACAGTGGGACCATCCCCGAGCTTCCCCTGTTTCTGGGGCAGAGTCACTGTCTCCTTCCCCCCGACGCCGCTGCACCTCTCCGTGATCAGAGTGAGTCCTGAGAGGCGTTTACTGGTGGGGACGATAACGTCAGGGAACAATCCCGATTAGGGAAATGGCGAAGTTCAGTTTCCGTGATCGGTTCCCTGGAAGAAAATCACCGGCACCGAGCGATGCCAAGAATCCGGTGTGGATTTGGACCGTCCTGCGGGACAACCATATTATCTGCGAGCGCCAGAACTTCCGTTCCAGCCGCGAAGCGCTGACAGAACATAGAACATAGAACAATACAGCACAGTACAGGCCCTTCGGCCCACAATGTTGTGCCGATCCTTAAACCCTGCTTCCCATATAACCCTCCACCTTAAATTCCTCCAGAAGGTGCCGCTGTCATACAAATTCATGAATGTTCCTCTCCATCAGGTTTGGTGGAAGTGCTAGGTTAATGTAAGTTAGTGATAGTTTTGTGCAAGTTAGTGATTGGTGCAGGTTAACAATGGTGTGTAGTATTAGTTAGTGGTGTATTAGCCTTGCAACCTCGCCCTCTATGCAATGTGGTAGTTGCAAGTTGCCTGTGTTTTACCCTGAACTTGATGTTGACGTAACATTAATCAGGTTTTTTTCTTTCCCTGTGCAGACAGCTGAGAAGATGTCCGGGTAGTCACTGCCTGACCATTCCTCACGTTTCCATCGATGTTTATATAGCAATGGACAGGAATCCTCCGACACGTGCAACATAGCCAGCCACTAAATATTAGTATAAATGCGAAAATATGGGAGCAGGTAGTGGAAGACTAGGCTATTGTGGTTGCTGCCTCAGAAAATGTCTCTGTACGATGCAATAAAAGTAGTCTTCAAATACCTCTCATTCAACGGGGGCCGATCCTTAACTCAGTGAATCATATCAACTTCCTCGCCTGCCGCCCTGGTTGGTCGCTCCAATAAAGTAACTATGTCGGAGTGTGACTTCGATTAAAATGACAATTAATCTGGTCTCTGAGAGAACTCTGTTCCGGTACCCGCTGGCAAGAAAAGGTTCCCCAGAGTAACAATAGAGTCAAGTTCCAGAAATAATATTGGGAACATCAATACCTCACTAGATCGCACCTGGGAACAAGATCTTAGTACATCGACCTGTTCTTCCCCAGGGGCTGTTC
Organism: Hemitrygon akajei; assembly: GCF_048418815.1. Lineage (NCBI taxonomy): Eukaryota > Metazoa > Chordata > Chondrichthyes > Myliobatiformes > Dasyatidae > Hemitrygon > Hemitrygon akajei. The sequence goes on from NC_133147.1 coordinate 974,336, forward strand.
CCAACAGCTACAGGATCTGCCCTGGAGACTTTTTCCCAGGGCATAAATGGCTAATACGGGGTGGGCGTAGAATTTTAAAGTGATGGGTGGGGGATATCAGGGTTAAATTCTTAACACAGAGGCTGATGGATGCATGGAAAGTCCTGCTAGGGTTGGTGGAGGAGAGTTGGGTAGGAGGGAAGGGTTAGGCTTGGTAGGCACAACATCTTGGCCTGAAGGGGCTGTAATGTTCTATGTTTGACTTCAGTGAAAATATTGCAGTAACAAATGTCCCTGTTCAGTCATCAAACACATCAAACGTCACCTTCCGTCCTTCAGTGTTTCTTAATCGAAAGTGTGCAAGATTTTTTGAATCTATGGTCAACCTTTCTGTTGGCGTGCAGTTCCTACATTGGGACTGAGTGTAACTGGCCCACTGCACCGGACCGAGCGTAACTGACCCCCGGCATCGGACTGAGTGTAACTGACCCACCTGCCCTGGGACTGAATGTAACTGATCCCCACCATCGGACTGAGTGTAAATGACCCACCTGCCCTGGGACTGAATGTAACTGACCCCCACCATCGGACTGAGTGTAAATGACCCACCTGCCCTGGGACTGAATGTAACTGACCACCACCATCGGACTGAGTGTAAATGACCCACCTGCCCTGGGACTGAATGTAACTGACCCCCACCATCGGACTGAGTGTAAATGACCCACCTGCCCTGGGACTGAATGTAACTGACCCCCACCATTGGACTGAGTGTAACTGACCCACCTGCCCTGGGACTGAATGTAACTGACCCCCAACATCGGACTGAGTGTAACTGACCCACCTACCCTGAGACTGAATGTAACTGACCCCCACCATCGGACTGAGTGTAACTGACCCCCGGCACCCGGACTGAGTGTGACTGACCCCAGGCGTTGCTCTCCCTGTGATCTCACAGAATCATGGGAACAGTCCGTGTTCAACCGCAACAACAATCAAATGTCCCGTTTCATTTGACATCGTTTTGGCGGGTAGATGTTACTCCGTCAAAGCTCTTTCTGCAAATGGACGTTTTCATGCCCAATTTTTTTACACAATTTTAATCCAAAGTGGGTATATGGTGAGTTTGGATTGCTGCCCTGGCAGGTTTACTAAAGCACATACCAAATGCTGGAGGAACTCAGCAGGCCAGTCAGCATCTATGGATAAGAGTATAGTCAACGATTCGGGTGAAACCCTTCAGCAGGACAACTTGACTCAGACAAAGGAGGAGAAATGTTACCTCTAATATTTTTTTATCGCAGCTGCGCGATCAACCATTGCTCTGAGCAGGAAAATTTTCCACAGCCTGAAAACCACGTGGCATATTGTATAAAATAAAATCTCAACTGCGCGGCAACGAAGGTGATGGGCGTGGGAGCATTTCAGTGACTGCGCGGCCGCGCACCCGCACTGCTCAGAGGGAACAGTGCTGCTGAAATCAAATGAAAACTCGACAAACATTTAGTTGAACCTTTCCAACATGACAAAATGCTAGCAACAAGATCAGATGGCATCTGTAGAGATAGAAACATGGTTAATGTTTTGGGGGTAGCGATAATGTGAGAAAGCTATTATGTATGAATTTGCAGAGGGTGGCAGGAGTGGAGGGAACAGAAGGAGAGTTCATGATGGGGTGGACACCAAAGTTGTGCAGGAAACACGCTGCTTTTGCTGGATAAGAGGGCAGATGAACCAATGTGCTAGAACAGTGAGTGGCAGGCAAGGCTGGCACTGTATTGGGATCAAAGAGGAATGCCAGAAACACCTACAAGAGCAGGTGGCATCTATGAAGGGTGACAACACGTGTTTGTATTTTCTCCCTGTGACCTCATTGGTTTCCACTGGGGGGGGGGGGTGTTGCTGGCAACACCCACAAGACCAGGCAGCATTTGTGGAGAGAGACAACAGGAGTTTGTACAATCTCCCCATAACTGTGTGGGTTTCTTCTGGGTTCTCTGGTTTCCTTCTTCTTCTTTTGAGCTTTTACGACAGTTGGCATCCACACTGTTGCATTACTGCCATCTTCAGGATTTACTGTCCCTCATTGTCCATTCACTTGACTGCCTAAAGTCATCTGTCCAGTCCCATCGCCCTTAAAAACTAAACAACCATTTCCTCCCCTGATCACTCTCCCCACATTCCAATAAACCTTTAACACTGTTCTCTACCAGTCCTATTTTGCGTAATTGTTGTAGCATTTGTTGTCTTTCCTGTGCAAATCTCTTGCATGAAATAAGGGTATGCTCTACTGTTTCAGTCTCCTGACATAGATTGCAAAAACCTGTCGGATGTTTATTTATGATGGCCAGAGTACCATTAAGGTTGCTGTGCCCAATTCTCAGTCTACTTATAATTACTTGCTCCTTCCGCTTTACTCCCCTACTCCTTCCCAAATCTTCTCTGTTCTGAATTGAATGTAAATGTCTTCCTTTTATTGCTCTATCCCAATGCTGCTGCCACTGTTGATTTATCTTTCTCCACATTATGCTCTTCTCTTCTGATTTTGATAGTTTAATATTGACCTCTACAGATCCTTATTTGACTGCTGCTTTTGCCAGCTTATCTGCTGTTTCATTTCCCATAATACCCGAATGTGCTGGAACCCACATGAATGCGATATTTTTGCCTTGTCTAGCCAGTCTTGAATTTGCAAACAGGATTTCATAAAGCAGATCCTGGTGTCCTCTAGCTGTACCTGCCTTAATGCTTGCAAGGGTCGATACAGAATCACTACATATCATAATATTATTACAATCAATCTGCTCACTCCATTCTAGTGCTAACAATATGGCAAACATTTCAACTGCATAAACACTCAAGCAATCCTGCGTTCTCTTGCTAATTTCCACTTGATAACTTGGCACAACAATTGCAGAGTGTTCTACCTGTTTCTGGATCCTTTGATCCATCCGTAAAAATCTGTACGTCTTTATATTTTCATTCCCTATACCTATGATAGGGAATTTCACTGAGTATATTCACTGAGTATATCAACCGTTTTATTACTGCATTTAATCTTAAGCAATTCCAAATCTACAGAGGGATTTTCTAATACCCAGAAAGGTCTGAGAGGCCACACCACACTTGGACAAAACTCTTTATCATATACACCCATATCTTTTGCTGTTTGCTCTCCTGTCCAGCCAAAACTTTCTTTTTGTGTCCTTTCCTTCTCCCAGCATGTCTCCAACACCCTTTTTGTAGGATGGCTATCACCATGCCCCCTTAAATTAATCCAGTAATTGGCCTCCAGCTGTTTATGTCACAGCCCCAATGGCATTTCATTTGCTTCAACTTGGAGTGCACATACTGGGGAAGTTCTAACCGCTCCCAAGCACACCCTTAGAGCCCGAGCTTGCACAAGATCCAGTTCTGCTAACACAGATTTTGCTGCTGACCCGTATACAATACTTCCATTATCTAATCTTGATCTTATTAATGCTACATAAATATATTTCAGTGATGCAAAATCCGCACCCAATTCCAAACCAGCAAGACACCTCATGACATTTATCACATTTTTACATTTAGCAACTACATATCTAACATGTTCTCTCCATGTTAATCTCAAGTCAAAGTGCACTCCCCAAAACCAAAAACTTTCAATTCTCTCCAGGTTACTTCCATACAGAGTCAAATTAAGTCCCCTGAGCCTTTTCCTTGTAAAGAACATGGTTTTTGTCTTCTCCACTGAAAATTTAACACCCCACTTTGTCCCCCACTCTTCAATTTGATTAATTCCATCTTGCATTTTCATAACAATATATTCAATATTTCTCCCTCTTTTCCACAAAGCCCCGTCACCTGCAAACAATTACCTCTCCACTTCCGCTGGTATATTTATGAGTGTGTCCTTTTAACATGTCTAATTGTCCTCCTTCCTACTGCCTGAGCTTGTTTGTACTGAATCATATGTTGGAAGTTATGAGTTCTTTTAACCAATTTAAAAGCTTTATTTCTATTTCTCACTGCTTCCTTACAATTATCATCCCATCATGGCATTACTCTTTTCTTTGTTCCTCCTTTACTTTTAGGAATGGATTATAATGCAGCTGATATTATACCTTGTTTTAATATGTTGTTAGGTGTTTCTATGTCCATCTCATCACTGACCTGACTTAGATATCTATCACTTTTTTCCAGAAACTTCTCCCAATCGGCTTTCTCAAGGATTCATTTCTCACCTATACAGTATTTATCTTGCACCAGACTGGGTAATGATCACTCCCTACAGTTCCTTCTTGGGTACACTAACCACTCACATACTGATGCAATAGAGTTTGATACTAATGTAAGATCAAGCACAGATTCTTTACTTGTATTAACATCAATTCTAGTACTACTGCCATCATTTAGGCACACTAAATACTTCTCTTCTAGCAACTCCTCTATTACTTGACCGTTGATGTCTGTTCTGTCGTTCCCCCATAATACATTATGTCCATTAAAATCACCACACCAAACGTTATTACTATTCTGCCCTTCTATCTCCTCAAGCTTGTTTAACTCTAGCCTTTTGCATGGATTATAATAATTCATAATCACCAACTCTTTCCTTTCAGCCCATACTTTTACTACCACATACTCTTGTTCACTTCCTATTCCTAGTATTCTATAAAGAATACCTTGCTTTCCATAAGTTGCACATCCTCCTCATCCCCCCTTTCTCCTGTCTCGCCTTACTGCCTCATAACCATATAAAACAAAATCTAAATTAGGTTTTAACCAGGTCTCCTGGATACACACAACATCTGGCTTTTATCTCCTACTAGCTATAAACTACTTGAAATCTTGTCCATTACTAATCAGGCTTCTTGCATTCCATTGAAGAAGTAGCATTATTAGTAATATTAAATCACACATACTGTCTCTTGACTTGACTGTACCCTGAGTTCATCATCTACCTCTTCCCATTTTAATCCTATCATACCCAAATGGTGCTCTGCAGCTTTCACAATAATCTGAATCCTTTCAGTTTTAGATTTGATCTCACAAGTTGCATTTCCCACTCCTGCTATAAAGGCCACCAATTTCTTCTTCTCTATCCATGCATTTTTCTTATCTTGCCTTTCTTTAGCTGCCACTTGCTCTTTGCTACATCCTCCCTCATTCAATTTCTTCTGTCCTGCCAATTTGACTGCCTCAGCATATGAGACTTTTTCCTTCACCCTTATCTTCTGCACCTCCACCTCTTTTTTCACCACTTCACATCCCCAGTACACTACACTATGGTTACCTCCACAATTACAACACTTTGGTCCCACTCCCTCTCCACATTTTCTGTATTCATGTTCCCCACTACACCTTGCACATCTTCTCTTTCCTTTGCACACTTTGGCCACATGCCCAAACTCCTGGCAATTGAAACACCTCATAGGTTTTGGTATATATTCTCTTACATTGTATCTCAGAAATCCAAAATATAACTCCTTATTGGAGGCACCTTATCCTCAAATTCTACCAGAACGGTTTTCAGTCTCCCTTTTCTCTGCTCCCTTTGTCATTCTTTTCACACTCTTCACTGAACTATTCCTCTCCCTTAAGTTCTCCACTAACTCCTTCATATTAACAGAGGGGAACCCCAGAAATCACCCCCTTGCAACCATTGACCCTTTATGCTCCAACTCTTACAACCCTGGACACTGACTTTCCCAACATTAGTCACCTTCATTGCCTTCTCCATCTGCTCTTTAGTTTTACATCCTTTCAGCAAATATCCATCTCCTAAAATTCTCGCATGGCTCACTTCCCCTACTTGCCCTCTGATGATTTTTGTTAGAGTAAGCGGATTGATTTTCTTTACTCTCCCTTCCCCCTCAAATCTTACCACTGCATTTAGCAATTTTGCCCTTAGGCCCTTCTCTTCAAATTCTCTTCCCTCATTTTCCGATCCACCTACACTAGACCCACCTTTTTTTCTCTTCCGACCCATCACCTTCCTATTCTTAGTCCCTCTCCCCATCTCTTCCCACTCAACCTCCATGCTGCTGCTGTCACCATCAGTCTCCCTCCCTGCCATCATATTGGAGTTTGCAAGGAACTGTGTACGAATATCGTTCCAGACCTATACAGGCCATCGGTCAATATTCCCACAGAATGTCCCCCATAACACCCCAGTAGTCAGCCGCCGCCACTCCCAGCCCTCTTCTCTGGTTTTCAATCACAGTCTGGGTTAATAGCAGTTAGTAGGTTAATTGGTCATTGTAAATTATCCCATGATTAGGTTAGGGTTAAATTGATGTGTTGCAGGTGGTGCAGCTCAAAGGGCTGGAAGGGCCATTCCACACTGCATCTAAATAAATACATAAATTAATAGCCTGAGATGAGGAGTTGACCTTCCATCAGAACTGGCTTACCCCATAACAAGCTGGCTGGTTGAAAGTGAAATGGCAACCAGGAGATGTTCTTTATTCACTCAACATCTACAACATCTCATCTGGATGGAAAGATGTCGAATCAATGTCTGTCACTGAGTCAACTGAACAAGTAACATAAGAATGAGAAAATCTGCACAAGCTGGAGGTCCAGAGCAACACACACAAAATGCCGGAGGAACTCAGCGGGTCAGGTGGCATCTGCGGAATAGAGTGAACAGTCGATGCTTTGGGCCGAGATCCTTCTTCAGGACTGGAAAGGAAGGGTGAGGATGCCAGAATAAAAATGTGGGGAGAGGATGAAGGGATGCAAGCTGGGTATAAGGAGATAGGTGAAGGCAGTTTGATGGGAAAGGTAAAGAGCTGAAGAGGAAGGAATCTGATAGCAGAGGAGAGTGGACCACAGGAGAAAGTGAAGGAGGAGAGGAACTGAAGGGAAGTGATGGGCAGGTGAGTGGCAGGTGAGAAGAAGTAAAAGGCCAGAGTGGGGAATGGAACAAGAGGGAAGGGGAAGATAAATTTTTATTTACCAGAAGGAGAAATGGATAAAGGATGAAATATGAAGGTAAGCTAGCCAATGATGTAAAAGAGGATACCAAAAGATTTTCAGATATAAAAAAGAGTAAAAGAAAGATGAGAGTGGATATCAGAACACTGGAACAGTAGTAATGGGGACCAAAAAATGGTAGCCAAACTTAGTAAGTATTTTGTATTGGTCTTCACTGTAGAAGACACTTGCAGCATACCAGAAATTGGATGCACAAGATAAAATAGGCTAAAGTAATATGGTTAACTAAAGGGGAATCTTGCTTGACAAAATCTCTTGGAATTCTTTGAGGAAATAACAGGCAGGATAGACAAAGGAGAGTCAGTGGATATTGGGTACTTGGAAGGCCCTTGACAAGGTGTCACTCATTAGGCTGCTTAACAAGATAAGAGCCCATGGTATTACAGGAAAGATACAAGCCTGGACAGAAATTTGGCTGACTTGCAAAGAGTGGAAATGAAGGGAGCCTTCCTGGTTGGCTGCTGGTGTTCCACAGGGGTCTGTGTTGGGTCGAATTCTTTTTACATTATATGTCAATGACTTGGATGATGGAATTGATGGCTTTGTGCCCAAGTTTGCAGATGATACAAAGACAGGTGGTGGTGCAGGTAGTGTTGAAGCAGCAGAGAGTTTGTAGAAGGACTTCAACAGATTAGGAGAATGGGCAATGAAATGACAAATGGATTATAATGCAGGGAAATGTATGATCATGCATTTTGGTAGAAGGAATAGTGTAGACTATTTTCCAAACGGTGAGAAAATTTAAAAAAAAAACAGAGGTACAAAGGGACTTGGGAGTCCTCATGCAGGATTCTCTAAAGGTTAACTTGCAGTGGTGAGGAAGGCAAATGCAATGTTAGCATTCATTTTGAGAGGACTAATTTATAAAAGCAAAGATGTAATGCTGAGGTTTATAGGGCACTGGTGAGGCCTCACTTGGAGTACTGTGAGCAGTTTTGGACCCCTTATTTAAGAAAAGAAGTGCTGGCATTGGAGAAGGTTCAGAGGAAGTTCACCGAGATTGATTCCAAGAATGAAAGGGTTAATGTAAGAGCAACGATTGATGGTTCTGGGCCTGTACTCACTGGAGTTTAGAAGCATGAGGAGGGATCTCATTGAAATCTATTGAATTTGAAAGGCCTTGATAGAGTGGATATGGAAAGGATGTTTCCTATATTGGGAGTGTCTAGGACAAGAGGGCATAACCTCAGAATTGTGGGACATCCCTTTAGAACAAAGACGAGGAGGAATTTCTTTAACCAGAGAGTGGTGAATCTATGGAATTCATTGCCACAGATAGCTGTGGAGGCCTAGACTTTGGGTATATTTAAAGTGGAGCGTGATAGGTTCTTGATTCATCTGGGCATCAAAGTTTATGAGGAGGAGACAGGAGAATGGGGTTGAGAAGGATATTTAGTCAGCCATGATCTAATGGCAGTGGAGACTCGATAGGCCAAATGCTCCGATATCATATAGACATACTACCTTAAAAGTAGTCCTATTGAAGGTGTCTGGAAACGAATGTTGTCTTCCCCGGTCTGGCTGCCTGAGGATTGGGCAAGGTCACAGACTGCGCAGGATGGAGGTCTGAGGCCAGCATAAAGGAAGGAGAGGAAGGGAGGCTTACGGAAAGAACAATGCAATACTGAATATTGAACTGTTGCTTCACTTGGGTCCCGGTCGAGTCTACATACAACTTGGTTGTGGGACAGTGCTGGAACGGATGGTGTGGGAAAGGGCTTTGGGCCTCCCTGTATTTAACTGGATGACGTCATTGTTCCTGTAATGCTGGACGTCAGTCTGGGAGTTTAGTGAGGCTAAGGAAGATGGTCTGGATACAGTTGGTCTGTTCTTTTGGATAATTTTCACTGCCTAGCACATGCACACTTCTCTTCACCACCTTCGGGGAGGAGGTAGGGGAAACTGAAGACACACACTCAGTAATACTTTCCCTCCACCATCAGATTACTGAATAGTCCATGAACCCATGAATGTTTTTTAACAGAATGTATTTAATTTTGTATTTTATAATAATTCAAAGTCATGCACTGTACTGCTGTGTCAAACATCAAAATTCACATTCTGTGTTAGTGATAATAAACCTGACTCTGGTGTGTGGATGGACAGCTGGTGGTCAAAGGTAGGAAGGACACGACAGATCCTGGGAGAGACCGGAGATAATGGAGTGGGAAACTGAGAGAAGCTCTTACTCCTCGGCTTCCCGTATCCTCCTGCTGGGGCCTATGGGCACACTGCACAACTGTAGCTCCACTGCCCTGAGACAGGCCTGTGGGCAGGCTGCACAACTGTAGCTCCACTGCCCTGAGACAGGCCTGTGGGCAGGCTGCACAACTCAGCTCCACTGCCCTGAGACAGGCCTGTGGGCAGGCTGCACAACTCAGCTCCACTGCCCTGAGACAGGCCTGCGGGCAGGCTGAACAACTGTAGCTCCACTGCCCTGAGACAGGCCTGTGGGCAGGCTGAACAACTACAGTTCTACTCTTCTTGAAGAGGTGTTAACTGGGTTTTATCTGCCCCTCAGGTGATATGAAACATTCCAAATCAGAATGAAATATATTACATTTGTTGTTCTGCAGCAGTGGTACATTGCAATTCATAAAAATCACTACACTTTAAGAAATATTATAAAAAGCATGTCAACATACCAAAAGAAGTTTCCCACTCCTGGAAATTTACCCAAAACAACAGAATGAAGCTGTACTATCCAGTCCTAAAACTGTTGCTCCTTGTTATATCAGGCTGCGCAGAAAGTGACCTCTGTACTTTCCGATACCAATGATATGCTACAAGAAGTCTTCACTGGCCTGAGATGCTTGGAAAGTTCAGGAGGTTGATGCCACGATTAACGAGGGTGCAGAGATGCCCCGGCAGTGGCAAGTGTTGATCTCATCGGCCGGCTTTTCATTTTGTGGCAATCTCTTCTGCTTACACAATGTCCATATCCTTCAATTTCCCTCATATCCGTGTGCCTATCTAAATGTCTCTTAAAGCCTTCCATTGTCTTTCCCTTCCCCCTTCCCACTTTTACTCTGCCTCCTCTTCCAGCTGCCTATCACCTCTCTCATGATTCTGCCTTCTTCTACCACCCATAGTGCTTTCCTCTTACATTCCTCCTTCAACTTTCCTGCCTATCCCCTCCCTGCTTCCCCTCCCCCACCCCTTGATCTTTCCTCTGATTGGTTTTTCACCTGGCACCTACCAGCGTTCTCCTTCCCACCCTCCCCCCACCTTCTTTATAGGGCCCCTGCCCCCTCCCTCTTCAGTCCTGACAAAGGGTCTCTGCCTGAAATGTTGACTGCTCGTTTCAACAGATGCTGCCCAACCTGCTGAGTTCCTCCAGCGTGTTGTACGTGCTTCCATTGTCGTTACCACTGTACCAGGCAGCACATTCCAGGCATCCAGCACTCTCGGAGTAAAATACTTATCCCTCACATCCCCTTTGAATCTACCTCCTCCCATCTTCAATGCATGCCCTCTGGTATTAGACATCTCTACCGTGGGAAACAGATACTCCCTGTCCACTATCTATGCCTCTCCTAATCTTAGAAACATCTTCCCCCTGTCTTCACTGCTCCAGAAAAAACAACACAAGTATGTCCAACCTCTCGTGACAGCACAAGCCCTCTAAGCTAGGCAGCATCCTGGTTAAGCCTCTTCTGGACCCTCTCCAAAGCCTCAACATTCTTCCTATAAGGAAGAGACCAGAACTAAATGCAATACTCCAGATACAGCCTAACTAGATTTTTAATAAAGCTGCAACAAAACTTCCTGACCTTTAAACTCATTGGCTTGACTAATAAAGGCAAGCATGCCATACGCCTTCTTAACCATCCTATCGACCTATGTAGCCACTTTCAGGAAACTATGCCGTCACAAAATGTGTGCATGAGAAGGTTCTTGGATCTTACACCTTGGAGCATGCTGTCCTTACGGTGAAGTTTAAATGGTTTGGCATGGACTAGATGGGCAGAAGGGCCTCCTCTGTGCTCTAGTTTCCATATGACTCTATGGAAAGAAGGCAATGGCAAATCGCTTCTGAAGAAGGATATGCCAAGAACAATCATAGTCACGAGACCATGATGAGCCATGTCATATGACACGGCACATAATGATGCTGAGGAGGAGAAGGATTCCTGCACCGCCATTGGTGAGGGAATCCAGGAATTAGGTACAGGAATGATGAAGGATTGGTGGTAAATTTCCCAGTGTGGATGGTGTGTGACTGGAAGGAAAACCTGCAGCTAATGGCTTTCCCCACACCTGTGCTCTGGACCACCCCAGTGACAGAACCTAAGACCATGAGATACAGGAGCAGAATTGGTCAGGGCTTTGGAGTGTGCTGTGCCACTGACCTAGTGTCTGACTGGAGCCACAATGTGACTGTGAATGTAGGGGTAGGTGGACTATCAACCCACTCCGTCAGCCCACAGATTCCATGATAACGATCAAACGCATTTACACTCAAGAGTCCGGACTGTGGGTGTCGGATTTCCTGGTGAGGGAGTGAAGGGTCCGGACTGTGGGCATTGGATTTCCTGGTGAGGGAGTGAAGGGTTCGGATTGTGGGCGTTGGATTTCCCTGTGAGGGAGTGAAGGGTCCGGACTGTGGGTGTTGGATTTCCCTGTGAGGGAGTGAAGGGTCCGGACTGTGGGTGTTGGATTTCCCGGTGAGGGAGTGAAGGGTCTGGACTGTGGGCGTTGGATTTCCCGGTGAGGGAGTGAAGGGTCTGGACTGTGGGTGTTGGATTTCCCGGTGAGGGAGTGAAGGGTCTGGACTGTGGGTGTTGGATTTCCCGGTGAGGGAGTGAAGGGTCCGGACTGTGGGTGTTGGATTTCCCTGTGAGGGAGTGAAGGGTCCGGACTGTGGGTGTTGGATTTCCCAGTGAGGGAGTGAAGGGTCCGGACTGTGGGTGTTGGATTTCCCGGTGAGGGAGTGAAGGGTCCGGACTGTGGGCTTTGGATTTCCCAGTGAGGGAGTGTGAAGGATCTGGACTGTGGTTGTAGTTTTTATCAGCTGGTTCCCGGCAGCTGTACATCATGTTAAAATTCTTCCTGGTACTTTTTTTGGACATGTATATAATTCTTGCCTCAATTCCCTAGAGAGATTCAGTGAAAATCCCAGGGTATTGACAAGTTGATCTATCAATTTTACTGTTATAAGTGCTCAGCAGTGCCAGGCACTGAGCTAGTCTCAGCATGGACAGAGGAGGCTTTTACTGAAGATGGACAGGCTGCAAGGCTGGCTGCAGTTAACTGACTGTGGCTTAGCAAGGAGCTGAATGAGCAGAGTCTGTCACGACAATGAAGTGACAGACAGACATACTTTATTGATTCCGAGGGAAATTGGGTTTCGTTACAGCATAGTATACGAATGTTATACTACGCATGTTACAGGATACAGAATAGTGTAGAAATATAGCAATATAAAACCATAAATAATTAAATAATAATAAGTTAATCATGCCAAGTGGAAATAAGTCCAGGACCAGCCTATTGGCTCAGTGTGTCTGACAATCTGAGGGAGGAGTTGTAAAGTTTGATGGCCACAGGCAGGAATGACTTCCTATGACACTCAGTGTTACATCTCGGTGGAATGAGTCTCTGGCTGAATGTACTCCTGTGCCTAACCGGTACGTTATGGAGTGGATGGGAGTCATTGTCCAAGATGGCATGCAACTTGGACAGCATCCTCTTTTCAGACACTACCGTCAGAGAGTCCAGTTCCACCCCCACAACATCACTGGCCTTACGAATGAGTTTGTTGATTCTATTGGTGTCTGCTACCCTCAGCCTGCTGCCCCAGCACACAACAGCAAACATGATAGCACTGGCCACCACAGACTCGTAGAACATCTTCAGCATCGTCCAGCAGATGTTAAAGGACCTCAGTCTTCTCAGGAAAACATTGAAGACATTGAAGATGTTGGCTCCAGTCCAGATCCAGTGGCAGCATGCCAAGCACACCCTTTAAATCCCAGCCCAAGAACCTGGGGTCCTTGGGCTCCATGAGACAAAAAACAGCCAGATCTTTACTTTGAATGGCATCTCTTAACAGCATGCCAAAAATGCCCTTCAAATCCCATCCCAAGAACCTGCAGATCTCGGACAAAAGCCGGCATTAACTGCAGATCTTTACCAGTACCTTGATCGGTATCTCTGAACAGAGATGAGGAGGAATTTCTTTAGCCAGAGGATGGTGAATCTGTGGAATGTTTTGCCACTGACGGCCATGAAGGCCAAGTTATTGGGTGTATTGAAAGCAGAGGATTTTGATTAGTCAGGGCATCAAAGGATACAGGCGAATAGGGCTGAGTGGGATGGTAAATCAGCCATGAAGGAATGGCAGAGCACACTTGATGGGCCAAATAGCCTAATTGTGTTCCTATGTCTTATGGTTTCAACTCTCCTGGTGAAAGTGTACAGATTGTTGAGAGTGAAAACTCAGTCAAAGCTGAACTTGGGAGCCAGTTTGAATGTATAAATGTATGCAACACCTGTTTCCAGTGTCTTTAAAACAGAAAACGAATATATAACATAGAACAGTACAGCACAATACAGGCCCTTCTGCCCACAATGTTTTGCCAAGCTATATAAACTTACTCTAGGATCAATCTAACCCTTCCCTCGCACCTTTCCTATCATCCATGTGCCTATCTGAGAGTCTCTTAAATGTTTCTAATGTATCTGCCTCTATCACCAGCCCTGGCGGTGTGTTCCATCCACCCTCCTCTCTCTCTGCTGATGTTCAGCAAGGAGGAGATGTCATTTCCGATCTGGGCAGACTGTGATCTCCCGGTGAAGAAGTCAAGGATCCAGCTGCAGAGGGAGGTACAGAGGCCCAGGTTTTCGAGCCTGTTGATTAGAACTGAGGGTGTGATTGTGTTGAATGCCCAGCTATAGACAATAAATAGCACAGGTATTGGTATTGTCCACCTGATCCAAGGACAGGTGGAGAGCCAGTAAGGGTGCATCTGTTGTAGACCTTTTGTGGCGATATGCAAGTTGCAGTGGGTCCAGGTCCTTACTTAAGAAGGAGTTAATTCTGTCCATGACCAAACTCTCAAAGAACTTCATCACAGTAGATGTGAGTGCAACTGGGCGATAACCATTGAAGCAGCTCACCCCGCTCTCCTTGGGCACTGGTATGATTGTCACCCTTTTGAAGTAGGTGGGAACTTCCGACTGCAGCAGTGAAAGATTGAAGATGTCAATGAACACTCTTTCCAGTTGGTTGGCACAGCTTTTCAGGGCCTGATGCCTTGTGAGGGTTCTCCCTCATGAAAAATATTTTGATGTTGACCTCCAAGGCAGAGATCACAAAGGTTACTAGAGGGTGCAGGGATTTGCACTGGTGCAGATTTATTCTTCCTTGCAAAGTGTGCATAAAAGTGGTGAGGTCACCAGGGAGAGAAGCATCACTCTTGATGGCTAGGATTTGGTAAGGCTGCATTTTGAATTTTGTATTCAATTTGGTCACCCCGCTACAGGAAATTAGCAGGGAAGAGTGCAGAGGAGATTTACGAGAATATTGCTGGGATTCAAGGGATTGAGTTATGGAGAGAGTTTGAGCAGGCTGGGACTTCTTTCCCCCGATCATTGGAGAATTAGTGGTGATCCTGGTGATCCTACAGATGTGTTTAAAACCATGAGCGTGATGAATGCACATAATCTTTTTCCTGTGTTTGAAGAACCCAGAACTTGAGAACACAGATTCAGGGTAAAAAGGAGGAAGGGAGTTTAATAGGAATCTGAGGGACAATGTTTCACTTAGGGGGTGGTCCGTATATGGAATGAGCTGCCAGAGGAAGTGGTTGAAGCTCGTGCATTAACAACATTGAACAGGAAAGGTTCAGAGGAACATGGACCAAATAACTTGGATGGGTATTTTGGTCGTCCTGGATCAGCTGCACTGAAGGACCTGCCACTGTGCTGTATGACACCATGAATCCAGCACTCTATTTTGCAATGATAATTCAGATATATTACCAAATATGGTTTGACCTTTGAACCATATTTTTATTAACTTTGAACAAATCTTTAGACAGATAATCTCTGTAAGGAGTGGAATTTCATAGAAACATAGAAAACCTACAGCACAATACAGGCCCTTTGGCCCACAAAGTTGTGCCGAACATGTCCCTGCCTTAGAAATTACTAGGCTTACCTATAGCCCTCTATTTTACCAAGCTCCATGTACCTATCTAAAAGCCCCTTAAAAGACCCTATCATATCCACCACCACTACTGTTGCCGGCAGCCCATTCCATGCACTCACCACTCTCCGAGTAAAAGAACTTACCCCTGACATCTCTTCTGTACCTACTCCCCAGCACCTTAAACCTGTGTCCTCTTGCGGCAACCATTTCAGCCCTGGGGAAAAAACCTCTGACTATCCACACGATCAATACCTCTCATCATCTTGTACACCTCTATCAGGTCACCTCTCATCCTCCTTCGCTCCAAGGAGAAAAGGCCGAGTTCACTCAACCTATTCTCATAAGGCATGCTCCCCAATCCAGGCAACATCCTTGTAAATCTTCTCAGCACCCTTTCTATAGCTTCCACATCCTTCCTGTAGTGAGGCGACCAGAACTGAGCACAGTACTCCAAATAGGGTCTGACCAGGGTCCTATATAACTGCAACATTACCTCCCAGCTCCTAAACTGAATCCCACAATTGATGAAGGCTAATACACCATATGCCTTCTTAACCACAGAGTTAACCTGCACAGCTGCTTTGAGCGTCCTATGGACTCGGACCCCAAGATCCCTCTGATCCTCCACACTGGCAAGAGTCATACCATTAATACTACATTCTGCCATCATATTTGACCTACCAAAATGAACCACTTCACACTTATCTGGGTTGAACTCCATCTGCCACTTCTCAGCCCAGTTTTGCATCCTATCAATGTCCTGCTGTAACCTCTGACAGCCCTCCACACTATCCACGGCACCTCCAACCTTTGTGTCATCAGCAAGCTTACTAACCCATCCCTTCACTTCCTCATCCAGGTCATTTATAAAAATCACGAAGAGTAAGGGTCCCAGAACAGATCCCTGAGGCACTCCACTGGTGACCGACCTCCATGCAGAATATGACCCACCTACAACTCCTTCTGTGGTCAAGCCAGTTCTGGATCCACAAAGCAATGTTCCCTTGGATCCCATGCCTCCTTACTTTCTCAATAAGCCTTGCATGGGGTACCTTATCAAATGCCTTGCTGAAATCCATATACAGTACATGTACTACTCTTCCTTCATCAATGTGATTAGTCACATCCTCAAAAAATTCAATCAGGCTTGTAAGGCACAATGGGCCCTTTACAAAGTCATGCTGACTATTCCTAATCATATTATACCTCTCCAAATGTTCATAAATCCTGCCTCTCAGGATCTTCTCCATCAACTTAACAACATTGTAATGTTTGTCACTTCTCCTCAAATGGAGATATACCAGTTACCAATACTCATAAACCTGACCCTTCCATTGTGATGGAAAGTTTAAAAACTTTACCGATCACTCCTCTGGTAATTAGACATTATACAGATGATCATAATATGGGAATGATGTGACAGCGCTAGAGAGGGTGCAGATCACTGAACGATGTGACTGTTTGGAGATGCAGGTCACTGAACGATGTGACTGTTTGGAGATGCAGGTCACTGAACGATGTGACTGTTTGGAGAGGGTTCAGATCACTGAATGATGTGACTGTGCTGGAGAGGGTGAAGATCACTAAACGATGTGACTGTGCTGGAGTGAGTGCAGATCACTGAACGATGTGACTGTTTGGAGATGCAGATCACTGAACGATGTGACTGTGCTAGAGAGGGTGCAGGTCACTGAACGATGTGACTGTGCTGGAGTGAGTGCAGATCACTGAACAATGTGACTGTTCGGAGATGCAGATCACTGAATGATGTGACTGTGCTGGATTGAGTGCAGATCACTGAATGATGTGACTGTGCTGGAGTGAGTGCAGATCACTGAACGATGTGACTGTGCTGGAGTGAGTGCAGATCACTGAATGATGTGACTGTTTGGAGATGCAGGTCACTGAACGATGTGACTGTTTGGAGATGCAGGTAACTGAACGATGTGACTGTTTGGAGATGCAGGTCACTGAACGATGTGACTGTTTGGAGAGGGTTCAGATCACTGAATGATGTGACTGTGCTGGAGTGAGTGCAGAGCACTGAACGATGTGACTGTTTGGAGATGCAGGTCACTGAACGATGTGACTGTTTGGAGAGGGTTCAGATCACTGAATGATGTGACTGTTTGGAGATGCAGGTCACTGAATGATGTGACTGTTTGGAGAGGGTTCAGATCACTGAATGACGTGACTGTTTGGAGATGCAGGTCACTGAACGATGTGACTGTTTGGAGAGGGTGAAGATCACTGAACGATGTGACTGTGCTGGAGTGAGTGCAGATCACTGAACGATGTGACTGTGCTGGAGTGAGTGCAGATCACTGAACGATGTGACTGTGCTGGAGTGAGTGCAGATCACTGAACGATGTGACTGTGCTGGAGAGGGTGCAGATCACTGAATGATGTGACTGTTTGGAGATGCAGATCACTGAATGATGTGACTGTGCTGGAGTGAGTGCAGATCACTGAACGATGTGACTGTTTGGAGATGCAGATCACTGAACGATGTGACTGTGCTAGAGAGGGTGCAGGTCACTGAACGATGTGACTGTGCTGGAGTGAGTGCAGATCACTGAACGATGTGACTGTTTGGAGATGCAGATCACTGAATGATGTGACTGTGCTGTATTGAGTGCAGATCACTGAATGATGTGACTGTGCTGGAGTGAGTGCAGATCACTGAACGATGTGACTGTTTGGAGATGCAGATCACTGAATGATGTGACTGTGCTAGAGAGGGTGCAGGTCACTGAATGATGTGACTGTGCTGGAGTGAGTGCAGATCACTGAACGATGTGACTGTTTGGAGATGCAGATCACTGAATGATGTGACTGTGCTACAGAGGGTGCAGGTCACTGAACGATGTGACAGTGCTGGAGTGAGTGCAGATCACTGAACGATGTGACTGTTTGGAGATGCAGATCACTGAACGATGTGACTGTTTGGAGAGGGTGCAGGTCACTGAACGATGTGACTGTTTGGAGAGGATGCAGATCACTGAACGATGTGACTGTTTGGAGAGGATGAAGATCACAGAACGATGTGACTGTGCTGGAGTGAGTGCAGATCACTGAATGATGTGACTGTGCTAGAGAGGGTGCAGGTCACTGAATGATGTGACTGTGCTGGAGTGAGTGCAGATCACTGAACGATGTGACTGTTTGGAGATGCAGATCACTGAATGATGTGACTGTGCTACAGAGGGTGCAGGTCACTGAACGATGTGACAGTGCTGGAGTGAGTGCAGATCACTGAACGATGTGACTGTTTGGAGATGCAGATCACTGAACGATGTGACTGTTTGGAGAGGGTGCAGGTCACTGAACGATGTGACTGTTTGGAGAGGATGCAGATCACTGAACGATGTGACTGGAGAGGGTGAAGATCACTGAACGATGTGACTGTGCTGGAGTGAGTGCAGATCACTGAACGATGTGACTGTTTGGAGAGGATGCAGGTCACTGAACGATGTGACTGTGCTGGAGTGAGTGCAGATCACTGAACGATGTGACTGTGCTGGAGTGAGTGCAGATCACTGAATGATGTGACTGGAGAGGGTGTAGGTCACTGAACGATGTGACTGGAGAGGGTGTAGGTCACTGAACAAGGTGACTGGAGAGGGTGTAGGTCACTGAATGATGTGACTGTGTTGCAGAGGGTGCAGGTTAATGAACGATGTGACTCTGTTGGAGATGCAGATCACTGAACGATGTGACTATGCTGGAGATGCAGATCACTGAACGATGTGACTGTGCTGGAGATGCAGGTCAATGAACGATGTGACTGTTTGGAGATGCAAGTCACTGAATGATGTGACTGTGCTGGAGGGGGTGCAGGTCACTGAACGATGTGACTGTGCTGGGGTGAGTGCAGATCACTGAACGATGTGACTGTTTGGAGAGGGTGCAGGTCACTGAACGATGTGACTGTTTGGAGAGGGTGCAGGTCACTGAACGATGTGACTGTTTGGAGAGGGTGCAGGTCACTGAACGATGTGACTGTTTGGAGTGGATGCAGATCACTGAACAATGTGACTGTTTGGAGAGGGTGAAGATCACTGAACGATGTGACTGTGCTGGAGTGAGTGCAGATCACTGAACGATATGACAGTTTGGAGAGGATGCAGGTCACTGAACGATGTGACTGTGCTGGAGTGAGTGCAGATCACTGAATGATGTGACTGGAGAGGGTGTAGGTCATTGAACGATTTGACTGGAGAGGGTGTAGGTCACTGAACAAGGTGACTGGAGAGGGTGTAGGTCACTGAATGATGTGACTGTGTTGGAGAGGGTGCAGGTCAATGAACGATGTGACTGTGTTGGAGATGCAGGTCACTGAACGATGTGACTATGCTGGAGATGCAGATCACTGAACGATGTGACTGTGCTGGAGATGCAGGTCAATGAACGATGTGACTGTTTGCAGATGCAAGTCACTGAACGATGTGACTGTGCTGGAGATGCAGGTCAATGAACGATGTGACTGTTTGCAGATGCAAGTCACAGAATGATGTGACTGTGCTGGAGGGGGTGCAGGTCACTGAACGATGTGACTGTTTGGAGATGCAAGTCACTGAATGATGTGACTGTGCTGGAGGGGGTGCAGGTCACTGAACGATGTGTCTGTTTTGGAGAGGGTGAAGATCACTGAACAATGTGACTGGAGATGCAGGTCATTAAACGATGTGACTGTTTGGAGAGGATGCAGGTCACTGAACGATGTGACTGTTTGGAGAGGGTGTAGGTCACTGAACGATGTGACTGTTTGGAGAGGGTGAAGATCACTGAATGATGTGACTGGAGATGCAGGTCATTGAACGATGTGACTGTTTGGAGATGCAGGTCACTGTACGATGTGACTGTTTTGGAGAGGGTGAAGATCACAGAACAATGTGACTGGAGATGCAGGTCATTGAACGATGTGACTGTTTGGAGATGCAGGTCACTGAACGATGTGACTGTTTGGAGAGGATGCAGGTCACTGTACGATGTGACTGTTTTGGAGAGGGTGAAGATCACAGAACAATGTGACTGGAGATGCAGGTCATTGAACGATGTGACTGTTTGGAGATGCAGGTCACTGAACGATGTGACTGTTTGGAGAGGATGCAGGTCACTGAACGATGTGACTGTTTGGAGAGGGTGAAGATCACAGAAAGATGTGACTGTGCTGGAGTGAGTGCAGATCACTGAACGATGTGACTGTGCTGGAGTGAGTGCAGATCACTGAACGATGTGACTGTGCTGGAGTGAGTGCAGATCACTGAACGATGTGACTGTGCTGGAGTGAGTGCAGATCACTGAACGATGTGACTGTGCTGGAGTGAGTGCAGATCACTGAACGATGTGACTGTTTGGAGATGCAGCTCACTGAAAGATGTGACTGTGCTAGAGAGTGTGCAGGTCACTGAACGATGTGACTGTGCTGGAGTGAGTGCAGATCACTGAACGATGTGACTGTGCTAGAGTGAGTGCAGATCACTGAACGATGTGACTGTTTGGAGATGCAGATCACTGAATGATGTGACTGTGCTAGAGAGGGTGCAGGTCACTGAATGATGTGACTGTGCTGGAGGGGGTGCAGGTCACTGAACGATGTGACTGTTTTGGAGATGGTGAAGATCACTGAACAATGTGACTGGAGATGCAGGTCATTGAACGATGTGACTGTTTGGAGATGCAGATCACTGAACGATATGACTGTTTGCAGAGGGTGCTGGTCACTGAACGATGTGACTGTTTGGAGAGGGTGCAGTCACTGAACGATGTGACTGTTTGGAGAGGATGCAGATCACTGAACGATGTGACTGTTTGGAGATGCAGATCACTGAACGATGTGACTGTGCTAGAGAGGGTGCAGGTCACTGAACGATGTGACTGTGCTGGAGTGAGTGCAGATCACTGAACCATGTGACTGTTTGGAGATGCAGATCACTGAATGATGTGACTGTGCTGTATTGAGTGCAGATCACTGAATGATGTGACTGTGCTGGAGTGAGTGCAGATCACTGAATGATGTGACTGTTTGGAGATGCAGATCACTGAATGATGTGACTGTGCTAGAGAGGGTGCAGGTCACTGAATGATGTGACTGTGCTGGAGTGAGTGCAGATCACTGAACGATGTGACTGTTTGGAGATGCAGATCACTGAATGATGTGACTGTGCTACAGAGGGTGCACGTCACTGAACGATGTGACAGTGCTGGAGTGAGTGCAGATCACTGAACGATGTGACTGTTTGGAGATGCAGATCACTGAACGATGTGACTGTTTGGAGAGGGTGCAGGTCACTGAACGATGTGACTGTTTGGAGAGGGTGCAGGTCACTGAACGATGTGACTGTTTGGAGATGCAGATCACTGAACGATGTGACTGTGCTGGAGTGAGTGCAGATCACTGAACGATGTGACTGTTTGGAGAGGATGCAGGTCACTGAACGATGTGACTGTGCTGGAGTGAGTGCAGATCACTGAACAATGTGACTGTGCTGGAGTGAGTGCAGATCACTGAATGATGTGACTGGAGAGGGTGTAGGTCACTGAACGATGTGACTGGAGAGGGTGTAGGTCACTGAACAAGGTGACTGGAGAGGGTGTAGGTCACTGAATGATGTGACTGTGTTGCAGAGGGTGCAGGTTAATGAACGATGTGACTGTGTTGGAGATGCAGATCACTGAACGATGTGACTATGCTGGAGATGCAGATCACTGAATGATGTGACTGTGCTGGAGATGCAGGTCAATGAACGATGTGACTGTTTGGAGATGCAAGTCACTGAATGATGTGACTGTGCTGGAGGGGGTGCAGGTCACTGAACGATGTGACTGTTTGGAGATGCAAGTCACTGAATGAGGTGACTGTGCTGGAGGGGGTGCAGGTCACTGAACGATGTGACTGTTTTGGAGATGGTGAAGATCACTGAACAATGTGACTGGAGATGCAGGTCATTGAACGATGTGACTGTTTGGAGATGCAGATCACTGAATGATGTGACTGTGCTAGAGAGGGTGCAGGTCACTGAACGATGTGACTGTTTGGAGAGGGTGCAGGTCACTGAACGATGTGACTGTTTGGAGAGGATGCAGATCACTGAACGATGTGACTGTTTGGAGAGGGTGAAGATCACTGAACGATGTGACTGTGCTGGAGTGAGTGCAGATCACTGAACGATGTGACTGTTTGGAGAGGATGCAGGTCACTGAACGATGTGACTGTGCTGGAGTGAGTGCAGATCACTGAATGATGTGACTGGAGAGGGTGTAGGTCATTGAACGATGTGACTGGAGAGGGTGTAGGTCACTGAACAAGGTGACTGGAGAGGGTGTAGGTCACTGAATGATGTGACTGTGTTGGAGAGGGTGCAGGTCAATGAACAATGTGACTGTGTTGGAGATGCAGGTCACTGAACGATGTGACTATGCTGGAGATGCAGATCACTGAACGATGTGACTGTGCTGGAGATGCAGGTCAATGAACGATGTGACTGTTTGCAGATGCAAGCCACTGAACGATGTGACTGTGCTGGAGATGCAGGTCAATGAACGATGTGACTGTTTGCAGATGCAAGTCACAGAATGATGTGACTGTGCTGGAGGGGGTGCAGGTCACTGAACGATGTGACTGTTTGGAGATGCAGGTCAATGAACGATGTGACTGTTTGCAGATGCAAGTCACTGAATGATGTGACTGTGCTGGAGGGGGTGCAGGTCACTGAACGATGTGACTGTTTGGAGATGCAAGTCACTAAATGATGTGACTGTGCTGGAGGGGGTGCAGGTCACTGAACGATGTGACTGTTTTGGAGAGGGTGAAGATCACTGAACAATGTGACTGGAGATGCAGGTCATTAAACGATGTGACTGTTTGGAGAGGATGCAGGTCACTGAACGATGTGACTGTTTGGAGATGCAGGTCACTGTACGATGTGACTGTTTTGGAGAGGGTGAAGATCACTGAACAATGTGACTGGAGATGCAGGTCATTGAACGATGTGACTGTTTGGAGATGCAGGTCACTGAACGATGTGACTGTTTGGAGAGGTTGCAGATCACTGAACGATGTGACTGTTTGGAGAGGGTGCAGGTCACTGAACGATGTGACTGTTTGGAGAGGGTGTAGGTCACTGAACGATGTGACTGTTTGGAGAGGGTGTAGGTCACTGAACGGTGTGACTGTTTGGAGAGGGTGAAGATCACTGAATGATGTGACTGGAGATGCAGATCATTGAACGATGTGACTGTTTGGAGAGGGTGCAGGTCACTGAACGATGTGACTGTTTGGAGAGGGTGCAGGTCACTGAACGATGTGACTGTTTGGAGAGGGTGCAGGTCACTGAACGATGTGACTGTTTGGAGAGGGTGTAGGTCACTGAACGATGTGACTGTTTGGAGAGGGTGTAGGTCACTGAACGATGTGACTGTTTGGAGAGGGTGAAGATCACTGAATGATGTGACTGGAGATGCAGGTCAATGAACGATGTGACTGTTTGGAGATGCAGGTCACTGAACGATGTGACTGTTTGGAGATGCAGGTCACTTAACGATGTGACTGTTTTGGAGAGGGTGAAGATCACTGAACAATGTGACTGGAGATGCAGGTCATTGAACGATGTGACTGTTTGGAGAGGATGCAGTTCACTGAAGATTGTGACAGTGATGGAGAGGGTTCAGATCACTGAACGATGTGACTGTTTGGAGATGCAGGTCACTGAACGATGTGACTGTTTGGAGAGGTTGCAGATCACTGAATGATGTGACTGTTTGGAGATGCAGGTCACTGAACGATGTGACTGTTTGGAGATGCAGGTCACTGTCACTGAACGAAGTGACTGTTTGGAGAGGGTTCAGATCACTGAATAATGTGACTGTTTGGAGATGCAGATCACTGAACGATGTGACTGTTTGGAGATGCAGATCACTGAATGATGTGACAGTATTGGAGAGGGTGCAGATCACTGAACGATGTGACTGTTTGTAGATGCAGGTCACTGAACGATGTGACTGTTTGGAGAGGGTGAAGATTACTGAACGATGTGACTGTTTGGAGAGGGTGAAGATCACTGAACGATGTGACTGTTTGGAGATGCAGCTCACTGAATGATGTGACAGTATTGGAGAGGGTGCAGCTCACTGAATGATGTGACTGTTTGGAGAGGATGCAGGCCACTGAACATTGTGAATGTTTGGAGAGGGTGCAGATCACTGAACGTTGGGATTGTTTGGAGATGTAGGTCACTGAACGATGTGACTGTTTGGAGATGCAGGTCACTGGACGATGTGACTGTGTTGGAGATGCAGATCACTGAACGATGTGACTGTGCAAGAGAGGGTGCAGGTCACTGAACGATGTGACTGTGTTGGAGATGCAAGTCACTGAACGATGTGACTGTTTGGAGATGCAGATCACTGAATGATGTGACAGTATTGGAGTGGGTGCAGATCACTGAACGATGTGACTGTTTGTAGATGCAGGTCACTGAAAGATGTGACTGTTTGGAGATGCAGGTCACTGAACGATGTGACTGTTTGGAGAGGGTGCAGATCACTGAACGATGTGACTGTTTGGAGATGCAGGTCACTGGACGATGTGACTGTGTTGGAGAGGGTGAAGATCTCTGAACAATGTGACTGTGTTGGAGATGCAGATCACTGAATGATGTGACTGTTTGGAGAGGGTGAAGATCACTGAACGATGTGACTGTTTGGAGATGCAGGTCACTGAAGATTGTGACAGTGATGGAGAGGGTTCAGATCACTGAACGATGTGACTGTTTGGAGATGCAGGTCACTGAACGATGTGACTGGAGATGCAGCTCACTGAATGATGGGAGTGTTTGGAGAGGTTGCAGATCACTGAAGATTGTGACAGTGATGGAGAGGGTTCAGATCACTGAACGATGTGACTGTTTGGAGATGCAGGTCACTGAACGATGTGACTGGAGATGCAGCTCACTGAACGATGGGACTGTTTGGAGAGGGTGCAGGTCACTGAATGATGTGACTGTGCTGGAGGGGGTGCAGGTCACTGAGCGATGTGACTGTTTGGAGATGCAGATCACTGAACGATATGACTGTTTGCAGAGGGTGCTCGTCACTGAACGATGTGACTGTTTGGAGAGGGTGCAGTCACTGAACGATGTGACTGTTTGGAGAGGATGCAGATCACTGAATGATGTGACTGTTTGGAGATGCAGATCACTGAACGATGTGACTGTGCTAGAGAGGGTGCAGGTCACTGAACGATGTGACTGTGCTGGAGTGAGTGCAGATCACTGAACCATGTGACTGTTTGGAGATGCAGATCACTGAATGATGTGACTGTGCTGTATTGAGTGCAGATCACTGAATGATGTGACTGTGCTGGAGTGAGTGCAGATCACTGAATGATGTGACTGTTTGGAGATGCAGATCACTGAATGATGTGACT
Organism: Hemitrygon akajei; assembly: GCF_048418815.1. NCBI lineage: Eukaryota > Metazoa > Chordata > Chondrichthyes > Myliobatiformes > Dasyatidae > Hemitrygon > Hemitrygon akajei. The sequence goes on from NC_133147.1 coordinate 999,880, forward strand.
GTGCTAGAGAGGGTGCAGGTCACTGAATGATGTGACTGTGCTGGAGTGAGTGCAGATCACTGAACGATGTGACTGTTTGGAGATGCAGATCACTGAATGATGTGACTGTGCTACAGAGGGTGCACGTCACTGAACGATGTGACAGTGCTGGAGTGAGTGCAGATCACTGAACGATGTGACTGTTTGGAGATGCAGATCACTGAACGATGTGACTGTTTGGAGAGGGTGCAGGTCACTGAACGATGTGACTGTTTGGAGAGGGTGCAGGTCACTGAACGATGTGACTGTTTGGAGATGCAGATCACTGAACGATGTGACTGTGCTGGAGTGAGTGCAGATCACTGAACGATTTGACTGTTTGGAGAGGATGCAGGTCACTGAACGATGTGACTGTGCTGGAGTGAGTGCAGATCACTGAACAATGTGACTGTGCTGGAGTGAGTGCAGATCACTGAATGATGTGACTGGAGAGGGTGTAGGTCACTGAACGATGTGACTGGAGAGGGTGTAGGTCACTGAACAAGGTGACTGGAGAGGGTGTAGGTCACTGAATGATGTGACTGTGTTGCAGAGGGTGCAGGTTAATGAACGATGTGACTGTGTTGGAGATGCAGATCACTGAACGATGTGACTATGCTGGAGATGCAGATCACTGAATGATGTGACTGTGCTGGAGATGCAGGTCAATGAACGATGTGACTGTTTGGAGATGCAAGTCACTGAATGATGTGACTGTGCTGGAGGGGGTGCAGGTCACTGAACGATGTGACTGTTTGGAGATGCAAGTCACTGAATGAGGTGACTGTGCTGGAGGGGGTGCAGGTCACTGAACGATGTGACTGTTTTGGAGATGGTGAAGATCACTGAACAATGTGACTGGAGATGCAGGTCATTGAACGATGTGACTGTTTGGAGATGCAGATCACTGAATGATGTGACTGTGCTAGAGAGGGTGCAGGTCACTGAACGATGTGACTGTTTGGAGAGGGTGCAGGTCACTGAACGATGTGACTGTTTGGAGAGGATGCAGATCACTGAACGATGTGACTGTTTGGAGAGGGTGAAGATCACTGAACGATGTGACTGTGCTGGAGTGAGTGCAGATCACTGAATGATGTGACTGGAGAGGGTGTAGGTCATTGAACGATGTGACTGGAGAGGGTGTAGGTCACTGAACAAGGTGACTGGAGAGGGTGTAGGTCACTGAATGATGTGACTGTGTTGGAGAGGGTGCAGGTCAATGAACAATGTGACTGTGTTGGAGATGCAGGTCACTGAACGATGTGACTATGCTGGAGATGCAGATCACTGAACGATGTGACTGTGCTGGAGATGCAGGTCAATGAACGATGTGACTGTTTGCAGATGCAAGCCACTGAACGATGTGACTGTGCTGGAGATGCAGGTCAATGAACGATGTGACTGTTTGCAGATGCAAGTCACAGAATGATGTGACTGTGCTGGAGGGGGTGCAGGTCACTGAACGATGTGACTGTTTGGAGATGCAGGTCAATGAACGATGTGACTGTTTGCAGATGCAAGTCACTGAATGATGTGACTGTGCTGGAGGGGGTGCAGGTCACTGAACGATGTGACTGTTTGGAGATGCAAGTCACTGAATGATGTGACTGTGCTGGAGGGGGTGCAGGTCACTGAACGATGTGACTGTTTTGGAGAGGGTGAAGATCACTGAACAATGTGACTGGAGATGCAGGTCATTAAACGATGTGACTGTTTGGAGAGGATGCAGGTCACTGAACGATGTGACTGTTTGGAGATGCAGGTCACTGTACGATGTGACTGTTTTGGAGAGGGTGAAGATCACTGAACAATGTGACTGGAGATGCAGGTCATTGAACGATGTGACTGTTTGGAGATGCAGGTCACTGAACGATGTGACTGTTTGGAGAGGTTGCAGATCACTGAACGATGTGACTGTTTGGAGAGGGTGCAGGTCACTGAACGATGTGACTGTTTGGAGAGGGTGTAGGTCACTGAACGATGTGACTGTTTGGAGAGGGTGTAGGTCACTGAACGGTGTGACTGTTTGGAGAGGGTGAAGATCACTGAATGATGTGACTGGAGATGCAGATCATTGAACGATGTGACTGTTTGGAGAGGGTGCAGGTCACTGAACGATGTGACTGTTTGGAGAGGGTGCAGGTCACTGAACGATGTGACTGTTTGGAGAGGGTGCAGGTCACTGAACGATGTGACTGTTTGGAGAGGGTGTAGGTCACTGAACGATGTGACTGTTTGGAGAGGGTGTAGGTCACTGAACGATGTGACTGTTTGGAGAGGGTGAAGATCACTGAATGATGTGACTGGAGATGCAGGTCAATGAACGATGTGACTGTTTGGAGATGCAGGTCACTGAACGATGTGACTGTTTGGAGATGCAGGTCACTTAACGATGTGACTGTTTTGGAGAGGGTGAAGATCACTGAACAATGTGACTGGAGATGCAGGTCATTGAACGATGTGACTGTTTGGAGAGGATGCAGTTCACTGAAGATTGTGACAGTGATGGAGAGGGTTCAGATCACTGAACGATGTGACTGTTTGGAGATGCAGGTCACTGAACGATGTGACTGTTTGGAGAGGTTGCAGATCACTGAATGATGTGACTGTTTGGAGATGCAGGTCACTGAACGATGTGACTGTTTGGAGATGCAGGTCACTGTCACTGAACGAAGTGACTGTTTGGAGAGGGTTCAGATCACTGAATAATGTGACTGTTTGGAGATGCAGATCACTGAACGATGTGACTGTTTGGAGATGCAGATCACTGAATGATGTGACAGTATTGGAGAGGGTGCAGATCACTGAACGATGTGACTGTTTGTAGATGCAGGTCACTGTCACTGAACGAAGTGACTGTTTGGAGAGGGTGAAGATTACTGAACGATGCGACTGTTTGGAGAGGGTGAAGATCACTGAACGATGTGACTGTTTGGAGATGCAGCTCACTGAATGATGTGACAGTATTGGAGAGGGTGCAGCTCACTGAATGATGTGACTGTTTGGAGAGGATGCAGGCCACTGAACATTGTGAATGTTTGGAGAGGGTGCAGATCACTGAACGTTGGGATTGTTTGGAGATGTAGGTCACTGAACGATGTGACTGTTTGGAGATGCAGGTCACTGGACGATGTGACTGTGTTGGAGATGCAAGTCACTGAACGATGTGACTGTTTGGAGATGCAGATCACTGAATGATGTGACAGTATTGGAGTGGGTGCAGATCACTGAACGATGTGACTGTTTGTAGATGCAGGTCACTGAAAGATGTGACTGTTTGGAGATGCAGGTCACTGAACGATGTGACTGTTTGGAGAGGGTGCAGATCACTGAACGATGTGACTGTTTGGAGATGCAGGTCACTGGACGATGTGACTGTGTTGGAGAGGGTGAAGATCTCTGAACAATGTGACTGTGTTGGAGATGCAGATCACTGAATGATGTGACTGTTTGGAGAGGGTGAAGATCACTGAACGATGTGACTGTTTGGAGATGCAGGTCACTGAAGATTGTGACAGTGATGGAGAGGGTTCAGATCACTGAACGATGTGACTGTTTGGAGATGCAGGTCACTGAACGATGTGACTGGAGATGCAGCTCACTGAATGATGGGAGTGTTTGGAGAGGTTGCAGATCACTGAAGATTGTGACAGTGATGGAGAGGGTTCAGATCACTGAACGATGTGACTGTTTGGAGATGCAGGTCACTGAACGATGTGACTGGAGATGCAGCTCACTGAACGATGGGACTGTTTGGAGAGGGTGCAGGTCACTGAATGATGTGACTGTGCTGGAGGGGGTGCAGGTCACTGAACGATGTGACTGTTTGGAGATGCAGATCACTGAACGATATGACTGTTTGCAGAGGGTGCTCGTCACTGAACGATGTGACTGTTTGGAGAGGGTGCAGTCACTGAACGATGTGACTGTTTGGAGAGGATGCAGATCACTGAATGATGTGACTGTTTGGAGATGCAGATCACTGAACGATGTGACTGTGCTAGAGAGGGTGCAGGTCACTGAACGATGTGACTGTGCTGGAGTGAGTGCAGATCACTGAACCATGTGACTGTTTGGAGATGCAGATCACTGAATGATGTGACTGTGCTGTATTGAGTGCAGATCACTGAATGATGTGACTGTGCTGGAGTGAGTGCAGATCACTGAATGATGTGACTGTTTGGAGATGCAGATCACTGAATGATGTGACTGTGCTAGAGAGGGTGCAGGTCACTGAATGATGTGACTGTGCTGGAGTGAGTGCAGATCACTGAACGATGTGACTGTTTGGAGATGCAGATCACTGAATGATGTGACTGTGCTACAGAGGGTGCACGTCACTGAACGATGTGACAGTGCTGGAGTGAGTGCAGATCACTGAACGATGTGACTGTTTGGAGATGCAGATCACTGAACGATGTGACTGTTTGGAGAGGGTGCAGGTCACTGAACGATGTGACTGTTTGGAGAGGGTGCAGGTCACTGAACGATGTGACTGTTTGGAGATGCAGATCACTGAACGATGTGACTGTGCTGGAGTGAGTGCAGATCACTGAACGATTTGACTGTTTGGAGAGGATGCAGGTCACTGAACGATGTGACTGTGCTGGAGTGAGTGCAGATCACTGAACAATGTGACTGTGCTGGAGTGAGTGCAGATCACTGAATGATGTGACTGGAGAGGGTGTAGGTCACTGAACGATGTGACTGGAGAGGGTGTAGGTCACTGAACAAGGTGACTGGAGAGGGTGTAGGTCACTGAATGATGTGACTGTGTTGCAGAGGGTGCAGGTTAATGAACGATGTGACTGTGTTGGAGATGCAGATCACTGAACGATATGACTGTTTGCAGAGGGTGCTCGTCACTGAACGATGTGACTGTTTGGAGAGGGTGCAGTCACTGAACGATGTGACTGTTTGGAGAGGATGCAGATCACTGAATGATGTGACTGTTTGGAGATGCAGATCACTGAACGATGTGACTGTGCTAGAGAGGGTGCAGGTCACTGAACGATGTGACTGTGCTGGAGTGAGTGCAGATCACTGAACCATGTGACTGTTTGGAGATGCAGATCACTGAATGATGTGACTGTGCTGTATTGAGTGCAGATCACTGAATGATGTGACTGTGCTGGAGTGAGTGCAGATCACTGAATGATGTGACTGTTTGGAGATGCAGATCACTGAATGATGTGACTGTGCTAGAGAGGGTGCAGGTCACTGAATGATGTGACTGTGCTGGAGTGAGTGCAGATCACTGAACGATGTGACTGTTTGGAGATGCAGATCACTGAATGATGTGACTGTGCTACAGAGGGTGCACGTCACTGAACGATGTGACAGTGCTGGAGTGAGTGCAGATCACTGAACGATGTGACTGTTTGGAGATGCAGATCACTGAACGATGTGACTGTTTGGAGAGGGTGCAGGTCACTGAACGATGTGACTGTTTGGAGAGGGTGCAGGTCACTGAACGATGTGACTGTTTGGAGATGCAGATCACTGAACGATGTGACTGTGCTGGAGTGAGTGCAGATCACTGAACGATTTGACTGTTTGGAGAGGATGCAGGTCACTGAACGATGTGACTGTGCTGGAGTGAGTGCAGATCACTGAACAATGTGACTGTGCTGGAGTGAGTGCAGATCACTGAATGATGTGACTGGAGAGGGTGTAGGTCACTGAACGATGTGACTGGAGAGGGTGTAGGTCACTGAACAAGGTGACTGGAGAGGGTGTAGGTCACTGAATGATGTGACTGTGTTGCAGAGGGTGCAGGTTAATGAACGATGTGACTGTGTTGGAGATGCAGATCACTGAACGATGTGACTATGCTGGAGATGCAGATCACTGAATGATGTGACTGTGCTGGAGATGCAGGTCAATGAACGATGTGACTGTTTGGAGATGCAAGTCACTGAATGATGTGACTGTGCTGGAGGGGGTGCAGGTCACTGAACGATGTGACTGTTTGGAGATGCAAGTCACTGAATGAGGTGACTGTGCTGGAGGGGGTGCAGGTCACTGAACGATGTGACTGTTTTGGAGATGGTGAAGATCACTGAACAATGTGACTGGAGATGCAGGTCATTGAACGATGTGACTGTTTGGAGATGCAGATCACTGAATGATGTGACTGTGCTAGAGAGGGTGCAGGTCACTGAACGATGTGACTGTTTGGAGAGGGTGCAGGTCACTGAACGATGTGACTGTTTGGAGAGGATGCAGATCACTGAACGATGTGACTGTTTGGAGAGGGTGAAGATCACTGAACGATGTGACTGTGCTGGAGTGAGTGCAGATCACTGAACGATGTGACTGTTTGGAGAGGATGCAGGTCACTGAACGATGTGACTGTGCTGGAGTGAGTGCAGATCACTGAATGATGTGACTGGAGAGGGTGTAGGTCATTGAACGATGTGACTGGAGAGGGTGTAGGTCACTGAACAAGGTGACTGGAGAGGGTGTAGGTCACTGAATGATGTGACTGTGTTGGAGAGGGTGCAGGTCAATGAACAATGTGACTGTGTTGGAGATGCAGGTCACTGAACGATGTGACTATGCTGGAGATGCAGATCACTGAACGATGTGACTGTTTGCAGATGCAAGCCACTGAACGATGTGACTGTGCTGGAGATGCAGGTCAATGAACGATGTGACTGTTTGCAGATGCAAGTCACAGAATGATGTGACTGTGCTGGAGGGGGTGCAGGTCACTGAACGATGTGACTGTTTGGAGATGCAGGTCAATGAACGATGTGACTGTTTGCAGATGCAAGTCACTGAATGATGTGACTGTGCTGGAGGGGGTGCAGGTCACTGAACGATGTGACTGTTTGGAGATGCAAGTCACTGAATGATGTGACTGTGCTGGAGGGGGTGCAGGTCACTGAACGATGTGACTGTTTTGGAGAGGGTGAAGATCACTGAACAATGTGACTGGAGATGCAGGTCATTAAACGATGTGACTGTTTGGAGAGGATGCAGGTCACTGAACGATGTGACTGTTTGGAGATGCAGGTCACTGTACGATGTGACTGTTTTGGAGAGGGTGAAGATCACTGAACAATGTGACTGGAGATGCAGGTCATTGAACGATGTGACTGTTTGGAGATGCAGGTCACTGAACGATGTGACTGTTTGGAGAGGTTGCAGATCACTGAACGATGTGACTGTTTGGAGAGGGTGCAGGTCACTGAACGATGTGACTGTTTGGAGAGGGTGTAGGTCACTGAACGATGTGACTGTTTGGAGAGGGTGTAGGTCACTGAACGGTGTGACTGTTTGGAGAGGGTGAAGATCACTGAATGATGTGACTGGAGATGCAGATCATTGAACGATGTGACTGTTTGGAGAGGGTGCAGGTCACTGAACGATGTGACTGTTTGGAGAGGGTGCAGGTCACTGAACGATGTGACTGTTTGGAGAGGGTGCAGGTCACTGAACGATGTGACTGTTTGGAGAGGGTGTAGGTCACTGAACGATGTGACTGTTTGGAGAGGGTGTAGGTCACTGAACGATGTGACTGTTTGGAGAGGGTGAAGATCACTGAATGATGTGACTGGAGATGCAGGTCAATGAACGATGTGACTGTTTGGAGATGCAGGTCACTGAACGATGTGACTGTTTGGAGATGCAGGTCACTTAACGATGTGACTGTTTTGGAGAGGGTGAAGATCACTGAACAATGTGACTGGAGATGCAGGTCATTGAACGATGTGACTGTTTGGAGAGGATGCAGTTCACTGAAGATTGTGACAGTGATGGAGAGGGTTCAGATCACTGAACGATGTGACTGTTTGGAGTGAGTGCAGATCACTGAACAATGTGACTGTGCTGGAGTGAGTGCAGATCACTGAATGATGTGACTGGAGAGGGTGTAGGTCACTGAACGATGTGACTGGAGAGGGTGTAGGTCACTGAACAAGGTGACTGGAGAGGGTGTAGGTCACTGAATGATGTGACTGTGTTGCAGAGGGTGCAGGTTAATGAACGATGTGACTGTGTTGGAGATGCAGATCACTGAACGATGTGACTATGCTGGAGATGCAGATCACTGAATGATGTGACTGTGCTGGAGATGCAGGTCAATGAACGATGTGACTGTTTGGAGATGCAAGTCACTGAATGATGTGACTGTGCTGGAGGGGGTGCAGGTCACTGAACGATGTGACTGTTTGGAGATGCAAGTCACTGAATGAGGTGACTGTGCTGGAGGGGGTGCAGGTCACTGAACGATGTGACTGTTTTGGAGATGGTGAAGATCACTGAACAATGTGACTGGAGATGCAGGTCATTGAACGATGTGACTGTTTGGAGATGCAGATCACTGAATGATGTGACTGTGCTAGAGAGGGTGCAGGTCACTGAACGATGTGACTGTTTGGAGAGGGTGCAGGTCACTGAACGATGTGACTGTTTGGAGAGGATGCAGATCACTGAACGATGTGACTGTTTGGAGAGGGTGAAGATCACTGAACGATGTGACTGTGCTGGAGTGAGTGCAGATCACTGAACGATGTGACTGTTTGGAGAGGATGCAGGTCACTGAACGATGTGACTGTGCTGGAGTGAGTGCAGATCACTGAATGATGTGACTGGAGAGGGTGTAGGTCATTGAACGATGTGACTGGAGAGGGTGTAGGTCACTGAACAAGGTGACTGGAGAAGGTGTAGGTCACTGAATGATGTGACTGTGTTGGAGAGGGTGCAGGTCAATGAACAATGTGACTGTGTTGGAGATGCAGGTCACTGAACGATGTGACTATGCTGGAGATGCAGATCACTGAACGATGTGACTGTGCTGGAGATGCAGGTCAATGAACGATGTGACTGTTTGCAGATGCAAGCCACTGAACGATGTGACTGTGCTGGAGATGCAGGTCAATGAACGATGTGACTGTTTGCAGATGCAAGTCACAGAATGATGTGACTGTGCTGGAGGGGGTGCAGGTCACTGAACGATGTGACTGTTTGGAGATGCAGGTCAATGAACGATGTGACTGTTTGCAGATGCAAGTCACTGAATGATGTGACTGTGCTGGAGGGGGTGCAGGTCACTGAACGATGTGACTGTTTGGAGATGCAAGTCACTGAATGATGTGACTGTGCTGGAGGGGGTGCAGGTCACTGAACGATGTGACTGTTTTGGAGAGGGTGAAGATCACTGAACAATGTGACTGGAGATGCAGGTCATTAAACGATGTGACTGTTTGGAGAGGATGCAGGTCACTGAACGATGTGACTGTTTGGAGATGCAGGTCACTGTACGATGTGACTGTTTTGGAGAGGGTGAAGATCACTGAACAATGTGACTGGAGATGCAGGTCATTGAACGATGTGACTGTTTGGAGATGCAGGTCACTGAACGATGTGACTGTTTGGAGAGGTTGCAGATCACTGAACGATGTGACTGTTTGGAGAGGGTGCAGGTCACTGAACGATGTGACTGTTTGGAGAGGGTGTAGGTCACTGAACGATGTGACTGTTTGGAGAGGGTGTAGGTCACTGAACGGTGTGACTGTTTGGAGAGGGTGAAGATCACTGAATGATGTGACTGGAGATGCAGATCATTGAACGATGTGACTGTTTGGAGAGGGTGCAGGTCACTGAACGATGTGACTGTTTGGAGAGGGTGCAGGTCACTGAACGATGTGACTGTTTGGAGAGGGTGCAGGTCACTGAACGATGTGACTGTTTGGAGAGGGTGTAGGTCACTGAACGATGTGACTGTTTGGAGAGGGTGTAGGTCACTGAACGATGTGACTGTTTGGAGAGGGTGAAGATCACTGAATGATGTGACTGGAGATGCAGGTCAATGAACGATGTGACTGGAGATGCAGGTCACTGAACGATGTGACTGTTTGGAGATGCAGGTCACTTAACGATGTGACTGTTTTGGAGAGGGTGAAGATCACTGAACAATGTGACTGGAGATGCAGGTCATTGAACGATGTGACTGTTTGGAGAGGATGCAGTTCACTGAAGATTGTGACAGTGATGGAGAGGGTTCAGATCACTGAACGATGTGACTGTTTGGAGATGCAGGTCACTGAACGATGTGACTGTTTGGAGAGGTTGCAGATCACTGAATGATGTGACTGTTTGGAGATGCAGGTCACTGAACGATGTGACTGTTTGGAGATGCAGGTCACTGTCACTGAACGAAGTGACTGTTTGGAGAGGGTTCAGATCACTGAATGATGTGACTGTTTGGAGATGCAGATCACTGAACGATGTGACTGTTTGGAGATGCAGATCACTGAATGATGTGACAGTATTGGAGAGGGTGCAGATCACTGAACGATGTGACTGTTTGTAGATGCAGGTCACTGTCACTGAACGAAGTGACTGTTTGGAGAGGGTGAAGATTACTGAACGATGCGACTGTTTGGAGAGGGTGAAGATCACTGAACGATGTGACTGTTTGGAGATGCAGCTCACTGAATGATGTGACAGTATTGGAGAGGGTGCAGCTCACTGAATGATGTGACTGTTTGGAGAGGATGCAGGCCACTGAACATTGTGAATGTTTGGAGAGGGTGCAGATCACTGAACGTTGGGATTGTTTGGAGATGTAGGTCACTGAACGATGTGACTGTTTGGAGATGCAGGTCACTGGACGATGTGACTGTGTTGGAGATGCAGATCACTGAACGATGTGACTGTGCAAGAGAGGGTGCAGGTCACTGAACGATGTGACTGTGTTGGAGATGCAAGTCACTGAACGATGTGACTGTTTGGAGATGCAGATCACTGAATGATGTGACAGTATTGGAGTGGGTGCAGATCACTGAACGATGTGACTGTTTGTAGATGCAGGTCACTGAAAGATGTGACTGTTTGGAGATGCAGGTCACTGAACGATGTGACTGTTTGGAGAGGGTGCAGATCACTGAACGATGTGACTGTTTGGAGATGCAGGTCACTGGACGATGTGACTGTGTTGGAGAGGGTGAAGATCTCTGAACAATGTGACTGTGTTGGAGATGCAGATCACTGAATGATGTGACTGTTTGGAGAGGGTGAAGATCACTGAACGATGTGACTGTTTGGAGATGCAGGTCACTGAAGATTGTGACAGTGATGGAGAGGGTTCAGATCACTGAACGATGTGACTGTTTGGAGATGCAGGTCACTGAACGATGTGACTGGAGATGCAGCTCACTGAATGATGGGAGTGTTTGGAGAGGTTGCAGATCACTGAAGATTGTGACAGTGATGGAGAGGGTTCAGATCACTGAACGATGTGACTGTTTGTAGAGGGTGAAGATCACTGAATTATGTGACTGGAGATGCAGGTCATTGAACGATGTGACTGTTTGGAGATGCAGGTCACTGAACGATGTGACTGTTTGGAGATGCAAGTCACTGAATGATGTGACTGTGCTGGAGGGGGTGCAGGTCACTGAACGATGTGATGTTTTGGAGAGGGTGAAGATCACTGAACAATGTGACTGGAGATGCAGGTCATTGAACGATGTGACTGTTTGGAGAGGATGCAGGTCACTGAATGATGTGACTGTTTGGAGAGGGTGAAGATCACTGAATGATGTGACTGGAGATGCAGGTCACTGAACGATGGGACAGTTTGGAGATGCAGGTCACTGAACGATGTGACTGTTTGGAGAGGGTGCAGGTCACTGAACGATGTGACTGTTTGGAGAGGGTGTAGGTCACTGAACGATGTGACTGTTTGGAGAGGGTGTAGGTCACTGAACGATGTGACTGTTTGGAGAGGGTGAAGATCACTGAATGCTGTGACTGGAGATGCAGGTCATTGAACGATGTGACTGTTTGGAGAGGGTGCAGGTCACTGAACGATGTGACTGTTTGGAGAGGGTGCAGGTCACTGAACGATGTGACTGGAGAGGGTGCAGGTTACTGAACGATGTGACTGGAGATGGAGGTCATTGAACGATGTGACTGTTTGGAGAGGATGCAGGTCACTGAAGATTGTGACAGTGATGGAGAGGGTTCAGATCACTGAACGATGTGACTGTTTGGAGATGCAGGTCACTGAACGATGTGACTGTTTGGAGAGGTTGCAGATCACTGAATGATGTGACTGTTTGGAGATGCAGGTCACTGAACGATGTGACTGTTTGGAGATGCAGGTCACTGTCACTGAACGAAGTGACTGTTTGGAGAGGGTTCAGATCACTGAATGATGTGACTGTTTGGAGATGCAGATCACTGAACGATGTGACTGTTTGGAGATGCAGATCACTGAATGATGTGACAGTATTGGAGAGGGTGCAGATCACTGAACGATGTGACTGTTTGTAGATGCAGGTCACTGAACGATGTGACTGTTTGGAGAGGGTGAAGATCACTGAACGATGTGACTGTTTGGAGAGGGTGAAGATCACTGAACGATGTGACTGTTTGGAGATGCAGCTCACTGAATGATGTGACAGTATTGGAGAGGGTGCAGCTCACTGAATGATGTGACTGTTTGGAGAGGATGCAGGTCACTGAACATTGTGAATGTTTGGAGAGGGTGCAGATCACTGAACGTTGGGATTGTTTGGAGATGTAGGTCACTGAACGATGTGACTGTTTGGAGATGCAGGTCACTGGACGATGTGACTGTGTTGGAGATGCAGATCACTGAACGATGTGACTGTGGAAGAGAGGGTGCAGGTCACTGAACGATGTGACTGTGTTGGAGAGGGTGCAGGTCACTGAACGATGTGACTGTTTGGAGAGGGTGTAGGTCACTGAACGATGTGACTGTTTGGAGAGGGTGTAGGTCTCTGAACGATGTGACTGTGCTGGAGAGGGTGCAGATCACTGAATGATGTGACTGTTTGGAGATGCAGATCACTGAATGATGTGACTGTGCTGGAGTGAGTGCAGATCACTGAACGATGTGACTGTTTGGAGATGCAGATCACTGAACGATGTGACTGTGCTAGAGAGGGTGCAGGTCACTGAACGATGTGACTGTGCTGGAGTGAGTGCAGATCACTGAACGATGTGACTGTTTGGAGATGCAGATCACTGAATGATGTGACTGTGCTGTATTGAGTGCAGATCACTGAATGATGTGACTGTGCTGGAGTGAGTGCAGATCACTGAACGGTGTGACTGTTTGGAGATGCAGATCACTGAATGATGTGACTGTGCTAAAGAGGGTGCAGGTCACTGAATGATGTGACTGTGCTGGAGTGAGTGCAGATCACTGAACGATGTGACTGTTTGGAGATGCAGATCACTGAATGATGTGACTGTGCTACAGAGGGTGCAGGTCACTGAACGATGTGACAGTGCTGGAGTGAGTGCAGATCACTGAACGATGTGACTGTTTGGAGATGCAGATCACTGAACGATGTGACTGTTTGGAGAGGGTGCAGGTCAATGAACGATGTGACTGTTTGGAGAGGGTGCAGGTCACTGAACGATGTGACTGTTTGGAGAGGATGCAGATCACTGAATGATGTGACTGGAGATGCAGGTCATTGAACGATGTGACTGTTTGGAGATGCAGGGCACTGAACGATGTGACTGTTTGGAGATGCAAGTCACTGAATGATGTGACTGTGCTGGAGGGGGTGCAGGTCACTGAACGATGTGATGTTTTGGAGAGGGTGAAGATCACTGAACAATGTGACTGGAGATGCAGGTCATTGAACGATGTGACTGTTTGGAGAGGATGCAGGTCACTGAATGATGTGACTGTTTGGAGAGGGTGAAGATCACTGAATGATGTGACTGGAGATGCAGGTCACTGAACGATGGGACAGTTTGGAGATGCAGGTCACTGAACGATGTGACTGTTTGGAGAGGGTGCAGGTCACTGAACGATGTGACTGTTTGGAGAGGGTGTAGGTCACTGAACGATGTGACTGTTTGGAGAGGGTGTAGGTCACTGAACGATGTGACTGTTTGGAGAGGGTGAAGATCACTGAATGCTGTGACTGGAGATGCAGGTCATTGAACGATGTGACTGTTTGGAGAGGGTGCAGGTCACTGAACGATGTGACTGTTTGGAGAGGGTGCAGGTCACTGAACGATGTGACTGGAGAGGGTGCAGGTTACTGAACGATGTGACTGGAGATGGAGGTCATTGAACGATGTGACTGTTTGGAGAGGATGCAGGTCACTGAAGATTGTGACAGTGATGGAGAGGGTTCAGATCACTGAACGATGTGACTGTTTGGAGATGCAGGTCACTGAACGATGTGACTGTTTGGAGAGGTTGCAGATCACTGAATGATGTGACTGTTTGGAGATGCAGGTCACTGAACGATGTGACTGTTTGGAGATGCAGGTCACTGTCACTGAACGAAGTGACTGTTTGGAGAGGGTTCAGATCACTGAATGATGTGACTGTTTGGAGATGCAGATCACTGAACGATGTGACTGTTTGGAGATGCAGATCACTGAATGATGTGACAGTATTGGAGAGGGTGCAGATCACTGAACGATGTGACTGTTTGTAGATGCAGGTCACTGAACGATGTGACTGTTTGGAGAGGGTGAAGATCACTGAACGATGTGACTGTTTGGAGAGGGTGAAGATCACTGAACGATGTGACTGTTTGGAGATGCAGCTCACTGAATGATGTGACAGTATTGGAGAGGGTGCAGCTCACTGAATGATGTGACTGTTTGGAGAGGATGCAGGTCACTGAACATTGTGAATGTTTGGAGAGGGTGCAGATCACTGAACGTTGGGATTGTTTGGAGATGTAGGTCACTGAACGATGTGACTGTTTGGAGATGCAGGTCACTGGACGATGTGACTGTGTTGGAGATGCAGATCACTGAACGATGTGACTGTGGAAGAGAGGGTGCAGGTCACTGAACGATGTGACTGTGTTGGAGAGGGTGCAGGTCACTGAACGATGTGACTGTTTGGAGAGGGTGTAGGTCACTGAACGATGTGACTGTTTGGAGAGGGTGTAGGTCTCTGAACGATGTGACTGTGCTGGAGAGGGTGCAGATCACTGAATGATGTGACTGTTTGGAGATGCAGATCACTGAATGATGTGACTGTGCTGGAGTGAGTGCAGATCACTGAACGATGTGACTGTTTGGAGATGCAGATCACTGAACGATGTGACTGTGCTAGAGAGGGTGCAGGTCACTGAACGATGTGACTGTGCTGGAGTGAGTGCAGATCACTGAACGATGTGACTGTTTGGAGATGCAGATCACTGAATGATGTGACTGTGCTGTATTGAGTGCAGATCACTGAATGATGTGACTGTGCTGGAGTGAGTGCAGATCACTGAACGGTGTGACTGTTTGGAGATGCAGATCACTGAATGATGTGACTGTGCTAAAGAGGGTGCAGGTCACTGAATGATGTGACTGTGCTGGAGTGAGTGCAGATCACTGAACGATGTGACTGTTTGGAGATGCAGATCACTGAATGATGTGACTGTGCTACAGAGGGTGCAGGTCACTGAACGATGTGACAGTGCTGGAGTGAGTGCAGATCACTGAACGATGTGACTGTTTGGAGATGCAGATCACTGAACGATGTGACTGTTTGGAGAGGGTGCAGGTCAATGAACGATGTGACTGTTTGGAGAGGGTGCAGGTCACTGAACGATGTGACTGTTTGGAGAGGATGCAGATCACTGAACGATGTGACTGTGCTGGAGTGAGTGCAGATCACTGAATGATGTGACTGTGCTAGAGAGGGTGCAGGTCACTGAATGATGTGACTGTGCTGGAGTGAGTGCAGATCACTGAACGATGTGACTGTTTGGAGATGCAGATCACTGAATGATGTGACTGTGCTACAGAGCGTGCAGGTCACTGAACGATGTGACAGTGCTGGAGTGAGTGCAGATCACTGAACGATGTGACTGTTTGGAGATGCAGATCACTGAACGATGTGACTGTTTGGAGAGGGTGCAGGTCACTGAACGATGTGACTGTTTGGAGAGGATGCAGATCACTGAACGATGTGACTGTTTGGAGAGGGTGAAGATCACTGAACGATGTGACTGTGCTGGAGTGAGTGCAGATCACTGAACGATGTGACTGTTTGGAGAGGATGCAGGTCACTGAACGATGTGACTGTGCTGGAGTGAGTGCAGATCACTGAACGATGTGACTGTGCTGGAGTGAGTGCAGATCACTGAATGATGTGACTGGAGAGGGTGTAGGTCATTGAACGATGTGACTGGAGAGGGTGTAGGTCACTGAACAAGGTGACTGGAGAGGGTGTAGGTCACTGAATGATGTGACTGTGTTGGAGAGGGTGCAGGTCAATGAACAATGTGACTGTGTTGGAGATGCAGGTCACTGAACGATGTGACTATGCTGGAGATGCAGATCACTGAACGATGTGACTGTGCTGGAGATGCAGGTCAATGAACGATGTGACTGTTTGCAGATGCAAGCCACTGAACGATGTGACTGTGCTGGAGATGCAGGTCAATGAATGATGTGACTGTTTGCAGATGCAAGTCACAGAATGATGTGACTGTGCTGGAGGGGGTGCAGGTCACTGAACGATGTGACTGTTTGGAGATGCAGGTCAATGAACGATGTGACTGTTTGCAGATGCAAGTCACTGAATGATGTGACTGTGCTGGAGGGGGTGCAGGTCACTGAACGATGTGACTGTTTGGAGATGCAAGTCACTGAATGATGTGACTGTGCTGGAGGGGGTGCAGGTCACTGAACGATGTGACTGTTTTGGAGAGGGTGAAGATCACTGAACAATGTGACTGGAGATGCAGGTCATTAAACGATGTGACTGTTTGGAGAGGATGCAGGTCACTGAACGATG
Source organism: Hemitrygon akajei (assembly GCF_048418815.1). Classification (NCBI taxonomy): domain Eukaryota; kingdom Metazoa; phylum Chordata; class Chondrichthyes; order Myliobatiformes; family Dasyatidae; genus Hemitrygon; species Hemitrygon akajei. The sequence goes on from NC_133147.1 coordinate 1,016,657, forward strand.
TGACTGTTTGGAGATGCAGGTCACTGTACGATGTGACTGTTTTGGAGAGGGTGAAGATCACTGAACAATGTGACTGGAGATGCAGGTCATTGAACGATGTGACTGTTTGGAGATGCAGGTCACTGAACGATGTGACTGTTTGGAGAGGTTGCAGATCACTGAACGATGTGACTGTTTGGAGAGGGTGCAGGTCACTGAACGATGTGACTGTTTGGAGAGGGTGTAGGTCACTGAACGATGTGACTGTTTGGAGAGGGTGTAGGTCACTGAACGGTGTGACTGTTTGGAGAGGGTGAAGATCACTGAATGATGTGACTGGAGATGCAGATCATTGAACGATGTGACTGTTTGGAGAGGGTGCAGGTCACTGAACGATGTGACTGTTTGGAGAGGGTGCAGGTCACTGAACGATGTGACTGTTTGGAGAGGGTGCAGGTCACTGAACGATGTGACTGTTTGGAGAGGGTGTAGGTCACTGAACGATGTGACTGTTTGGAGAGGGTGTAGGTCACTGAACGATGTGACTGTTTGGAGAGGGTGAAGATCACTGAATGATGTGACTGGAGATGCAGGTCAATGAACGATGTGACTGTTTGGAGATGCAGGTCACTGAACGATGTGACTGTTTGGAGATGCAGGTCACTTAACGATGTGACTGTTTTGGAGAGGGTGAAGATCACTGAACAATGTGACTGGAGATGCAGGTCATTGAACGATGTGACTGTTTGGAGAGGATGCAGTTCACTGAAGATTGTGACAGTGATGGAGAGGGTTCAGATCACTGAACGATGTGACTGTTTGGAGATGCAGGTCACTGAACGATGTGACTGTTTGGAGAGGTTGCAGATCACTGAATGATGTGACTGTTTGGAGATGCAGGTCACTGAACGATGTGACTGTTTGGAGATGCAGGTCACTGTCACTGAACGAAGTGACTGTTTGGAGAGGGTTCAGATCACTGAATGATGTGACTGTTTGGAGATGCAGATCACTGAACGATGTGACTGTTTGGAGATGCAGATCACTGAATGATGTGACAGTATTGGAGAGGGTGCAGATCACTGAACGATATGACTGTTTGTAGATGCAGGTCACTGTCACTGAACGAAGTGACTGTTTGGAGAGGGTGAAGATTACTGAACGATGCGACTGTTTGGAGAGGGTGAAGATCACTGAACGATGTGACTGTTTGGAGATGCAGCTCACTGAATGATGTGACAGTATTGGAGAGGGTGCAGCTCACTGAATGATGTGACTGTTTGGAGAGGATGCAGGCCACTGAACATTGTGAATGTTTGGAGAGGGTGCAGATCACTGAACGTTGGGATTGTTTGGAGATGTAGGTCACTGAACGATGTGACTGTTTGGAGATGCAGGTCACTGGACGATGTGACTGTGTTGGAGATGCAGATCACTGAACGATGTGACTGTGCAAGAGAGGGTGCAGGTCACTGAACGATGTGACTGTGTTGGAGATGCAAGTCACTGAACGATGTGACTGTTTGGAGATGCAGATCACTGAATGATGTGACAGTATTGGAGTGGGTGCAGATCACTGAACGATGTGACTGTTTGTAGATGCAGGTCACTGAAAGATGTGACTGTTTGGAGATGCAGGTCACTGAACGATGTGACTGTTTGGAGAGGGTGCAGATCACTGAACGATGTGACTGTTTGGAGATGCAGGTCACTGGATGATGTGACTGTGTTGGAGAGGGTGAAGATCTCTGAACAATGTGACTGTGTTGGAGATGCAGATCACTGAATGATGTGACTGTTTGGAGAGGGTGAAGATCACTGAACGATGTGACTGTTTGGAGATGCAGGTCACTGAAGATTGTGACAGTGATGGAGAGGGTTCAGATCACTGAACGATGTGACTGTTTGGAGATGCAGGTCACTGAACGATGTGACTGGAGATGCAAGTCACTGAATGATGTGACTGTGCTGGAGGGGTTGCAGGTCACTGAACGATGTGATGTTTTGGAGAGGGTGAAGATCACTGAACAATGTGACTGGAGATGCAGGTCATTGAACGATGTGACTGTTTGGAGAGGATGCAGGTCACTGAATGATGTGACTGTTTGGAGAGGGTGAAGATCACTGAATGATGTGACTGGAGATGCAGGTCACTGAACGATGGGACAGTTTGGAGATGCAGGTCACTGAACGATGTGACTGTTTGGAGAGGGTGCAGGTCACTGAACGATGTGACTGTTTGGAGAGGGTGTAGGTCACTGAACGATGTGACTGTTTGGAGAGGGTGTAGGTCACTGAACGATGTGACTGTTTGGAGAGGGTGAAGATCACTGAATGCTGTGACTGGAGATGCAGGTCATTGAACGATGTGACTGTTTGGAGAGGGTGCAGGTCACTGAACGATGTGACTGTTTGGAGAGGGTGCAGGTCACTGAACGATGTGACTGGAGAGGGTGCAGGTTACTGAACGATGTGACTGGAGATGGAGGTCATTGAACGATGTGACTGTTTGGAGAGGATGCAGGTCACTGAAGATTGTGACAGTGATGGAGAGGGTTCAGATCACTGAACGATGTGACTGTTTGGAGATGCAGGTCACTGAACGATGTGACTGTTTGGAGAGGTTGCAGATCACTGAACGATGTGACTGTTTGGAGAGGGTGTAGGTCTCTGAACGATGTGACTGTGCTGGAGAGGGTGCAGATCACTGAATGATGTGACTGTTTGGAGATGCAGATCACTGAATGATGTGACTGTGCTGGAGTGAGTGCAGATCACTGAACGATGTGACTGTTTGGAGATGCAGATCACTGAACGATGTGACTGTGCTAGAGAGGGTGCAGGTCACTGAACGATGTGACTGTGCTGGAGTGAGTGCAGATCACTGAACGATGTGACTGTTTGGAGATGCAGATCACTGAATGATGTGACTGTGCTGTATTGAGTGCAGATCACTGAATGATGTGACTGTGCTGGAGTGAGTGCAGATCACTGAACGGTGTGACTGTTTGGAGATGCAGATCACTGAATGATGTGACTGTGCTAAAGAGGGTGCAGGTCACTGAATGATGTGACTGTGCTGGAGTGAGTGCAGATCACTGAACGATGTGACTGTTTGGAGATGCAGATCACTGAATGATGTGACTGTGCTACAGAGGGTGCAGGTCACTGAACGATGTGACAGTGCTGGAGTGAGTGCAGATCACTGAACGATGTGACTGTTTGGAGATGCAGATCACTGAACGATGTGACTGTTTGGAGAGGGTGCAGGTCAATGAACGATGTGACTGTTTGGAGAGGGTGCAGGTCACTGAACGATGTGACTGTTTGGAGAGG